>NC_050457.1:62676301-63009939 GCF_903995425.1 Onychomys torridus | reverse complement strand
AACTTCACATCATGTACTCCAACCCCACTCATTTCCCAATCCTTCTGTGTCCCCCCCAAAAAGGAAAACTGAAAAAGAAATAAAAGTAAGATAACAATAAAAACTCAAATAAGAATATTAATTAAAAACCAATCAACCAAACAAGCAAACAAAACAAACAAGAAATACAACCCTTCCCCAAAAGCAAGCAAACAAACAAATAAAAACCTCACTTCCCTGTTCAATCTTTTCTTCTTCTCCTTTGCCTCTTCATTTTTCTCAGTGGCACTGGGAGCTGCTGTGTATCATGCAGTATACCTCTTTGTCCAAACAGCTTTACTTGCTAATTTTATGTAATATGTTGTTGGTCAGGTTCAAGGCCTTTGGCTTCTGGCACACTGTAAGTACTGGATCCTCACAGAAACTCTTCTCAGATATCCTGCTGTTGCCCCAAGTCATGAAGAACCTGCGGCTATGGTTCCTTAGGACCATTCCCTTCATATGCTCCAGCAGGTCATAGATAGGATAGATGATGGAGTGTGCCACCTCCAAGCTCAGGATGTGTGCCTGAGTGGTAGCTGAATCAGTCTGACCAGGACACTGAGACCACCCCCATATAGTGAGGAGCAGAGCCAGCACTCCCACACTCGCAGTGAGGGATGGTGCCAACTCTTTAAGAGCAGGGGCGCAGCTCTCTTATTAGAGGTAGGGCCAGTTCTTCCATTAGGTCATGGGGCCCACTATCCCAGGTCCAGAGAGCAGCTGGGTCAGCTCTATATGGCCCTAGCAGCTTAACACATGGTCCAGCAGATGGTTCTCATGGGCCACTGTGGCAGCACAGGCAATGGACATATCACAGACCCCAGCTACAGCAGGACCATAGACCCAGACATGGCCATCAGCAGCAACTAGGACCTGGATGTTACAATGGCAGCACAGGCCTCTCAGATACCGCAGGGAAGAACTCTCAGATATGCCAGTTCAGGGCCATTTGCTTTGGGCAGGGTGAAGAGACCATGAGCCTGCTCTAAGCTTATGGACTGGTGGGCAGAGATGGACACATTCTCTTTTAATCAATGTGCTGGTTAGTTGTCACAAATCTAGATGTACCTTTGAAGAAGAAATCTCAATTGAGTTATTGCCTCAGCCCAATCAGATGGAACTGTGTGTATATCTGTAGAGTATTGTCTTAATTGCTAAGTGGTGGAGCAGGATCCGGGCCACTGGATTGGTGCCATCCACCCTTGACAGGTGGGCTTAGGCTACAGAATAAAGGTAAATGCATAAGCCAGGTGTAGCCAGCAATAAGTGCATTGCTCCAAGGTCTCTGATTCAGTCCGTGTTCTGGCTTCCCTAGACGATGAGCTGAAACTAAGGAAAATCTTTGGCTTGAGAGTTTGAGAGTTGTTTTTGGTCAGTGTTTCGTCACAGTAACAGAAACCAAACTAGGATGCTATGCTGCCTACATAGTATTTCTTTCACTATTTCTGTAAAACACATCTGATTTAGTCTCAGTGACTGTGCACAGTAGAAAAAAGTGACCTCACATGTTGGTTAGAACAGTCCTGGCATGCTCACCAACTTGCTTGCTGTAGAAGTTGTTTCTGAATTATTTTCTGCCAAGACTTTCTATATATCAATGTTGTAGCATTAAGAAATAACCTTGACCTGGTATAAACTCAGCTTTTTAGGAAGTGTGGTAAGATTCACTAAAGAATAGACCTGAAGGTGAGAAAACATGCATTTCTAAAAATATTGGCTGTATTACTGAAAACTAGCTCCAAAAAAAAAGAAAGAAAAGAAAAGAAAAAAAGAAAGAAAGAAAAAAAAGGTGACATTTAGTTTTAAAAAGGAAAGAGAGAATCTGTGGGATTCAATCAAGTTTGCATATGGTACTGTCTAGATAGTGTGGATACTCAGAAGCCAAATATAGATCATAGGATGAAAGTTGGAAGTGCTTTCTTCTGACAACATACTCCTATCAATGACATTTTTAATATAAAGATACATGAATCTTCCAGAATTGTTAAGAGTGAAAATATTAAAATTATTTTGACTACTTTTGTTGCATGATTTCTTCCAAATGTCTATAGATTAAGTTCACCTGCTCTATTCTGAAATCTGTCCCTGTGCTTGGCAGTAGACATTTGCAAAAATTCAATAAAAAGTAAAGATTACTTTGGAGGGGTCTGTTGTTATTTGTAAGTTTGTTAAGCTTTAGATTAAAGTGCTGTTAACTGTAAGAATTCTCAGTGCTATTTTTATATTTATGAAGCAATGATTGCAAATGAGTGCTTGAATAAATGAGGGTGCAGATGTTGTTAAAATCTGCATCCCTATTTTTTGGTATTTAGAAAATTAAACAATTTGCCTGAGTTTACTTAGTCATTAACTTCTGAAGGTGCAATGTGGACCAAAACAGAAGTCTAGATTTTGTACCACTGGAAAATATTTCATGTTTTTCTCATCAACCAGTTCATTGGCAGCTTCAATTGAGTTTTAGAATATAGTAAGTAGGATGCCTCCACTTTACTGAACCTCAAACCATGTGCATATTATTTTTTTCTTAAAAAAATCACACATTCAAGAGAATGTGTCTTGAATAAAAACATAAGAAAAGACATGGACACATTAGAAAAAGAAGAAAAATCACATTGCTTCAGTAGAAGATAGAATATCAATTATGAGAATGTAAATTATGATAAACCTATTCTTAACCTGATTATGAAAATAAATATTGAAATTTTTCATATATTTTGCTTAATAATTAGGATTGAAACAATATATGGGAAGTAAGAATTCAGACATCAAATACACTTATAAACATAAAACCCAAAGATACTTTTCTGCTTTTTAAAAAAATTTAAAATTATAAGGCAACAGAGAGAGCATGGAGGGCTTAGTGTAGATGCTAGCATGAAGTGGGAAGGAAACAAAGATACTTCTTTCTTCATCTGCTCAAATATCATTTTTAATCTTTACCTCTGTATCTGCTGCTTCCTTGACCAAAGGATTGGTATAACTCGGTGGGAACACTGGGTTTATTAAATGAAACACCAATTTCCCGGAAATTGGAAGTTTCTCACATTACAAATGAGGACAGTGGGAGTGTCATTTGCTCACCAAACGTCCATTGGGCTTGCCCTATCCTAAGAAATCCTGGTTCCACGGGTATGCAATAGAGTTCAAGACTTGAAACAAAACTATTCCAAGAGGGGCCAGAAAGCCCTAGTGGTGCAGAGAACCACTTGGTGTCTCTGTTGGGGCACAGAACTAATAAGGTGATCATTAAACAGCAACTGCACAAAGGTTTCAAGCCCTGTAGAACTTGGTTTTTGCCCAGCACTGTATATGATATATGATATCCATAGCATATATACATACATAGATTATAGATTGATAGATATATAGATGCATGCATGCATACATAGATGATATATAGATACAAGATAATACTTTCTTAAAATATTAGTTCTATAAATTTTAACAGATTTTTTATTTTTTACTAAATAGAGAAAAAAATACAAATTATATCCCAGTTTCCCTTGGATCTTGGTTTGTCCCTGTGTTTTAATTATGGTGAGTGGAATCTCAGTGGGAAAAAAAAATCATAAAACTTTGTCAACCAGAATTTCGCCACTCCATGGGAATAATACCTAGAGATGATTAAATTACAACCTTGATTGTTAAAGTCCTTTAAGTGTAAGCAGGAGGACTGTAGACTGACCTATACTATTCTTGTGTGAAGCGGGGCATTGTAGTGTACACTTATGGTCTTAGCACTAGGAAGGCAGAAATAGGCAATCCCTGGAACTTTCTGGCTAACCAGTTTAGCTTAATGTGTTGGATGGCTACTTAGGAATGATGCCCGTGATTGACCTCTGGAACACACACACACACACACACACACACACACACACGCACGCACGCACACACGCACGCACGCACGCACGCACACAGTTTACTTTGATTGATAGTCCTTGCAATTCCAGACCATCCTGAGCTACCTCATTGTCTTCTGGTCATTGGCTGGGGTGCTAGAAGACTGCAATAAGTAAAACACAATAGAAAAACTCTTCTCATTTTCCCAGTCAGGAAGCAACATAAAGGATGAGGAAGTGGGCAGGCTCCCACTTCACCTTTCAAAGCTGTGTCCCTATGACTGACAGCTTCCTACGAGTCTCTCCACCTCCCAACAGTGACTTGCTTGGGACAGAATCTTTACCACATAGATTTCTGAAGGTCATTTAACCATACTTCAGGAACTGTCTAGGATGCATTCTCCCCATATGTTTGCCATTCTCCTCTTCTCTTTTTGCTGTTTAGAGAGCCCAAGATGTCAAATCACACTTGAGAGACCAAAAGAAACATTAACAGTGATGACTGCCACCGAGCTCAAAGAAATTAAAATTACCATTGACTTTATAATGATTAGCTATCTCACCAGCTCTACATATAATATCCTGCTTTTTTTATCAAAAGAGATTTATAGTTTTTCCTGCTTTCCCATAATTCTTCACACAAAATATTTCTACTTTCAAAATTACCTAACATTTCAACATTACATGTATGGACCAATGTCAATATACATTATATGGAAGGACTAGGAGTCTATGCCAAAACAGTATACAGTAACTCAAAACAATTTTTAAAATAAAAAAACAGTTTTTATTGTTGTGTACTTACATCATTTGAAACACAAAGGAACAATACACATAGCACTTTTAAACCCAAGGAACATATTACATAAAGACAGAAATAAAAACCAGTAAGATTTCTAAATATTTTCTAAAACTAGAACTCTATGCCAGTGTGCTTCTTCATTGCCTAGTGGCTTTCTTGATCAAAGCCACTTATCAAGACTAATGAAGGTGGTGTGTCTACTTGAACACAAATTCAAGGAGTAGCTATATAATTAAATAGAAGGCCTTTATTTCTGTGCCCCACTTGCTGTTTTAGAAGGATAAATAGCAATCCATAGCATGTTGTGTTATAAGAACTCATATATACATTTAAATGGTGTAAGTCGTGATCAACCCCATTCAAAATACATACATAGTGATTGCTAATTATGCTTGGATGATTTTGAAAATGTGAACTGAAAACCCTTAATAAAGATTCAGTATAGGAATGAAAATTGATTAATGGTCAGTTTCCTGATATTGTAGTTTTCTGTTATTATATCCTGGTAAGAATCTGATATTTTGTCTTTTAAATTTCAGAGAAACATTTCTGGTATTAGCTATTTTTTTTTCTTTATTATTATGTGTTTTAAATTTTATACATCAGCCATGGGTTCCCTTGTCCTCCCCCCTCCCACCCACCCCCACCTTCCCCCCAGCCCCTCCCCTCCATTCCCATGTCCTCCAGGACCAAGGCACCCCTGGGGATTCATTTAAACCTGGTGGATTCAGTACAGGCAGGTCCTGTCACCTCCTTCCAGACTGAGCAAAGTGTCCCTGTGTAAGCCCAAGGTTTCAAACAGCCAGCTCATGCACTAAGGACAGATCTGGTCCCACAGACTGGGTGCCTCCCAAGCAGATCAAGCTATTCAATTGTCTCACTTATCCAGAGGGCCTGATCTAGCTGGGGGCTCCACAGCCTTTGGTTCATAATTCATGTGCTTCCATTTGATTGGCTATTTGTCCCTGTGCTTTTTGCAATCTTGGATTCAACAGTTCACGCTCTTGCAGACCCTCCTCTTTCTCAACAGTTGGACACCTGGAGCTCCACCTGGGGTCTGGCTGAGGATCTCTGCATCCACTTCCATCAGTTATTGGATGAGAGTTCCAGCACGACAGTTAGGGTGTTTAGCCATCTGATCACCAGACTAGGTCAGATCAGGCTTTCTCTCGACCATTGCCAGTAGTCTACGAAGGATGTATCATTGTGGATTTCTGGGGACCTCTCTAGCACTCTGCCTATTCCTGTTCTCATGTGGTCTTCATTTATCATGGTTTGTTATTCCTCGTTCTCCCTTTCTGTTCTTGATCCAGCTGGGATCTCCTGCTCCCCTAAGCTTTCTTTCCCTCAAATCTTGCCCTTCATTACTCCACACTGTCGTCCAGGTTGTTCATGTAGATCTCATCCATTTCTCTGTCATTGGGTGATCCTTGGGTCTTTCCTAGGGTCCCATTTTCTAGGTAGCCTCCCTGGAGTTGTGTAGTAGTCTAGTCATCTTTGTTTTACATCTAGTATCCTCCTGTGAGTGAGTACATACCGTGTTTGTCCTTCTGAGACTGGGTTACCTCACTCAGGATGATTTTTTCTAGATACATCCATTTGCCTGCAAACCTCTTGATATCATTGTTTTTCTCTGCTGAGTAGTACTCCATTATGTATATGTACCATATTTTCTTTATCCATTCTTCAGTTGAAGGGCATCTAGGTTGTTTCCAGGTTCTGGCTATTACAAACAAAGCTGATACGAACGTAGTTGAGCAAATGCCCTTGTGGTATGATTGAGCATTCCTTGGGTATATGCCCAAGAGTGGTATAGCTGTGTCTTTGGGGAGATGGATTCCCAATTTTCTTTCATGAATAGCCTAGAATTCTATTCTCTTTTGTTAATTATCTTATACTGATTCTTTTTGGGGGGGGGGAATGAAATTGTGTTTCATGGTATGTTTCTGATGCACTTGACACTTTATTATGAGTTCATGTTTTTAAGTAAAAACAGTTTTTGTGGTCACAGGGCATAGTTATTATAATAAAACAAAATTCTTGGAATCATGTGAAAAACCATACAAAACAGTAAACTAGCTTCTAGAGTCTGTCACTTTAAAAATCTTTGCCTGTTTTACTTTGACCTTATTTAATAATAACATTGTTAAAATGAAAGCATAGTGTGGGCACAGAACACTAAGGTTGACAGATGTAAATCTAGAGGCAGTATAGTTGAGCTGTTTCTGCATTTCCGATTTCAGCTTCCTTTAAAGGACATATTTCTGCATACTAGAACAATAGATGATAAGATGGATGAATGGACACACACACATTCATAAACATACACACACACACATACACACATATATGAATGATAGACAGATAATATATACATATAATATAGTGAAATATATACATATAATATAGTGAAATTCATGCTACTATCACTGAATCATTTTCTAAACACAGAATTGTCTCTTTGAAAACATAGGCACACTAACATGAAATTCTGTTACTCAAATTTACCACTTAGTAGTATGCCAAATTTTCGACGAGCTGATCCCAGATGGACTTTAGTGTTTCTTCAAAAATTCCCACAAGAAAAACTTGATTCTGAATTCAAATCTACATTCTTTTGAGAATTTGTATATTATTTTTAAAATATAAAATTAAGGTAGTCTATAAAAATTCTCATTAACATTATAATGACAGTTATAGGCAGTACTATATGGTCAGAAACAAAATATCAGTGGGATCCTACTTATAAAATAAAAATTAAACAAATATCCATATATTACATGATTATTTATATAGAAAAATTTGTGAAATGCAAAATGTCTTAAAAATACTGTCAGAGGAACTGCCACACTAATTTCCATAGTGATTGTAAAATTTTATATTCCTATCAACACTCAAGAAATGTTTCTATTGCCCAATATTCATGCCGTCATTGTAATTCTGATTGGGGTATGATGAAATCTAAAAAAAAAAAATTTAATTTGTATTTCCCTGATGGTTCAGAACATCAAATTTCTTTTTAAAAAGGTTATGAATTGAGTTGTTTTCTTAATTTTTAAGTTTTTAAATTCTTTATTCTAGATTCTAACCTTCTGCCAAATGTGCAGCTTGTAGAAATATTTCATTCTGCTGATGGCTCCTTTACTGAAGTGATGGTATATTTCACTGTGAAGTATTTTAGTTTCATGTGGTACCATTAGGCTGTTTTTAGTCTTAATGCCTGTGCTGCTAGGACCTGAATCAGAAAGCTCTTCCTGTGCTTATAGTTATGAATGGGTTACTGGAATGATAGCTGTTGGCAAATGAACCCCTAAATATTACAAATATTGCCATTTCTCTTGGTTACCCTACAAAGCTTGATAGTATAGCCATCTTGCTAAGTATACCACAAATTCAAGTCAAAGAACATGGAGAAATCAAGCTGGTATTGATTTAGAAGATTCATCCTTACTGGGTAGCATTTGTAAGGCTGAAAGATGCTATGTATGTCACTGAAGGGAAAAAAAAATAATCATTTTTCTCACTTAGTTGTGAACCCTGTGATCTACAGTGACAACTGGTCTGGCAAAATAGGCACATGAGGGTAATTGTGCATAAAGTTCATGGGTATAAACCACCACTTTCTAACTGGGCTTACAGTTTACTCCACAATTTGGAACCCATACCTAGCTCAGCTATTGGGACCAAGAATCTATTGCTACACAATGCCCTGGGGGAGAATATGCTACTATTATTCTGCTAATGGGACATAGTATTAAACTGGCTCCTCATGACTTCTCATTATATTCAGATTAGTACATTTCTCAAATCTCTTCAAAGGCACTTCTTTCTGCAGATTGCAGTTAACTCCAAGATCCACAACTAGTCAATCATGAAGAAATAATGATAGAATTTTCAACTCCATAAGGGATGTCTGTATTACACTGCCTTCTTCCCAGTGCTCAGGAAGCATTACAGAAGAATGGGTAGTAAGAGTAACCAGAGTCAGTGAATGACTGCAAAGAAACTGTTTTATGGATACAACAGAGCAGTTGCACATTGTAGTTTGAATAAGAATGGCCCCATAGGCTCATAGATTTAATTCTTGGTCACCAGGGAATGGCCTTGTTTGAAATGATTAGGAGGTATGGCCTTTCTGGGGAAGTGTTTCACTGGGGGTGGGCTTTGAGGTTTCAAAAATCCCAAAGGCTCTCTCTTTTGCTGCTGCCTTGGCATCTGGCAGATGTAGAACTCTCAGCCTCTTCTCCAGCTCCATGTCTACATATATACTTCCATGACTTCCACCATGTTCTCTTCTATAAGAGTTGCCAGGGCCATGGGGTCTCTTCACAGCAATAGAACACTGGCTAAGATAAACATGAACTCATAGGGGTTGTGACAGTATGCACAAGATCTGTGTAGGCTCAAGCCAGACAAATATCCTTGCATGGAGAAGGGTGTTGGGTATGGCACTCTTAACTGAAGTTTCCTTTTGAACTTTTCTTTCCTTTTTTATTAATTTTTAAAATTTATTTTATATACCAACCACAGTTTCTCCTACCTTCTCTCCTCCAGTTCCCCTCCGGTACCTCCTTTCTACCTGACCATCCTGTCCTCAGAAAGGAGTGGATTCATGGGAATCAACAAAGCATGGTATATCAAGTTGAGGCAGGACAAAGCTTCTCCCCGCTGCACCAAGGGTGAGCAAGGCATCCCACTATAGAGAATAGGTTCCAAAGAGCTAGCTCACATGCCAAGGACAGATCCTGGTCACACTTCTAGGGGCCCCACAAACAGACCAAAATATACAACTGTCACCCACATGCAAGGGGCCTAGTTTGGTCCCATGTAGGCTCCCTGGCTCTCAGTCTAGAGACCATGAGCTCCACTGAGCTCGGATCATCTATCTCTATGGGTTTCTCCTTCATAATCTTGACCCTCTTTTTTTTATATAATATTTCCTCCCTCTCTTCAACTGGACTCCCAGAGGTTGGCCCAGTGCTAGGCTGTGGATCTCTGCATCTGCTTCCACCAGTTGCTAGACAAAGATTCTATGATGACAATTAGGATACTCACCAGTCTGATTACAGGAGAAGGCCAGGTCAGGCACCCTCTCCATGATTGCTAAGAGTCTTAGCTGGGGTTATCCTTGAGGATTCCCAGAAGTTTCCCTGGCACCAGGTTTCTCTCTAACCCCACAATGGCCCCTTCTATCAAAATATCTCGTTGGTTGCTCCCCCTCTCCATCCTTATCCCAACTCAACCATCCTGATTCCTTATGTTTCCGTCCCTTACACTCTCTCCTCTACCCCCCTCCACTCCCTGTTTACCCAGGAGCTCTCATCTATTTCTGCTTCCCAGGGTGATCCATGTGTGCCTCTTAGGTACCTCCTTATTACCTAGTTTTTCTAGGGCT
Organism: Onychomys torridus; assembly: GCF_903995425.1. NCBI lineage: Eukaryota > Metazoa > Chordata > Mammalia > Rodentia > Cricetidae > Onychomys > Onychomys torridus. Next base: position 62,999,882 of record NC_050457.1, on the reverse strand, counting down.
GTGGATTATAGCCTGGATATCCTTTGCTTTACATACACTTAGGAGTGAGTACTTGCCATATTTGTCTTTCTGGGTCTGGGTTACCTTACATAGGATGATTTTTTTTAGTTCCATCTATTCACCTGCAAATTTCATGATATCATTGATTTTTACCACTAAATTATACTCCATTGTCTAAATGTACCACATTTTCCTTATCCATTCTTTGATTGGGTGTCTAGGTTGTTTCCAGGTTCTGGCTATTATTAATAATGCTGCTATGAACATAGTTGAGCAAGTGTCCCTGTGATATGATTGAGCATCCCTTGGGTATGTGCCCAAGAGTGGTATCATTGAGTCTTAAGGTAGATTGAGTTCCCAATTTTCTGAGACGTCACCATATTAATTTCCAAAGTGGCTGTACAAGCTTACACTCCCACCAGCAGTGGAAGAGTTGTTTCCCTTATTCCACATCCTCTTCAACATAAACTCTCATTAGTGTTTTTGATCTTAATAATTCTGACAGATTTAAGATGGTATCTGAGTCATTTTAATTTGCATTTCTCTGATGACTAAGAATGTTGTGCAATTCCTTAAACGTCTCTTGGCTATTTGAGATTCTGCTAGCTGCTGGTATATGTATACTTAGCCTTCTTTAAAGATGTGACATCTTGTTGGTCTAACATGCTCCACTAGTTGGTCATACACCTAATAGTATGCAGGTACCACTAGTAGAATTTAAAGAGCATACGGAAGGATAAGGACACAAGTTTGGGTAGGTACAGAATAATGGGTAGATCTAGGAGGAGACAGGAGAGGGAGAGAATTGTAATCAAAATATAGTATATGAAATTCCCAAAGAATTAATAGAAATATATAAAATGCTCTTAGAAAAGGTGACTCAAACAAGTTCACAAGATAAACAACTAATACACAAAACCTACATAATAGAAACAATCAGATTTTAAAAAAACTTTTGGTAATTTCATATCTGATACACACATAGGGATGTGTGTAACAAATGATGTGTGGTACCTGTACCCACCAAAGTACAAATCACTGCTTGAGAAAATTAGAAACAATGCAAATACCTGGCTGAGTCAGGTTCCTGGATCAGAAATCTTGTTGCTATTTAAACTTTTATTCTATCCAAGGAGATATATAAATTCATAACAATATAATCCAATCTTCACTTTCTGTAGAAATTGGCAAATTGAATCTAAAACTTCATATAAAATGAATACATACTCTTGAGAAAGAAGCAAGTTGAGGACTTTCCACATCGGGATATTAAGAGTCATTTCAACTTGAGACTGGTGAAGAGGGTGATGCTGGTAGAGGGCAGTCAACAGAGAAGAGTAAATGACAGGGAAGTTGAATGAAGTGCCTGTGGCTGAGGAACTTTTGAAGAAGGTGTGGAAGAAAGTCATTAGAGAAAGTATCATCCTTTTTAAAAATGATGTTTCATATCAATACCTTGCCCCAAATAGGAAAATTAACTGAAATGGACCAAAGACATGCACAGGGTCTGCACAGGTCCAAATGGGGTCGCAGTGCTGAAAGAAATGGATAGAAACCCCCACCCCTAATCCACCAGATATCTTTAATGACAACTGCTTGCAGAGGAAAAACTAGTTTTCTCCAAAGAAATCTCAGTAGGTATACAAACCACACTTAAGGGCAGGCCCCAGGCCCAGCAGTAGATAGCCAACACAACAAGAACTCAATAATATTTTTGGAATGTTTTGTATCATAAAACTTTGTCTGAGAATATTGTTTTAGCCATACAGGTCTTTTGTCTGTATAATTTGGTGCTGGATTCTGTGTTTTCAAGGGATTTCTCTGTGTACAAGCATACATGTCTCTGAGACTGTGTGTGTCTTTTGAGTTTTGTCTTTGGTTATATTTTCCCTGCTTGTTTGTTTGTTTGCTATTGTCTTATTCTGGATGTTTATTCCTCTGTTTTATGTTTGTTTTACTGCCTGTTTGTTTTCTAATAAAAGAGAAAAAAGAAAGGTATAGATTTGGGTGGATGAGGAGGAACATCTGAAAGGACTTGGGCGAGGAGAAACCGTGATCTGAATATATTATGTGAAAAAGAAAATCTGTCAGTAAGAGTTAAGAAGAAAAGTAGAATTCCAACTCCTGTAGCTACATTCTCCAGAAATATCCTTAATCATCTTCTCATTGATTTTAGTATAATTCTGAACAATTATCCAAGTGAACTAAAATTTCAATCTTTTTGTAAAAGTCAAGGCATGCAGTGACTTAAGGATAAGGACTCTTGTAAGCAGAAATAGAGATAGGATGCTGAATTATCACATGAAAACTAAAGGATCTAGTGTTCTAAGTAAAGACTAAGATGGACACAGACATGCTAGGTTGTTGATGATTTGCCTGGAGTTCCTATCAGAATGGGAGAACAGAGCTGAATGCAAGGGTTCAAAGATCTAGAGTAAAGCACTTACCACAGGCCCCCCTTTCAGTGTTTTTGACACCCCCACACACATTAGATCACAAAGAATAAGAAAATCCAATGGTAACTGGCCTCTTTGCTCAGAGTCAAGGACAAGAGTGGTTTTGCTTCACACTATTTAAACATTTCTGTTGCTTTGTTGGTTTTTCTTCGTCTTTAGCTAGATTTTGAGGCTTCCTAATAGATGATTGCAGGAAAGAGTGCAGAAGTCTCTCTATGTTATGGGATGTTACTTTCATACAAGTTACACTGTAATCATTTCTAAGACTTAGAAACTAGACCGCCAGCTTGAAGCTGCTTGAAATCAGTTTTCTCTTACATATACTTTGGTTGCAAAGCTATTAACCTAGCATATTGAATTGTTGCTATTTATAATAAAAAGCTCATTTGAATATAGAAACATCTCCAGGTATATTAAGCCAGGTCTTAAAATAAGTGAAAATAGGAGAAATTTTCCCAAAGAAACAGTTTTATTTGCTATGAATGTGTATTGTCACAATACAGTCATAAAATTAAATAATTGAGATGATATAATATGGTTTTCCTTTTGGATATTTAGTATAGCTTGGAATAGCATAATCTCATTTTTAAGCTATTAAAGTGTGTAGGGCTCATTTAGCTGGATGAGTAATTGGACTATTAAGCATCATTAAGAAAATAAATTAATACTGACACTAGGAAGAGGGTGTTTCTGGCTTCTGAATGATCTATAACTTTTAATAAAAATGTAAGAATTAATTTGTAACACACATTAAGCCTTCTGAAAATAGAAAGCCCTTTCCAATTCAGAGCTAACCATCTGAGCCTTTGCTTAAAGCTTTATGGGAAGTCGGTAGCTCAGAATCATCTAGTTTTAAATGTCTTTAAAAATCACCTTTTTTGTTGACTTTTGGGTTATATACCCTTATTAAATTATTTTTCCTGTCTTATAGGAATCATGGGACAATAGTAAATTGGGGATATACCCTCAAGCATGTGGACTCCCCCAATACCTTTACTTTTCTTTCTCCTCTCTGAAAAAGATATCTTTCACCTCTTTCCTAGAGAATTATTGTGAACCTTTACTTGTTAAAGCCATTTGATGTATTTCCCGTCAATATTTGTACTAAATTGCATTCAGAGACTTGTTCATTAAATTGGTCTCAGATTTAGTAATTAATGCATCTCATCTAATCAATTAATTTTGCCCTCAGAAAAGTTGTAAAGGTGTTTATCTAATGCTGGTTCTAAAGTGTGAATAAACCCTTCTTGCCTAGTCATAGAACATAGAGATCAAGTACAAGGGGAATCTAGATATGCTTGGCTGTGTTACACACATGTACACACTCAAATTATTTTAGCATGTAACCTACTGTATCACTATTTGATGGTTGCTCAATATAATTTTATATAATAAATAATTGGCCTAGAGAATGATGCATTTACTGGACAGGAAGATATGTTCTTGAAAATAAGCTCTTATGTGTTGTGCACTTACTCTACTGAGAAGTTGTAACTAGCTCAGAAAAAGAAGACATTCTTGATTGAGACAAATTCCTACTCAATACAGTGCAGACACTGTTTGCTACATAATTATGCAGACTGTTCACTTGTGAGGGCTCTAATGCAAATGAACATGAAGACTGAAATTAATATTGGACTTTGCTCTTCAAGCCATTTTCTCTTTCAAAGGAAAGCAGGCTTATTTTCCAATTGCCCAGACTACAGCTGAATTACTGTAGCAATTTTTGGAAGTCCATGTAGTCCTAGAGAAGGAAATGATAAGAAAAACCAACAAAAAACAAAACTATTACCAATTTTCCTAGTTTTATTGGCACATAGTAACAATTAGCTGAGATTACTGCCTGAGGTTACCTGTATTCCATCAAACTAATTTTAAATATTGCATGCACGCATATAAATGTTTTAAGATTCACATTAAAGTGTATCTCTATTTTAAACTTCAGTCTTTAGTGGGAGTTCGACCACAACTGCTGGTAAGCACCTATAAACCAAATAAGTGAAAGGTCTAATGCCAGCAGCAGAGTATTAGATTAAAACATGAAACTGTCATTTTTTTGTGGTTCAATGTTTTAAAACCATGTATTATTGAATCTGACAAATCCTTGGCTATGGAGGTAATTCTCTTGAGTCATTTTCATAGCCTGAGAGTACCTGTTGGGTATCTCACGCCTCTAGTCGAATGGAAGATATGCTGCTCACCCCCGTGACTGGGAAGACTGTTTATTTGCTCAGTCTTGTCTACTTTTCATATCTTATATTTGTTCCTTCCCATTCAGAACTTACTTGCTGAATGACCACTTTTCGCAGTTAAATGCATATGAATGATGTATATGTCTGTCTTTGAAAAATGTAGGTTTAGTTAATAAAAGAATGTTCTGGATTGTTTTATGCCCTTGGCCTACACTACTATTTTGAATGTGATGTTTGATATGTGTTTGTAAAGTATTATCTTGGAGTATAAAAATAAACAGGTCATAGGAGGTGGCTCAGTGTTAAGGATTTGCCATGCAAGCTTGATCCCCTAAAGCCCTTCTTTTGTCAGGTGCATCTGGTGACCACCAGCAATTCCAGCAGCAGAAAGTAGACATGCAGGAACCACAGAGAAAGTTAGCTAGTAAGGCTATCCATAGTAGTAGATTTTTGCTGTGATTATGCTGCCTCAATGAATAAGGTAGAGGAGTAATGCATGATGATCCCTGTTGTCAGCTTCGGGTCTCTGTGTTACACGTGCATATGCAACTACAAATATGTGTACCCAACATATGTCAACACACATATGCAGGCACCCATAATACATACATATGGAAATAGAAAAAAACATAAACAATTGTGATATCTGAGAGATTCATTAGCACAGGCTTCTAGGAATAAATTAGGTAGACTGGTTGACTTAAGTGAAAGACATTTCTTTGTAGTAGATCTAGTGTCTGGGAAGTCCAAAACCTAGATACAGACAGATGCAGTGTTTGGTAAAAGCCTACTTCCTACTTTTAAGTGACAGTCTTATTGTATTGTCATAGGAAGAGGGACTCATGCTCTTCTTTGCCTCTTTTTATAATAGCAAAGATCTCATCCATAAAGTTTCCGCACTCACTACCTGGTTACTACCAAAGCCCTATATGCCTTATGAGAATACCACTGAGGATTATGATTTCAGATTATGAATTTCAAAGGTTCAGACAAGCATTCATAAAAGAATGATAGGGATAATAGAATGATAACTTGGGATGGCTAGGCTTTCCCTCAGACACATTTGAGCATATTAAACAGTGCTAAGAGAGTAGTAAACCTACTCTTTCTTGATAAGAGTTCTGAAAGTTCTTTGCTCTTTTACCTCTCAGTCCTTACTGTACATCTGAATGAAATGGTGGGGGATTCAAAAATATCCCTAGAGACAGGATTTCTCTTATTCTATTTTTAAGCCCTCAGGTTGTAATTGGAGCTCCATGTCTCTGGATCAAAGCTCAGAGAACTCTCACTAAGGAAAGTGTGGTTCTACACCAAGACTCAGCTGGGAGGCCTTCACTGTGACAGATGAATATGGCTGGTCACAAGAGTGGGGAAGATTATAAGCACAAAATAGTGGGAAGGATTTCCATGCTTCTGGTTGGAACAAGGCTTTAATAGGTAAACCAAAGCAGGTTCAGCTATAATGTCACATAAAAGCCCCTTTAACTGTACAAAAAAGTAAAAGCCAAGAAAGTTTCCCACAGGAACTTACATAATAATAACAAAGAGTGTTTGGCTGTTACAACTGTAACAAAAATTATTCACAACAGTTTAAGATGGTTAATTATATTTGTAAGCACTGTGATCTTGGTGATTTTACTAACCATCATTTGGAAATACAGATCTTCAGGTGAAGGTTGATGAGTAGTATCACAAGGTCCTAATGTATGGATGTGTTGATGCAGTTACTGGGTCTGGATAAGCTAGCAAATTGCTCACTTGTGTCCATCTTGTCTTCTTAATCAACAATATGGGAAGAGACAATGCCCAGGTCTCATCTTTCAGTAAAGGGATTCCTTTGAAATGCTGAAAGCCCTGAATACAGACAGCAGGAGGCATCTTTCTCAGAGTGCTCAGATTTTATTCACATGTGGAAGTGCTGAGGAGTTCAGTGTTTTCTAAAGGTCCTACATTCAATTTTATTGTGTTTTTTTTATAGAACATAGGATGTCCTAGTTTCAAATTTTGACATGCCTTCCTTTTTATACAATTTGGTCTCACCATAGTTATGGTTTATGAATTATCACTCATTGCTGCCCCGGCCAGCGGGGTTTCAATGGGAGGCAACCCACCTGTGGGAGTGAATGAAAGAGACAGAGGACATGAGGGACAACAGCAAGACAAGATTCTGATCAAGCTGCAGATTTTATTTTTCTCCACAAGGCTTATATAGCATAGGAGGGGAAGGGGCAGGAAGGAGGGAATGGGGAAGTGACGTGGAAGGGGTGCAAGACATGGGAGATGTGCAGGTCATGCAACTGCAAGATGTTGGCTAAGGTCACTGGTCAGGGGCCATTTGCTCTTTACATTTGGTTGTCATGGCACCTGACTATGGAATGTCTTCTTATCTTTGGGGGCCTCTGGTTAGTAAAGGTATGTTACTGCTCTGGAAAGGGGCAGAGGGCTTATGACTTGTTCTCTGGCCTAGCTAGTACTTTCCATGGTTCATGTTTGGTTCCTGACATCTTGGTCCCTAACACATTGCATTGTTAGTTTCCTAGGTAGGGAGAGAAACTCATTTGAGTTTATTAACTGTAAAAATTAAGAAGCCGTTTGATGTCACTGGAGGTTTGTTTTAAAGAATCAGACATTTCAATGTCCCATCAGACCACAAAGACACTTGTTCAACTATGTTCACAGCAGTTTTATCTGTAACATAGTTAGAAACTGGAAATAAACTAGATATCCATCAACTGCAGAATGGATAAGGTAAGTGTGATATATTTACACAATGGGTTATTCCTCAGCTGTTAAAAAAATAACTGAGGGCCTAAGATACCAACACAACAACAAAACCTTCGACCTACAATTTATCCTCCCTACAAGATATGTTGGGTTAAAAGTGGCAAAGAAATTGTGGTTGTGACCAACCAGTGACTAGCACAGCTTAAGACCAATGCCATGAGAGGGAGTCCACCCTTGACACTGCCTGGAGGGCCAGGACCCAGAAGCTGGACAGCTCGGAGATCTAGGACAGAACCAAACTTGACTGGCAAGAAAAAAAAATCAATGAAATGAAATCATTCTTAATTATATTATGGTATAATCATAGATTGTTGCCTAGCCCAAATGTCATCAGAGAGGCTCCATCCATCAATTGATGGAAATAGCTGCAGACCCACAGCCAAATCTTAGACAGAGCTCTGAGAATTCTGTGGAAGTGAGGGGGAGGAAGGATGTAGGAACCAGAGGGGTCAAGGATATCACAAGAAAACTCATAGAATCAACTAACATAGGCTCATAGGGACTCACAGAAACTGAATGACAACCAAGGTGCCTGCATGGTACTGACGTAGACCCTCTACACATGTTACAGTTGTATAGCTTGGTCTTTTGGTGGGACTCCTAAGACTGGGATCAGGGGCTATTTCTGACTTGGTTACCTGCTTTGGGGACTCTTTCCTCCTACTGCCTCATCCAGCCTTAATAGGAGAGGAAGTATCTAGGCTTACTGCAACTTGATATGCCATGTTTGGTTGACATCCATGGAAGGCCTGCCCTTTTCTGAAGAGAAGTGGAGTGAACATGGGGGGTGAGGGTAGGGAGAGTGACTGGGGAAATAAGAAGGGAGGGGAAACTGAGGTCAGGATGTAAAAAAAAATTTAAAGAGGAAAAAGTTCTTACAATCAAAAACAAACAAACAGAAAATATAAAAACATATCATTATCTATAATGAGCAAGCAAATGCCAATCAAAATTTTTGAAGAAGTGAAGATTTTTACCTTACTGATTAATTAATATGACTTTTATAGGAGAGTTTTTGAAAAACCCTGAAATGCCATTGGAAAAGAAATAACCTACATAAATATGAAATAAAATAATGTAGAGAAACAAACAAATCAGACATTTCCTTGGTCCCTGTCACATAACTGCCATGGTTAAGTTATGAATTCCTCTGGTTCTACATCCTCAAATCTGAAGAAAGTTGGCTAGATGGGGTAAATTATACACTTCCTTGAGTCCAAAAATACCACGACTTTAGGACAGACTGGTTTATTTGTGAAATATACTCTTCAATACTGTAATTATTTTATTTCTATGTATTAACATTAAATCCAAGAATTAAAAGTCATTTCTTTTTAACAGATCTTTCAATAAATGATCTGTTGCCATATGCTATAATCCAAAAATTGTATCAATTATATTAATAAGATTAACTCATATATTTCACATAATATATTTAACTTTTGCAGTTCACTATTATAAAGTGTCTAATGTTTTGAGATGATGTCAACACTGTGGAATTCCCACTAGAATTTACTTTTCTATATTTAAATAAGGAGGAAGAGAATTTCAATAGAAATGCATATTTATATTTATGTTAGTGTAATGTAATATAATATAATGATGATTGAAGAAAGTAAAATGTTCTAATGTTAATTTTAATAGTCTGGGATAAATATTGAAAGTGAATATATTTTGCTTGTCAGTACAAGCTCTGAAAGTTATCTTTTGTTATAGAACATTTAAGTGCATTGAGTTACATTTAACATTAATTGATTAAAATTATTCCTAAGGTTTTATATGCACTACAGGGAAACTCATAAGAGATTGAGAAATAAGAGAATAAAAGGAAGTAAAACAGGGTAATTACAATTCAAAGCCAGATTTAATGCACTAAGATCGGTGAAAGGACTCCCTGATTGTAGCTCAGCTTTCTCTCCTTCCACACCTTTCCAGGATTCAGTGAAGAGACCATTCAATAAAATAGTTATACTTCAATGAGATGGATCACCAATGGGAGGGTACAAGTGGACATTGTTCAGAGCATAGGTCTTGCTCTTTATTTCTTGAAAATTTTCTATTTGAGCCTGACTTTTTTTTCTGTACAAGGCATAATCTGCAGTGAAACTAAAGTGGCTTTGCCTAGAGTAGAGGGCCAGACTGACATTTTACACTTGCTCCAACCCAGATCATTGTGCTCCAGAAAAGTGATAGCTGTGGATGTGTGAGTGGAGCTTATCATCACAGAAAACCGCATTCATATATACCTCACAACTCCACTGGGTACCCAGGTGCTGTATGATGTTCTGTATGTCAAATGTGTTGCTCCGATTGGTTAAAATAAATAAAGTGCTGATTGGCCAGTAGCCAGGCAGGAAGGATAGGGTAGGTGGGACAGGGAAGAAGTGAAGGCTGGGGAAAGGAGACATTGCCAACTGCTGCCATGAAAAGCAACATGTAAAGGTACTGGTAAGCCAGGAGCCATGTGGCAAAGTATAGACTAACAGAAATGGGTTAATTTAAGATAGAAGAAGTAGATAACAAGTAGCCTGCCATGGCCATACAGTTTGTAACCAATATAAGTTTCTGTGTGTTTCCTTGGTTGGTTCTGAGCATCTATGGGCCTGGCAGGTGAGAGAGATTTGCTCTGACTGTGGGCCAAGCAGGAAAACTCTAACTACAACACAGGTCTCAGGCTTCTATGTATCTGTGTCCTTTGAGAACAGATGTGGGTTCCTCTGTTTTGGACTACCTTAAAAGGTACTGGTGTGGTGTATAGCCTTGGGGGAAGAACCATGGCCCTCTCAAGACCCAGGAGTATCTCCCATTACTGACAGAATAAGAAAGATAACTATCTCCCTCTGAGGAATGGTTATTGATTCTTATTGCTCATTAGAATGTATGTGGAGCTACTGATCTGGCAAGGGAATACCACGATCAAGTAAGTGGTTTTCCCAGGGCCACGCTCATCCATAGCATTTGGGGCATGCAGACCCCTGAGATTTACACAACTGCACAATTTGGAGTAGTATGTTACTGCATTCACACTTTCTCCCAGAAGAAAGAAAGAATGAAATAAAGGAAGGGAAGAGGGAAGGAAGGGGGAAAGGGAGGGAGGGAGGGAGGGAAGGAAGGAAGGAAGGAAGGAAGGAAGGAAGGAAGGAAGGAAGGAAGATTTGAGTTCCTCCAGCTCCCACTAGACCCCTCTGTTATAACAGACCCCACACTGTTTCCTGCTGCACACTAGGAACCTTGATTTTCAAAAATACTGGTTACCTTAGGAGCTTGCTTTCTAGTATGACACAAAAAAGCAACCTCTATTCTGGCTAGTTAATGCAGGTCTACCTGCATATTATGCTGTCTTCCTTTTTCACAAGAAGTGTCAGAAGGATGGTAAAAATAACCAAAAAGAGCTACTGTAATGGAACAGGAAGGGTGATATCAAGACATGTAATAAGAGGCTACATTTCTAGGTGGTTTGCTAAGCTTGATAACACTGATAAGTCTGACAGAAAAATAAAAGCAGACACAGCATCCTCAGAGAAGTCTATTCCCAATGAAGATGGGGTATTTTGTTGGCAGAACCATACAATAACTCCAGCATTAGAGGGAGTGTCAGTGGAACTGATTTGGGATGTGGAAAATAATCAGGACATTAATGAAAACATATTCATGAGTGACGGCTGTTCCCCTGACACCTTATCCAGGTGCCAGGATGATTATCCAAAACACTTTCACCTTTGCAAGTATAGCCTGAGAAGTAGAATGTGAACAAACTCAACTAACTTCCTAGAAATAAACAGGATTCAAAAATCTGACCAGCACTGCCAGTGTAAATCCATCATGGAGTTGAAATCTAGAGAGAGAGTGTGGCTTACTTGATTTGACCTTAGTATATACTGTCACTTAAAGCTTACCATTTGTCTGTTGGCTGACTCGTATCTATGCAAACATGTGGAGTCTAATCTCTCCTTCAGGGAAGTAGCATTGTAGGGAAGTAGACAGCATGGAAGAATATCCATCTGCGTATATTTCCACAGATTTTAATGAGTAATCTTCCAGTACAGCTGAAATTCTGAGAAAGATTAGCACCTAAAGGTTGAGATTTAATACAGGCACAGAGAAGAGACAATCAAATGGAAGAACCTGTCCTCTCCCATTTAGTAGGACAAAAAGAAATCAAGATGATCAAATCAGACAGCATGGAGAAAGGACAATTTGAGACAAAGAAGAAAAAATCCATTATCCAAAACACAGAAGTTCAAGTAAACGTAACAAACAGAATAATTAGAGGGAAACATTAGGGAAAGCATGTTCTCAGAGGGCCGATCGAAAAGTCAGAGATAAGCACACAACTGCAACATCAATAGAACTGGACCCAAAGGCAACGGTATGTCCTAACAAATAAGAGGAAATTCAAATGGAAGGAAATTTAAGGCTATAAATAAGACTCAAGCATTCATAGTAAAAGGGCAATACATGCTATAGCAATTAGGAATAAAAACATCGGATGTCTTGGATGGAGAGATTAAGAAGCCTGGCTTCTTTTCTGTATATAACAAATTATAAATTATAGATTATATAAAATAGTTTATCTGTCCAGAAACGTGACTACTTAGCCTGGCATTCATTTACAGCAGATCTGTGTGCAACTCCATGCCTGACTAAGTAGCCTGATCTTTCTGGAAGGCAGAGAGAGAGCAAGAGTGAGAGAGAGCAAGAGAGAGAGTGTGTGCATGTGTGTGTGTGTGTGTGTGTGTGTGTGAGAGAGAGAGAGAGAGAGAGAGAGAGAGAGAGAGAGAGAGAGAGAGAGAGAGAGAGAGACAATGCATCTGTCATTTTGTCATAATTCATAGTCAGGTGAGCTAATTTTGTGTGAATTTCCTAAGTCATGTTTCCACATACAGAAGAAAAGTCTGGGAGAAACGAGTGTTTAGTGTTTTTAACACTTACAGCACAAACAATTTCTGTCCTTTTCCAAACTAGCAAAATGGGGGAGATGCTTCACACATATAAAAGGATAGCCATGTTGAGAGAAATACTTTATCTTATTTATTTGTTTTTGGTGATTTAAATATTTTGTTTAACATTTATGCACACATATAAAGCATTTGGACCCAACCAATCCCCCATTCCATGTCAATTCCACCCTTATCCTAACTCTTCTACTCTCCCAAATTCATCTACGCTCTTTCTCTCCCTCCCTCTAAGTTAATACCCACTGCATCCACTTAGTTAAGCCTCCATGCACATGGGCATGAGACTATTTACTTAAGCAATGGTAGAATCTCAGGGTTCACATCACTAAAGAAAACGGACTATCTCCATGGTCGTTTGAATGAGAAATGTCTCCCCCCGCCCCCGCAGCCCGTGAAAGGCCTGCATATTTTGCACATTTGAACAAGTGGTTCACCTTGATGGTACTTCTGAATAGGTGTGGCTTTGCTGGGGGAAGGTTTTGAGAGCTTATAGCCTGGTCTCAGGTCACTTTCTCTGCTGCCTTCTTGCACTTGAAGACGTGACTCTTAGCTCCCCATCTACTGCCATCCTGCCTCTGGCTTGCAGCTCTGCTTCTCCACCCTGATGGCTTCTTATCCCTTTAGAATCACAAGCAAAATCATATCTTCCTCTTATAAGTTGCTTTTGGATTGGATTTTTATTACAGTGACAGAAAATTAATTAATATAGGCCCTCTCCCAATATCCAACACTTTCAATTAAAAAGCAATCCTCCTCCAATCTTAATATGAAAGTAATTCAAGTTGAACTGACTCATCGCAAGAATGTGTTCCATCTGAGTAAGAATAGTAACTCTTAGTCAGTACAGCTATATGGTCATATGAAATTAGTCTCTAATTAAGAGTAGTGAAAATGCAATAATACACACACCACTTAATTTATGAATGAGAATGCATAAATTATTATTTGGATATCTTTATTTTTCCTTTCCATTTAATTTTCTCATTCCATAGCAAGTTAATGTTAGACTTTCAAGTAGCATATTTAAACTCACATTTTCAAGTTTCAAACTGTGTAATTGAGTGTGACTTCTTGGCAATGATCTATTCTGTGCAGGCAGAAACTACAAAATTATATGCAATATCCTGAATGATCATGTCTGATGGTGGTAATAGTCTCACATCTAGACTTAAGTGGGTGAACAAAGAAAAGAAGAAAAGTAAATCACTTTGGTTTTTGTTTGGGGATTAAGTAAGCATGAAATTCCCAAGTATTAAGGTCCCAAGTTTGGTAAGGTTTTGTTGAAATATAAAGGCTCGAGGATACATTCCTCAGACAGTGCACTTTGTACAGGATGATAAATTCTATGTAGTAATAAAAAGCTCCCAACATCTTAAGTGACTCTTTGAAAATGCTTCTTCCTGTAGATTGTCAACTTCTGAAATGAACAAAATCTCCTTCACCATCTGCTATTACCACTGGCGGCTTGAAGAGCAACTCACATTTAAATAGCTGTTTCCCTGATCCTCACTCCTTGCTGGCTGCATGATCCCGAGAAACAGTAATGTGCACCAAGGAAAGAGCCTGACATTATAAGAGCATGACACTAATGCACTCTGAATGCCATGCCTGATTTTGCTTTACTGAAATGTTGTCAGTTATTACGTGAGCTAGCTAAAAATATTGCCGGAGACATTAGCCAGCACGTGACAGCAGCTTCTGTGAACATTTGGAGTAGCCTGTGGCTTCTACGATGTGTCCTTTCTCAGATGTTTTTTTTTTTTCCCATAACACCCATTTTCCAGTCCATAAAAGTCAGAAAATACGATGTCAGTGCTATCTTGAATTAAGCATGTAGCATGTTGTCATCCGAACCATTCTAGTTGTGACCTGTTGGAACTGTAAAACTGTGTTTTGAAGTTCTCATTGTTGTCATTGGCTTGGATGATTTACAAGCTTGAGTTCATGAAGAACCTACAAGAGTCTATCCTACATGCAGTATGCTGGAATGCAGACTCTACTGTATGAATTAAATTGCATTTATTAGTTTGAATTATAAAAGATTGGTTTAGATAAGTTAATAACCAAAGGGATGCTAACAACCTCTTACAGCTTAACCTGTAGAAATTGACTGGGTTTATAATTATAATTAATTGACTATAAGGATCATTTTTTTACTTATTTTTATTATTTATTTTTATTAAATTTAAATGTTCTAATTATGTTTGTCCCCTACCCCAAATTCCTCCAGATCCTCACCTCCTCTTCCTTACCCACCCAATTTTAAGTTCTTTCTCAAAAAAGCAAATCAAAAAACCCAATGCAACATAGAACATTACCTGAAAAGAAAAAGAAAAACACTGAACTGTAATAAAAAGCGTGTGCACACACACAACTACCACTACCACCACAACCAACAAAAACAAAATAAAGCAAGCAAACAAACAAAACAACAAACTCTGCAGTCACAGGTTTTTGGTTAAGTACTTCTGAAGGTGAGATCTTCCCTGAAGTAGTTATAAAAACCATTCTTTGTCCATTCCCTTCCCTGAAATTCAATAGCAGTTCATAACTCCAAGAAAGAGTAATGAGGACTTCCTTGAACTTGTGCCTTGACCAAGTTGTTTTACAGTTTTCCTTTTGGATCTTAGAAAAGCAGAGAACTAAAGAGGAAACATCCTTTTCAGTTTTAAACTCGTTCTGTTTCCTTCTAGTGTTCCAGGCATACTCCCCTCCTCTCCCTTTCATTACATGCGTGGTGCAGACCAGCTTGCCTCTGACTGAAGATCTCTAGGCTATAGACTTTTCTTCCAGTGCCACCTATATCAACCGTGTTGCCACTCCTTTTAGTTTTGTTAAACTCTTGTTATTTCCAAACTAGATGTGATGTTGGTTTGACATTGCTTTATATACATTTTAAGGCTCTTTTAATGAATGTTTTAAAGCTGTATGGCTGTTTTTCTTTCTATAATGGGACTCTTTGCAGAAAATGTTGGTCTCTCTCTCTCTAACCTATGCCAGTATATAGGAAATGCCTGTGTGGGTAATTATTCAGGTGTCTGTTAAATTAGATTAAGAGAAAAATTGGCAAAAGAACAAAGTCTTGAAAAATAAGAATCAAAAAAAAAATTCTAGATATGTCTTAGAGATAATTCAATAATAGCATGCACTTAAACAAACAAAATAAGTTTGTTTTTAAGTAATCATAAAAGAATGTGAGTATATAGGGACCCATAAGTACAGACACATGTGTTACATAGATTTTGGTATATATATGTTTCTGTCAAAGTGTCTAAATAGTTTGTTTACAGAATTTGTTGAGTTTGACTTATTATCTTACTACCAATAGGTTCACAGGTTTCAAAGGAAGATCTTATTCCCCTCTCACACACCATCAGCTTTCTATAGGTTTTCAGTTTTTCTTAACCCATCTCCATCTTCCCTTCCCTTCCCTTCCCATATTTAAAGCTTTTCCTCAGCTAGACAGGCCATGTGGTCTATTCAACAGCTCTTTCTCCTTTGAACACTGCTGTTTGGCAATAATGGAATAAGGAGATAAGTAGGAAACATTTTATATTTGTGGAGGGAGGTAGATCTCACTACCCCAGGGGTTCTTTTCTGGTGAGTTTGATGAATCATCCTTTATCTGGCTCTTTAGGAAGGAATATATTGGTGTTACAATGGTTGCTCCATGGTTAAAGGCCTTGTCTTGCAAATGTGAAGACTTGAGCTCCATCCCCAGAATGGATGTGAAATACAGATGTGATGGCACTTGTCTGTCACTTCGGTGCTCCTACTCTGAGGTAGGCAGCTGGTGACAGGAGGGTGTTTGATGGCTTGCACATCCGTTACCATGGCATACACAGCATGGCAAACAGCAAAGGGACCCTGCCACAAGAAAGTGGAAGTAGAGGACCCACATCCAACAAGATTATCTTTTTTTTTCCTGGAGCTGAGGACTGAACCCAGGGCCTTGCGGTTGCTAGGAAAGCGCTCTACCACTGAGCTAAATCCCCAACCCCCAAGATTATCATTTGACCTCCACATGCATACCATAGCACATCCCTCAGGTACACATAATGCCTGCATTAAAAATGAAAGAAAAAAGTGTGAACTGACCAAATAGTTCTGTGGTAACATGTCAGTTCTTTCCTTTCATTCACCTTGATCCATTCTTTGCTCTGGTCAGGACCATTAGGGGTCTTTAGGCATACTGATGTTAGCAGAGGCATTGAGAACACTGGGGTAGTCCCACACCAATTCCTGGACTAACTATGCAAAATGCTTGTTAATTCTACTGTTTAAAACAGAGTAGCTTTTCAATCTACCAAGGGAATAAGTACCTACTATATATAAGATACTGTAGGTAGTTTGTGCCTTTTCTGATTAACTTTTAAAAAGCTTCATCTATTCTCCTGCTTTACCTACCACAGAAACAGGGATGACTCCCAAATTTGTGTCTTCAACCTTGATCTCACTCCCGACCTTCCGAACTTTCTACAGCTTTTTAGGAATAGTTTAACTCAGAGTCTAGGAAGTCAGATTCCAACACACACACACCCTTCCTTCCTTCTCCAGATGAAAGAGGTGATGATTGAAAGAGGTGATGATTGACTATGTGTCCCTGAAGAAACATCCTTTTTACTGTTGCTTATTATTATAAAATATAGAGATAACAAGATGTAACTAACTGGTCCTGGTTGATGGTGACCAAAGAAAGCAAAACATCATAGACCAAATTGCATTCCTTTGAAATTTATAGGTTGTGGAATTAAAGGGACATTATTTCCAGATGGACTGAGTAGGGTTAAAATATGCCATGTATGATGGGACTTTAATCCAAAAGGACTGGTTTCCTGGTAAGAAGAGGAAAAGACACTAGAAATGAATGTACATAGAGGAAAGTTTTGGTAGGACATGGCGAGAAGGCAGTCTCCAAAGCTAAGAGAAAATAAATGTATTGTTTAAGCTATCCAATCTGTGGTATTTTGTTACATTTCTAGAGGTAAGAAGATCCAAATTAAGCTGCGGATGGAACTTGCTCCCTCTGGTCCATAAGGCAACCTATGTTTCAAATGTTTATCTTAGCTTGTAGCATTACCACAAATCCCTAGTCTTCCTTGGCATGCATACATTTTTTTTTACAGGTCCTGATTGAATTATCTTAGGGTGTCTCTACCTCTGGGTTTATTTTCCTATTCTCATAAGGTGGCAGCATGCACAGGTCCAGCCAGCATAGGTCAAAGCCTTGAGAGGAGGAAGGGAACATGATCTTCTGTCCCTAACCAAGAAGCTATTTCCTTTTAGGAAAAAATCAATTTTCTCCAGTGAAGTCTCACTTAGTATACAAACCACACTTCAAAGGCAGGTGCTGGGCCCAGCAGTAGATGGCCAATACAAAAAGAACTCAATGGTATTTTTGGAGATTTTGTCTTCATTTAATAATGCTCTGTCTGGGTAATGTTTTTAATCTTACTGGCCTTTTGCTTATATAGTATGGTTTCTGGTTTTGTGCTTTTATGAATTTTCTAGGTGTGGTGTGTCTGCCATTCTCTTGACTTCTCCCCTCACACTGTTTCTGTTGTTGTTACTCTTTGTTTATCTGTTTTTTCTTTGCCTGTTTATTTTCTGAAGAAAAAGAGAAAGACAGCATGCCATTTGGTGGGTGGGGAGGTGGAGATGATCTAGGAGGAGACAAGAAAGGGAAAACCAGGATTGGAATATAATGTATGAAAAAGTCTATTTTCAATAAAATGTAAAATAAAATAATGGAGTTCATGGGGCTGAAAAATAGTACAAAAACTTAGAGTACTTACTGCTCCTCCAGAGAGCCTGAGTTTGATTCCCACTGCTCATATGGCAGCCTCACAAATGTCTGTAACTCCAACCCAGGGGATCTAACACCCTTTAGGTGGGCACCGCACACACATGATACACAGACACCTGGGCAGGCAAAACACACATATGCATAAAAATTAATATTTTTGAAATAGAAAAGAATGGAAATCATATTTGATCATGCATCCACAGAACAACCTCCTTCTTTGAATGTATCAGTAAGAGCCTCATTTCACAGGTCCTAGGTATTAGAATTTGAATGTCTTTAACTCTATTAAAGGGACAATATCCTTCCATTTGCCAGAAACTTAAGTTTCACAATTATTCTTTAAAGGAAAAGGTGAAACCTGAAGAATAATTCATTCATCTATAGTCATTCATGTAGCAGGTACTTTTCCAGGTTCTGTTTTGTGCCAAATACTGTTTGAGAGCCCCAGCCAAGACTCATAGCAAAGGTGGAGAGGGTGCTTAAACTAGCCTTTCCCCGCACTCAGACTGGCTTTTTAGAGCCCATTCCCTATGGTGCTATGCCTTTCTCACCCTTGATTCAATGGAGAGGGGCTTGGTCTGGCCCCAACTTGATATGCCAGCTTGTGCTGACTACCCAAGGGAGGTGTAATTTCTATGAGGAGAGGATGGGAGTAGGGTGGGGAGAGGTGGGGGGAGAAGGGGAGGGAAGGGAACAGGTGTTGGTATGTAAAAGGCAAGAAAAAAATATTAAATAAAAAACAAATTTTAAGAAGTGGGTAGGCAGCCAAGTTCTGTTTCTTCCAAAGTAATATTTTAGCCATTGATCTAGAATGGACATAGAGACTGGTAGATGAATAAGAAGATTCCTGATAGTGATTAAGTGGTGTAAGTAAACAGCACAGGTGATTAGACATGGAGTGTTTTCGAGAATAGGAATGAGATGAGAGTGCCCATCCTTAGATATGGTGGTTGGAAAAATTTTATTTACAAAGGAATATTAAAACAGGAATATTAATATAGAAAATTCTGGTAGAAGGTCCATTCCTGGAAAAGAACCTTCAAAATCTTTAGTGTCTGTGGAGCCAAGAATAAATCAAAGCTCCATGAGACTGAAGTACCTGACCACAATGGGCACAGAATCAAATGACATCAGAGAGATAGAAATGTCAGACCCTGCACAAAGTCCCAGCAGGACTAGATTTCATTCAAAAATAATACATTTCAGTTTGCAAATTATACACTGAAGTGAAAGCATAAGGCTCAAATATATATATATATATGTATGTATTTTAAACCCTCTTTTGGTGTGAAGAGTTGAAGAATGAAGCGTATGGAGGCAGAAGGGAAAGCAGATTTAGTTTAAATGTTTCCTAATGAACTAAAGAAAGAACCATAGTCCAGCGTAAAGCTGGGAAGTAGGTCTACAGAGGCAATATTCTACTTCAGAACTGGGTGACTGACTCAGTAACAGAGGTGAGTGGGATTGACATATGATAAGAAATTTAGTATGTAATCAACCAATAAAAACGTAATACAGGTGACTAGGAACATAAGTGGAAAAAACAAAAAAAGATGGCAAAGGAAGGTAGGTCTCCAGTAAAAAAGTATTTTCCTTGAGACAAGATGCCACTGAGCTTACTCCTACATCACACTGGGTACTCAGCAATAGAAAAAAAATAATAAAGGAAACCTAAAAACTAAGAACTACATGAATCAACTAGTAACGTTTATCTCCTAAGAGGGAAAGGCCTCTTGGATATTTTCTTGACTGATGATTGATGTGGCCCAGCTCATTGTGGGTGCTTGTCACCCATGGTCCCGTAGTCCTGAATAGTGTCATAAGCAGGCTGAGCATGCCATGAGAAGCAAACCAGTAAGCAGCAACACTCCGCAACCTGGGCATCAGTGCTTGCCTCTAGTTTCCTGCCTTGAGGTCTTGCCCTAACTTCCCTGGATGATGGACTACAAGCTGCGCTACAAAATAATCTCCTTCCTCTCTCATTTTCTTTTGGTAATGGTGTCTTGTCACAGCAATAGAAGCCCTAACTAGGATAGAAATTGGTACCATGAGTGGGGTACTGCTGTGTGTCTTATAGTCGCATATTGTGCTGTGTTTGGTGGGTTGTTGATGGGAGGCCTGCTCTTTTCTAATGGGAAACAAAGGGAGTGAAGATCTGGGGGAGAGGGACGATAAGGGAGGGGATGGAGAGACTGAGGGAAGAGGGAGGGGGAACAGATTGGGATGTAATATGAGAAAATAATAATAAAAATAATTTTAAAATTCAAAGAGAAAGAGAGAGAAAGAACTTCAATCAAGAAAATGTCCCCACCCATTGGGCCTATGGATAAGACTGTGAAGACATTTCTTGATTAGTGATTAATGTGGGAGGGCCCAGCTTAATGTGGGTGGTATCAGCTCCGGCTGGGTGGCCCTGGATAGTATATGGAAACAGGCTGAGAAAAGTACAAGGAGCAACCCAGTTAACCTTATTCTTATTCTTATCCACAGCGCCTCCACCAACTCCTGCTTCCAGTTTCTGTTTGGGTTCCTGCCCTGACTTCTCTGGAAGATGATCTGTATCAGCTGTAAGCTGAAATAAACTCTTTCCTCTGCAAGTTGCTTTTTGGTAATGGTGTTTTATCACAGCAACAGACACCCTAACTAAGGCAGCCAATGTAACAAAAAAATAGAAGTTTACACATACTATTTCAAATAATAGAAACAGCTCAGGGAAAACAGTGATAAAATTAGAAAGCAGAAAATATTAATTTGAAGTAAGATAAATTGTTCTCTTTAAGAACAAGAGGTTGATCATTAATAAAATAAATTGCCAATCAAGAGAAAGCAGGAGATTCACAGGTATTAACTATGATGGCAGCAGCCACCAAGAATAAAAACAGGAATTATGGGAAATAGCTCTTTCTGGGAAAGTAGGGTGAGGTGAAGACTCAGTAGAGACTGGACTTTTGTATGGTACATTTTTCTGTGATGTTTGAATTTTTGATTATGATAAATCATAGGTAAAAATAAACATGTCTTTTGGGGCAGGTGAGATGGCTTCCTGGGAAAAAGTGCTTACCGTGACAGCTTGATGGCTTGAGCTCAGTCCTTAGAATCCAATAACATGTGGAAAGAGAGAAATCATCTCCACAAAGTTCTCTGACATCCACATACATACTACAACACACTCAAGTTCCACACCGCCTCGCCCCCCACACACCAGTAACACACAATAATTTTTTAAACATTACCTTTAGGGATATTGTTTACTATACATTTTATATTCAATTTGTTTCTTTGGTCTTCACCTCACTAGTGCAAATAATACTTATATTTAGACTCCAATATCTAAAGTTCCAGCACAAGCTTTCTCTAAGTCTCTACTTACCAAAAGCCAGGTAAGGGCCAGGAACAGGTCCTGGTCTCATTGTTAGGAGCCTTACAAACAGACCAAGCTATGCAACTGTCACACACATGTAGAGGGCCTAAATTGATCCCATGCAGGCTCCCCAACTGGTGGTCCAGAGTCCATGTGTTCTCATGAGCTCAGGTCAGCTGTCTCTGTGGGTTCCTAGGTTATGACATTGACTCGTGGTGAATTACCTTGCCCAGCCTTTTTGCACAGAGAGATGCTTGGTCCTACCTCAACTGGATATGATATGTTTTGTTGAAGCCCTTGGGAGGCCTGCCCCTTTCTAAATGGAGATGGAGGAGGAGTGGATGCAGAGGAGGGTAGAAGGGAGTTGGGGAGCAGGGGGAGAGGAGGGAGGGGAAACTGTGGTCAGTATGTGAAATAAATGAAAAAAATGTTAATTAAATAAAATAAACATTTTTTTAAAAATCTCTATTTACCAGAGAGGCTTATGATGGATGTTGAGGTGTGCCATAATGTCTTTGCTAGCAAATCAAGTGGCCTGGGCTTGTTACATATCATGACTAAAGCAATCACTAGAGTCAAAATGAGAAGTAATGCATAGAGTGAATGCAAGAGGTAAATTTATAGTCTGCTTGTGGCCCTGAATGGGAACCAGCATGCATGTTTCATTACTTGCATACATCCTAAAGAATTGCCAGTAACACTTATATATTTCCTGATATTAAATGCATGGATCTGGGCTTAGCTGGTACTCAAATTTTTTTAAATGTAAATTTATATGAAGTAATGATAAAGGATACATAATTGAAAGAATCCTAAAAATCTGAAAGGAATTTTAAAAGCAAACTTCTTTCTAGCCATTTAATCATCTAAAGACTTGTAAGCAAGACCAAACTGTGAGCATGTGCAGGCCACTCACTGTTGAACATCGGTGCGCGACATCTCTTAATTTCCACCTTCTGTCTTGTCTTCACTGATCTGACCTTGTCAGCAATTTTCATGGCAAGAGCTTTTGCTAAGAATGCCCAAGCATTGAACAGGGGAATATTTTCACTTGACTTCTCAGGTGCCTCTAGCTGGAATGGGGCCAGAGGAAGTACTTGCAGGTAGACCAGAAGGAAGGAGATTCTGCTCAGCTGGATGGAGCTGCTGAACAGACTGTCAATCAATATAGCAGCAGATGCATGGCCAGCTTGTCCTCACATGCGACTCCCACTCAGGAGGGATTTCATTGACTTTCCATGGAAGAGGCCTTTATGGTTTCTCCTGTGGCTTTGACTTGTGTTTCTGGCCAGGGGCAAAGTCTAACAAAGGGAGAAGGGCAGAGTATTATATTTCACAAGGGATATCCTTGTCATTTGCAAGGAAAATGCAAAGAAAGAGTTCCTGGTTCCAATGGGATTAGTAGCCCATCCCCTCTCACTACAGTGGGGCTTTTGTTGTTTTGTTTTGTTTTGTTTTGTTTTGTTTTCCTTTAATGGCATTGTGGCAAGAAACCAATAAATATCTAACATGTGAAGAGAAGAAAAAAAAAAAACATAAATAAATACATGCAAAACTATGTGAACATTAATTCTACTTCATAAAGCTCAAAATGTCTTCTTTTATTTCTTCAATGAGCTTGAAAGGCTTAAAGATAGAAGGGATGAGCTAAGCCTTTTATTTTATTTTTTTGTGTGTGAAATATTATTAACTCAGAGAGACAAAGAGAGACTGGGAAGATCATTTTCAGACTTTACAACTGGGTTCCAGTTAGAGAAAAAGAGAAACCAACCAAGATCCAGGGCTATGCAGAGAAATCCTGAGTCAGATAGAGGTTTTCCTCATAGATTTTACTCCTCCAAACCCATCACCTGGGGGAAACGGTAGCAAATAAACCCCCCAGAGATGAGAAAAAATGTACCATGTCCATCACAGAGAAAGATGTGGTCCTTGAATTTTGTCAGTTCGTTCTGAATATGTATTTGGATTTAATGCTAATTAAAAGCACCTGGATTTACAAATGTATTTGTATTTTTTGAAACCTAACCATCTTCTTCTATAATGTAAATGAGAATGTGAGTACCAAATTTGCATGATCATCTTAGAAAAGTACAAGCTGCAAGACATTGCTGTAACTCATCAGTTTTTTCCTAAAGTGATAGTTATAGAGCTAATAAAGAATTGATGCATGTGATAAGAGAACTATCAATGGCAGTGAAGGACAACAGTTAGAAATGCATTTGTCGGCTTTGTTTAGACAATTGTAACAATCAATGTAGACTAACAAGAAACAGTTGTTTTCTATTAAATTATGCTTAGAGCCCTGTTAAATACAATAAAGCAATGCCTTAAACAAAGACATAAAGTACATCAAAGAAATGGAAATAATATCATTTTCTGAGTGCTTACGATAAGGCTGGGTGTTTTGAACTAGCTACGAAGTGACTTGAAAACTTAAAGTATATATTGGTAAAATGCATACTTCAAAAGTAAGCTCCTCACTGTTCATTAAGAGATCTAAAGGGACAAACTAAAAGAAAAGGATGCCAAACTGAGAAAAGCAGGCTCCTTGAGTGTGGTGGTAGATTCTAAAGAACACGGGATAGGAGTGAAAAGACAATTTGGCATTCCCCCATTGCCATTTGAATGTGAACTATCCCCCTGGTCTTTTATTTTCAACATTTGGTCCTTAGACTGGTGGAGCGGTTTTGGAAGGCTGCTATAACCTGATGAGCTTTGGTGACTAGCTGGAGCACGGATGTCACTCAGTGGGCCTTTGAATGCTGGACTTGCCTAGGAGTTTGGCTGTGTGTAAGACACTAACTACACTTGATGCTACACCTATAGGCTCTCATGGCCGCTGGTAGACACTGATCCTCTATCGCTTCCCCACCACAATAGCCTGACATCCCTGAGAGCAGGAGCCAAATCTTTGCTCCCTTAAGTTGGTTCTGTTAGTTTTGTCTCAGAGATGAGAACAATAACTAACACAAGCTCTCACTACTGACCTGCTGATGTGGCTGAGTACATTGGATCTTGGCCTTTGTGCTGTGAGAAAGGAAAGCTGCAGTATTTATCAGTAGTAAAAGAGCTATAGCAAAACTATAATACATTCAAAATGTCTTAAGAGCATACATTTTACTATAAAAAATGATTGGAGAAATAGAAGGACAAATACCAGTAGCATTATATATGTAGGCTTAACACTATTAATTAAAGTAATTAAAACAAAACCACAGGGAAATACCTTTACATGCTTGTGAGATAAACGAAGATGAAAATATGAAATTCTCAGAAGGGTTTAGACTAAGAATTTTAACTAATAATATGAATGAATACTGACATGAAAGTGTTGATAATGGTTTAAAGTTAAATGTTCCTTCTGACTGAGCAGGGCTCTTTAGAGAGAGTAAGGCAGACCAATGCATTCCTCCACATATGATGCATGTATTCAGTAACATTTAGAGTTGTCCTATGAAGGATATCTGTGGTCTAGAAAGAAGTCGAATGTTAACATAATTGATTGGGAAAGGGAATATATCCAAAGGTAAGGAGTCTATACATTTCCTGAAGTCTTCTGTGGATAAGAGCTTGCCTCTGCCTTTTCCATTCTTCTTTGTACTGACAACCAAGGAAACATACATAATCTATATGTTTGAGAAATGAGATTTATGTTAGATTCTATATGAAATCTCTACCAAGAGAAGGTGCTGCTCTTGAGTGTTAGAATCAGAGCTCTATGTATGTTGGTGTTACGTAGTCTAGAACAGAGGTGTTTATTCAGTTAATCACAGTTTCTTTCAAATGCAAATTGCTACTCTGGTTCTTAAACAAATGGGTTTTAGAAATATTAGAAAATTACTATTCTTTGATGGAAAATCTTAGCTTCTTTTTTCAGGAATAGTCAATAAGTTTACAATATGATATTTTGGCTTATATCTATTTTTTCCTTATTCATATTAGAGTCCAGATTTGATTTCATATTAGCTATACATGCTGGACATTAATTAAAAATAATTATAAGTAACAGCCTAGGATCTGAGGTATTACATGATATTTCTGAGCTCAAAGAGTTGTTTTATTTTATAGGATGTTGAATAATTTTCTCTACTGCAATCTGTTGAATTCATCTAATTAGAATAAATTCTTTAGTTTTTCAGAGTTTTGCTCCTAAAATACTATTTGAATATTTGCACAGGAGATTCTTACTGGAAAATTTGAATAAATGTCTGCAGAACAAATTGTGCATGTGCAGCTCCTCAGTAGCTCGGCCAGCAAAGAAAAATGAAGGGATTTGTGAGCACTGTGGGAAAGAGGAAAGAGAAATTCATTTCAAAGTTGAAAAAAAATGCCTTGTGTCAGGTTCTGAAGTCTGGATTGTATTCAAAATATCACAGAACACTAAAACTGGAAATTACATTATAAATCATTATCTAGTCCAATCCCTTCATTTAACGAGGAGCCTGAAATCCAGAGAGAATTGATAATATGCTTGTTGCTTCCCAGCTCACCACACAAGCTCAATTTTATTTTAGCTCCAGGACTCAAAGGAAAAAAATTGGAAGAACACATTTTCCCCAAACACTCATAGCCATTGGTGTCCTGGCTTAAAGTCTAGAAGATCCATGGAACTGATAGTATACAATGGAACTGTGGCCTGCAGGTGCATTGTTCAGACTACAGGGACTTGACGGCTGCAGAGGAAGAAGCCAATTTGTTTAGAATGTTCAGCTTTCCCTCTGCCATGCATCAAGTATTGCATTCTATTATTCTAAAAAGCATACTCAAATGGGTCTGATAGGTGAAGAATTTAAAATTATGACTTTAAGTATGATAAATAATCATGGATATATATGATTAATCGTTACTAAAAATGCAGTGAAACGCTGACAGTCTGTCTTGATTAGCTTTGTATAATCTGAGTGGGGTTATGGAGAGCTGTCTCAGGACTCAGAAATTTGTCTGCTAGTCTTAGCTTTTACCATGAAGTTCTGAGATTATACCATATTTAAAAGTAGCTTTTTTTTCTTCCTCACTGACCCTTTTAAAATCTAATTGGCACTTAAATCTAATTTTAGAGTATTGTTTAACTTAATCCACCACTAGGATAGGTCTGTCTTCTATATGGCCTGCATGAAATCATCAATAACAAACAATAGAAGAATTCCTATAATAAGAAGCCCTGGGCTTCATGCTCTATGATACTGGTGACTGTAAAAAAAAAAAATTCTTTAATACATACAGTTTGTCTTAAATTTGTGCCAATTACTTTGACATTGCCCATTTTCTTCCATGGACATCATGGATTAGACAGTCCATGTGTGGTGCATAAACAATGTGTTCTGATTTGATCCCAGATGCATTCTTTGAGCTTTCAACAGCTGCAATACTGAAAAAGTACACTCAAGACACTCTGCAGTCTCCTCTTTAAATGCCAGCATCTCTGGCTTCTGCCTTTGTACAGTCCAACCATGCACTGACTGATGAAGAAGATTGTTTACTGTGGAGAAGCTGATCCCAGCAGAGTGCTGCTTGTGCATGCATTATGCTTTCCAGATGTTACAGCGGTTGCCAGAAAAAGCCTGCCACGTGTGTAGCATTTCCTCACAGGTACAATTCCTCAAATTTATGCCTGACAAGAAAAGGGTCTTCCACTAAATTAAGCAATTCCCTCAAGGTCAATGACTAGTCCTAATCCCAGCTCCTTTACGGAGTACAAGCCAAGGCTGCCTATTGTGTCTCTGCCTTCTGATAGCTCTGGGGTGGCAAGAGTCCTGGTTATAGTGAACAAAGACTGGAGCTGGTGACTCTTCCTGTTGCAGCACTACACTAGTAGAGGACACTCTCCATGTAACTTTGAGTTTGAAAGAATTAATGTCATATATGATTTGAACACTAAGAATGCCAGCTTTATTGTATTATTCACATCACAGACAGACCCAGTCTCAACATTAAGAAACAAGCACTTCCAGAATCTAGCATGAGACAGAACAAGATCACAGTGTTCCTTCCTTGTATTTCAATGCAGGGATTCATCTTGAACAAGACAAATTTTGCCTCTCTGATGGATGTTCCTTCAGGGATCGCCTTACCTCTTTAACTCGGAACTTTTTGATATAACGGGGAATTTTGACTAAGTTCTAGGAAGTCTTAGTACTTACTCTGTCCTACCTACAAAGCAGTCTGCCACCTAATCAAATCCCCAGTGTCATGGCTGTCCTGGACTCCCTCATAGGCTGAGCAAAAGGCCACTCCACACGCTGTAGCTACAGAATAGATTATATCTTCATAGATAGCAACAAATAGCTCTGATTCCACAGAAGGCTCAATTAATCTCTGCTTGAGTGTTCTACTATTCTATGTGTTTCATTTATCTTTACAAACATAAATGTAAACATTTATTATAATTTGAATATAACAAAATATTAGAATAAGATTTGTAAATAGGTGAAAAGAAGAAGGGCTAGCTCCTAAATTATCTGTTTGGATTAACACATTTTATGTTTTTTCAAATTGATTTGAGTATAGAATTGAGTAGATAATAGTGTTCCTGTCTACTCCCTCTCTTCCAGGCAGTGCTCCCATTACTAGTATCTAGCAATAATGTAATACACTTTCTATAACTGAGGAGTGGTTTTGACTCATTATTAACTAAAGTCTGTAGTTTAGTTTAGACTTCTCTTTCTATTGTGTGCTTGGTTTTACCAAATCGATTAGGAATGAGTATGGCCAGCAAATTCCTCCTCTCAAAACTCAGGGAACCTCACAGAAGAGAAGGAGGAAAGAGTGTAAGAGTCAGAGGAGATGGAGAACATCAAGAGAACAAGATCTTCTAAACCAACATAAAGCTCCTATGGACTCATAGAGACAGAAGCAGCATTCACAGGTCATGCACAGGTCTGTACCAGGTCTTCTGCAGACATATTACGACTTCCATTTCAGTGTTTTTACTAAAAAGTTTGGCATTTTACAGACCCAGGGGTTCCTGAGAGTGTGAATGAGTGGGTCTCTGATTCTTCTGCCTTCTCTTAGTCTCTTTCCCCTCTGTTGGTTTATCATTTCCAACATTGATACGATAATTTTTGTTTTATTGTTATATTTTATTTTGTTATATTTTTAACAATGAATGAATTATTGAATGAATGAATTATTGAATGAATGAATGAATGCATAGCCACGAGGGTAAAAGTTAACAACTGAACTTTCATTTATACCTGTTGAGAGAGGGAAAAATCAGTGTCCCCAATAAAGTGACACCAAATGTATCAGCAAGTTCAGGACAGGCTTCATGTTCAGGAGTAGCTGACCAATAGACAATGGTCTTCACAGTTTTTTGTGTTTTTTTTTTAATTTGGTTACAGTTTGCTGGGGCTTTGTTTTGTCTCCTTCTCTTCCTTCCTTCCTTCCTTCCTCCCTCCCTCCCTCTCTCCCTTCCTTCCTTCCTTCTTCCCTTTCTTTCTTTTTTTTGAGTGGTGTTTTATTATGTTTTCTTGGCTTAGGGGGTTTTGTAACACAAATCTTAAAAGATCTTATTAATAAAAACAAACCCGGAGGAAGATATTAAGGTAAATTCTGAAAGATCAGAGAAGCAGAACAAGCCACAACCAACCTCACCTGATAACTTCTCAGCTGATCCTGTTTCCTCAAACTGGACGCCACTGAGTCCTCATCCAAATGGATCTCAGCTGAACTGCTGCTGAAAGCCTAAAAGCTTCAAGGGCTTTAGTTCCTCATTTTCAGGCCTTATGCCTTGATTATACTTCTCTGATTCCTGCCAACACTTCCTGGGATTAGAGGTGTGTGCCACCATGTCTGGCTTAATTGCCGGTGTGGCAATTCTGTTACATGTATCCTGAAGTCCACATTGAAACCCCAAGACTGACAAGAGCAATTTGTATTTTATTAAATTTGCTTGTGTAGGTGTCCTTTTGTTCCTATGTCTCACTGAAGATCTGGCTAAAGCTTTTGATTAAACAAGCAACTTCCAAGGTTATTTTATTGTTATGTTTTCTGTATTGAATATAGCCCTTACATAATTTTATTAGTTCAAACTTGATTAATTTTAATGTAATTTTGTGCCATGTTTCATAGGCTGATTTTGTAAGTGCTCATATAAAATATTAGCTTATATTTTTCAATAAATTAGTTGATCTCCCAACACACTAATGTGTCAGAAACTAGTTTTCATATGAGTAGCATGTATCTTATTGCAATTTCTGTGTTCTATTTGCTTTGAACTTTCCCTGGTGTTTTATGACACGGATGCTTAGAGACACACTGTACTTGGATTAGCCGCAAACAATCACTCAGTTTATTGTACTGTAAGGGACACTCCTACTTAAATTCTTCTTTTCCTAAGGAAACACTTATTTACCTAGGTAATAGTATTGGAGCAGTACATCGAAGTCTCAAATTACTTCATATGCTTCTCCTCCTTGGGAGAGAAATCATGAGTTTTCTTGTCATGGTAGCAGGAATCTAGCCTTGATTGGTCTGTTTTTTTTTTTTTAAAGCAAGATGAAAATTCTTCTTCATGTCTTCTCTGCACTTCTGACTCGAGGCTCCTGCACTTAGAGATTTCCTGTCTCAGGAATGAGTGTTCTTCTTTGCAGGTGACTGAAGAAAGAAAGGCTATTCTTCCCTGACACTAGAAATATATCTCAGTTCAGGGTGGCACAATAGGAGGTTTTGGATGCAGCACAATAGGGTGTATTCAAGCTGTGCCCTCAAATCACAAACTTTCAATGTGGCAGATGTTTGTATTCCATGTGATTTTCTTTTTATTTGTTAATTGGTTCTCAATTTTGAAGACAAAAGACTGATTCAATCTCAGTAGATTTCATCTGAATTTGAAATAGCTGTAGGTGCTATCCACTTGCCAGCATGTTTTTTTTTTTTTTTTTGTGTGTGTGTGTGTGTGTGTCTGTGTGTGTGGTTTTAAGGAAGGGGTTTCATTTTTATTAATCAACTTGCATATGCTAAAATAGATGTCGATTTATTTTAGAGAACATCCTATCTTGGTTAGGAAAGTCTTTTACCAGAAAAGTTTAGCATCCAAATGAACCTTAGTCTAATGTTAGCAATCACAAATGCATGGTTTATAGTGGGTTTCAAACAGTCAAGAAAGTCAACCTTGAATTTTTGTGTAAATATCTAATAATAAAATCTTATTTCCATCTCAGATTTGTATTTCTCAACCAGACTGCCATAATGATGTTAGTAATACTTGGGTTTGGAGGTGAAAAACTCAAGATGGAATGCCTGGTGTTTATGTAACATCATGACAAATTTTCTCAGAGTCACAGCAATGGATCGGAAAAAGCTGTAGGCCTATGTCCTTAGTTTGGGGCAAGCTTTTGTTATATTGAAGAAAATTTCATTCCACAAAACTAGAAATCACTCAGAAACACATTTTTCTCTTTTGTATTCAGATTCTTTTTGTGTTGTGGGAAGATCACAGCTGAACAGCAGATTCAGGTTTCATGTAATCTAGTCAGTTAGAAGAGTATAATATTGTAATTTGAAACATGACTGAAGTTCAGAACCTACTTATAGTTATACCAAGCACAAATACTCCTTATACACAAAAATTCTGGTGAGAATAAAAGACATACATTTTCATACTTAAAAACCTCTTTCCATTGTCCATATTTCTTGTCTAAAAGTTACAGAGTTTCTCATTGGCTACCTCTGAATATTAATTCTTAAATTACTGAAAATGTATTATCTAAAATGAGGCCTAATGGTATAGAAGCAAATGTGGTGTTCTCAGATTTCCTCTTTAGGGTCAACCGTCTTTTCCTCTCACTGTGCCTGGAAATACATGTTTTCAGTGGCTGCCACTCTGTTCATCCTCAGGAATTATTTATGCTGCTTCTGCTACCTGGAACAGCTCTCAATGCTGGTGTTCATAGGACATCATCATGAAGCCAACTGGAGCACAGTGTGTCGGTTCATTACAGAACTAAGCACACTAGGTAACTACCTTCTTTAACGTCGTTTTCCTCCAGGATTGACCTATTTCTCATTTTTTTCCCATTACCTCTTTCTGATTGATTTTCCTAGTTCTTTAAATGATGCTCCCAAGAGTTATTTCTGAGTATAAGTACCTCATGAAAATTTCCACTTAGTCTGAACTCACATTGTTGACCTTAAGAGAAATAAGAGAGTCAACTTCAGAAGTACATCATTTAGTCTTTAGGTGCCTGTCTTAGTTAGGGTTTCTATTGCTTTGAAGAGACACTGTCACCATAGCAACTCTTATAAAGGAAACCATTAAATTAGGATTGGCTTATAGTTTGAGGGGGTTAGTCTATTATCATCACGGTGGGAAGCATGCCAGCATGCGGACAGACATAGTACTGGAGGAATTAAGAGTTCAACATCTGGATCTGCAGGCAGCAGGAAGAACATTGGGTCGAGCTTCTGAGAGCTCAAAGCCTACCCCCATAGTGACACACTTCCTCTAAAAGAGCCGCAGCCACTCCAGCAAGACCACACCTCCAAGTAGTGCCACTTCCTATGAGCCTTGGGGGCCATTTTCTTTCAAATCACCCCAGTACTCCTCTGTTATGACTCTTCTTGACACTGTCATCACTTGAAGAAGATGAAACACTTACATTGAGGCAGATATTTCATGGCCACATTCATCACATTAGTATCTATTTTTGGTCACAAATCTAATCAAACAAGACTATAACCTCAAAGTAAAATGAATGAGGAGATAATGATATTATCACTTATAGGAAAAGAATACAACATTTTAAAGGACCTTTAGGATATTGCTATGTCTAACAACTGCCAGCTAAAGTGAGGGGAACATGTATAGACAGATGCATGTGCTGAACAATGAATATATAAAAGGATATTAAGCAAGGGACAATATATGGAGGAAAAAATATTTTCACAGTATAAGACTTAATAGCCTAGCAAGAGACCTTGATGATGCTTCTAAAATACAGCTAGAAAATCTGGTTAAAATTTGATAAAAGCACACAGGCAGTGGTGGCACATGCCTTTAATCCAGCACTTGGGAGACAGAACCAGGCAGATCTCTGTGAGTTCAAGGCCAGCCTGTTCTACAGAGCAAGATCCATGACAGGCACCAAAACTACACAAGAAACCATGTCTTGAAACAACCCACCCCCCAAAAAAATTTGATAAAAGCACTGGCTCATACAAAGAGAAGCAGAACAGCCAGATGGTAGAAGTGCTCAGGAAGCAGGAACATGAATGTGTTCATATCGAGGAAAAGCTAGAAGACAGTGACCACCAAGACTGACCATAGCAATGAGCACCACAGTGACCACTATGACTGATCACCTTGGTGGACACTGCAACTAACCACTGTGACCATTATCATTGGCAATCACAGTAGACATTACAACTGACTACCTGATTGAAGATGATAGTGGACCCTGCTGATTGACCTCATCAATGACCACCCTGACTGGCTATCAGACAGTCATATGTGGTGGTCAGTTGTAGCTTCCATGTTGATGGTCAGTCATAGTGTTCACTGTGATGGTCAGGTATAAATAATATCCACCATGGTGTTCAGACATAATATTCACGACAGTGATCAGATGTGATGTCCACTGTGGTCAGTCATAGTGTTCAATGCGTTGGTCAATAGTAGTGTCCTCTGTGATGGTCAGTCACAGTAGTCATTTTGGTTGTCAATGTGGCCTTGTGGGAGGGAGTGTATCATTGGGGGTGAGCTTAATCGTTTCAAAAGCCCAAGTCAGGCCTGCTTCTTGCTGCCTATGGATCAGCATGTAGAACTCTCAGCTACCTCCACAGCACCATGTCTGCCTGTGTGTGACCATGATCTCTGCCATGATGATAACCATAAATAAGTCCCAATTCAATGTTTTCCTTTATAAGGATTGCTGTGGTCATGGTGTCTCTTTACATCTAAGATACATTTTGTTAGTTTTGTAAGCATTGAAGAACAATTTCCTTGTGGCAGTGCTCAAAGTATTGGAATACAGCACTGAACCAAACACCTCCCCCCAACCTCAAAAAAGCTCATATAGATTGAATTCTAACTGTTAGTGAGGAAATGTATTATGGGATGAAATACAAACATGGCCAATATTAGAATGTCATGAGAACAAGACTTCTTATGTTCATTTTTGTGTATAAGCCAGTGATATAAAGATAAGAGTTAAGCCCCATTGGGATAATATTCAATAAATTCCTATTAAGAAACATCCTTTATGAACACTAACAACAAATTTCAGCAATATTTTGAAGACCTTGGTTAAGTTAATATTTTACAAGTTTCAGTAATGTATGTTGAAAAGGGAAATAAATGCAACAAATAATAGAGTTAAATCTGGAGGAATATACAGAAAAATAGACACAAAATCTACAAAAAAAAAACAAAACTGTACTAAAAGTGGCTCAGCTTCTACATATCCCTGTCCTGAGGACTCTCCTTATGACCTCCATTCTGAACAGCTGTCACTGCCACAGTTTACAGAAAACAAACAAACAAACAAACAAAAAAATGGAAGGAACTGAGGCTCTTCATTTGGATTCTGAGAATTCTGGTTTGAAGCTCTTGCTTTTACATAATCTAACACACACTGGTTACACAAATGGTGATTTAATCATAACATTATTATTCTTATTATTGTCATGATTGTTATTAAGTTTAACATTTCCTTTAACACTCAGCTTCAATATGAACTTTTTATCTTTAACTACTCCATTGCTAGAAACTTCTTGGTTTAAATAAGGGTTTACTGACAGTAACAATGACATAATTACTCTCATTTTGATTACCACACTATTTAGGTAAGAGTAGAGCACTTAGATTAAAAAAGTGACATCATAAAATTTAACTGAGGGTCTGGACACATATCTGACTCAGAGCTTAAGAAGAGCACTGACCACTCTTCCAGCAGAACCAGACTTCTATTTCCAGCATCTGCATGGTGGTTCACAAGCACCTGTAACTCCAGTTCCGAGGGATTAAACACTCTCTGACTACCATAGGTCCTAGGTATCCACATGACATACAGACAAAGCAGGCAAAACATCTACATGTATAAAATAAGTAAGAGATAAAAATATTGACTGTAAGAATAGATCTGCTGAAACAAAATATTACAGGAACAAATTCAAGAGTAACCAGAGCTGTTTAAAAATCGAATGGAACCCACATACTACAGAGGGTTTGTTAATCTCTTACATAAAAGATGTATGTTGAAACTAGGGTGATGCTGAGTCATGTGCATTGCGTATACTTGTTTAAGGAGATAAATGGGGGCTTAAGTTGGAGAAGTTATGTTCTAAAAAAATACAAAGCATGAAACTTAATTCTTAGGCTAAACTTTGGTTTGGGGAAATGATACTTGCCAAGGACTAGATCAAAGTCAAGCATGAATTATTAGACACAGATGTGAATCAAGAACATAGAAGCAGCTGCTCTTCCTTTGTCCTGGCCCAGGCAAGACTTTGGCAGTGTGACATGTTCCCTTTATTGGACTTGTATAAAAGGAACCCTGGAAGGCAAATAATCCTAATGTATAACTTCTTGATAGATGGTTTATACAATTGCATTTTCTGTCCTTGATTAGCAAAGCTGGCTGCAACCAGGCACCATTTGAGACATTCTTGAAAAGAATGCTGTGTTCAAGTACTTTATGTAATCCTCATCACATTTCTAGTGGACTGATTTTCCTAAAGGATGTCAAAGTTACTCATATATCTGACCTCAAAATTCAACTTTAATACATATGTGTTGTATGTTTAACATGTGCCAATAAGGAATATATAGACTCTGTAAATATCAGTCTTTTTACATCTAAGAAAAAAACAAAAACTGTGATTCTTCAAAGATTAATGAAGATGGTGGGCTGTGATGAACATAAAATTAGATAATGGATCCCAACACTTAGAATTTTCACAATGTCCTTTCTTTTTAAAATGAAGGAAAAGCAACATCTGTAAACTATAGTCTCTTCTACTACTAGGGTTAGTTTTTGGAGCAGATGGGGCATTTGGGGGTGGTGTTGAAGCCTAGAGCAGTGGAAATATCCTGAAATCTATGAGGGTGACCCTAGTGAGGACTCCTAGTAATGGAGCATATGGGATCTGAACTGGCCACCTTTTTGTGTCCAGGCAAGGCTTCCAGTTGTTATATTTGGTTGATTTGTTGGCCACGGAGGTGCCATGGAGATCCCTAAACCACCCAGGCTGATGCTAGGACAGAAGATTGTACTATGAAAACTGACAACCAGGCCCCATTGCCAAGCACAACTTTCATACAGTTAATTGAACATAGAGAGGTTGAGCTGGTGCTTGCAAAGACCTTTTACCCCTTTGTTCTAGTATCTTTGGTATGAGAAGGTACTCTGGAAGCTATGAAAAGAGAAAAATGGATAGCAATCAAGCCACAAAACCCTAACTTACAATCTTCTGCTTGCAAGATGTGCCAGGGCATTGGTGGCTCAGAACTTGTGACAGTGGTCAAAAAATCTTTAGTTTAACTTGATGTTCACTCCATGAAAAGATCCCATGCCCCACAAGGCCTGGATAGCCAGGAACCCAAGACTTGGATAGCCCATAGGCCTAAGGTAGAACCTAACTTCACAGACCCCCCTCCCCCAAAAAAGAGAGAGAATATACCAAAGATGCTCTGTGATTCTCATAGATCATTGCCTTATCCAGTTGTCATCAGAGGCTTCCTCCAGCAGCAGATGGGAGTAGAGGACAACAACCAGACATTATGCAGACATAGAGTCTAAATTGAAGGTCTCCATCATGTCCCTCTGCTTAGAAATCAGAGAACCTAGCAGAACAGGGAGGAAATCTTGTAGGAGTCAGAGGGGATAGAGGACACCAGGAGAACATGGCCCACCAAATCAACTAAACAGGGGCTCCTATGTGTTCACAGAGACTAAAGTTGCAAGAAAGGAGACTTTATGGGTCTGCAGCAGGTCCTTGGTATATGTGTTATAATTTTTAGCTTTGTGTTTTTGTAAGATTCCCAATAGTGCAAGCTGGTATATCTCTGACTCTCTTGCCTGCACTTGGGACTCTTTTCCTCCTATTTGCTTGCCTTGTCCAGCTTTGATATCAGGGTTTTATGTCTTGTTTTTTGCTCTGTTTGGCTGTCGAGGCCTGCACTTTTCTAGAGAGTAAACGAAGGTATAGTGGATCTAGGGGAGAGGGGAGGTGTGTATGGAGGAGCTGGGAATATAGGAGGGAGGGGAAACCATGGTTGAGATGTATCATATGAGAAAAAAAATTGTCAATAATAAAATTTCCAATAGCTTCTTGGCTAGGCATAGGATTGTGTGCCAAACTCACTTCTCCATGTTGAGATTTGGTCTGGCTTAGGTTTTTACAGGTTTTGTACGTATATGAGATTTTGTGTATGGGTGCTTGGCTGTGTCCAAAAGACCCTGCTTTCTTTTAGTCATTCATGACATCTGGTTCTTCTCCTCTTTCTGCACCATCTTCTACAATACTATCTGAACCTTGGAAGGGTGGTTTGTGGCATATACTTATTCTGTTAAGAGTTAAGAATTCTCAGTCTCTTATTCTCTGAATCTTAGACAATGGTTGCTCTCTGTGCTAATGATTTACTGCAAATCAAAGCTTCTCTGAGCTTGAAAGAAGCACTGTTCCATGGGCATAATGATAAATCATTAGGATTTGATTAATAATATATCCATTTAACAAAATAATGCTGGTAGGTTTTTCATTAAGGTCTACGACATATCTATTTCCCTAATATTGGTGGCAAGGGCTTAGATTTTGTCATACTGAGCGAGACCTGATTCTAATCAGAAAATGGTGGGTTGGTACTGTGATATTTTTGCTACTATTACACCAATGGGTATGTCATCATTTCACTAATGTAAGGATTAATGTAGCCAATGTGTTCACAGTTGAGTATGATGGTTGTTTACTTTTGATAGTTTGTTTTATCACTATGAAAGCTAGCCAGCAAGGATGAAGATTCTAGGTCAGTGTCAGCTTGATTTTTCCATGTTCTTTGGCTCAAGCATGTTGTGTCTATATAGCAGAGTCTTACCACTGAGTTCTGAAGAGTAGCCAATAACATTGACTACAATATTTGGGGGATCTATAGGATATTACTGGCCAAATGAAGTAAATCATTTGTGACATTGGTCTGCTTATTTGTTTGACCCTAGTGTTCAGTAGGAACATTGTTATATTATCATAGTGTAGCTCTATGTTTGTTCTTTGTTAACATATATGATTATGAAATTTTCATAGATAAATGGATGGAGTTGAAAACAATCATCATGAGTGAATTAACCCAGATCCAGAAAGACAAATACCCCATTTTATCTCATCTGTGTATATTAATGTCCAATCTCAGATATTTGTGTTTCATTTAGAATAGCCATAGAAGTCAGAAAACTACTGTGGGACTATAGAAAGGGTCCTTCAAGGGAGGGAATTAGAATTGAATTCACACACACACATACACACACACACACACATACACACACACGCACACACACTTATGAATTTATTTTTATAACCAATATGTATGTATCTCTCTCTCTCTCTCTTTCTCTCTCTCTCTGTGTATATATATATATATATACACAGAGAGAGATACATACATATATACATAAATATTGCTTGTAAAATACATAGATTTTTGTCTTAATTAGGTTTTCTATTGCAGTGATGAAACACCATGACCAAAATGACTTGGGGAAGTGAAGGTTTATTCAGCTTATGCTTCCACATCGCAGTTCATCATTGAAGGAAATAAGTACAGGAACTCAAACATGGCAGGAACCTGGAGGCAGGAGCTGATGTAGGAGCCATGGAGGAGGGCTGCTTACTGGCTTGCTCCTCATTGCTTGCTTAGCCTGCGTTATTATAGAACCCAGGACCACCATCCCAGGGATGGCCCCACCCACAATGGGCTAGGCCCTCCTTCTTCAATCACTAATTAAGAAAATGCCATACAGGCTTATTTACAGCCTGATCTTATGTAGACATTTTCTTAATTGTGATTCTTCCTCTCAGATGACCTTAGCATGTGTAAAATTGACATATATAAAACTGCCCAGGACACTGAGTGATCCAATTCTTCTCCCTTGTCTTCAAGAAGTGGTATTCTTTCTTCTATTTTACCCAATTTACTAATTGGGATTTGTTTTAAGCTCTTTATTTTGCTTCCTGAAATTTAAAGTTCAAATATTAATTCAGTTTGGTTTCTCATCAAAGGCTATATCTCTATACCAAATTATATTACCTTAACTTGAGCTGTTTTTGATATGTTATCCAACTGTTTGTTGTACTATTGTCTTCTTTAAGGTATTTATTCATATACTCTTTGCATTTCTTAATGTCTTTATTAGTAGCGTTTTGAAATCATTGTCTTATATGTCACCTGAGTTGCTTCCCTCAGAGAACATTACTCTGGGAATACTAATTTCTAGAGAAGGTATGTGTCTTTTTTGTGCTTTGCAATGGGACCCAGCAGTCACTGGTAGAGAGAGGTTCCTGGTCCATGTATGTCTGTGTTCCTCTTTGTTGAGTGTTTGGGTCTCTGGTTGCTGTCACACTACCTTGCAAACTCAGATCTCGCTATGCAGTGCATATTTTTTATTAAAAATATTCTTCTTGAATACAGTACATCCCAACCACAGTTTCCTCTCCCTTCACTCTTCCTAACTCCCCTCACCTACTCCTCTCTCACCCAGATCTCCTCCTCCTCCATTTCCTGTTCAGAAAAGTGCAGGTCTCCCAGGAATGACAATCAGACAGGACAAAACAAGACACTATGACAAGATGAAGCTCTCTTACTGAGGCTGGAAAAAGCAACCCAATAGAAGGAAAAAATCTCACTTGGAGAGAATTTATATGGGAGGTTTCCATTGGGTCCCTCCCCTCAGAATTCAAGGAACATGATGGAAGAGAGGAGGAAAGACTGCAGGAGTCAGAGGGGAATGGAGGACTCCAGAATATGGTCCACTGACTCAACTAAGCGGTGTACACTCTTATGCTTATGACTTAAAGCTTAGTTTTGGGACAACTCTGTTAATTTTTGAATGGGCAATCAAATGCAGTCCTAGCTCAGTGAGGGTTAAGTGAAGCTCCTGAGGGAGCAGACCATCTATAGAATTGTAACAGTCTCATAGCCAATTCTCAAGTGTCTGGAGAGGAACCATGGACAGACTGGCATAGGACAGAGTCCTCAGGCAGGCAGAGGGGAAGTGTGGAGCTGGTGACCGGAGTCTGAGATTGTTACCTGGAGAAAAGGGGTGGGTGACCAGGCCTTTCACTTCCATTAGAGTAGAAACGCTTTGCCATTTGTATTTTCTCTCCATTCCACCTTAAATTCAAGCTTCCTTCTGCTCTACTAGAACTCCATCCTCACTAAGTTCCCACGTGAATACTCGATTCCATAATATATCATTAATAACAATTGCCTAACTTCAGGGCCTTTCAGTCACTACTCTGCTGGAAATCTCTCAATGCTCTGTAAATGGCTGACTTGTTCCTTATAAGGAAACTGTTTTAATTCTCAAATAGCATATAAGGTAGCAGATAGCATTATGGCATTTTTAACAAAGTGTTTTACTGATTTTCCTTCTCCCTCACCTACCCCAGATACCTGATATACCATATTCTTCCTTGTGTCCTTCCAATTTATCTCTTTTCCTCTTAATATCATT
This sequence comes from Onychomys torridus, assembly GCF_903995425.1. Taxonomy (NCBI): domain Eukaryota; kingdom Metazoa; phylum Chordata; class Mammalia; order Rodentia; family Cricetidae; genus Onychomys; species Onychomys torridus. The sequence continues at coordinate 62,959,660 of NC_050457.1, read as the reverse complement.
TTCTTTTGTTTGTTTGTTTGTTTGTTTGTTTTCCAAGACAGGGTTTCTCTGTATAGCTTTGGAGCCTGTCCTGGAACTCACTCTGTAGACCACGCTGGCCTTGAACTCAAAGAGATTCATCTGCCTCTGCCTCCTGAGTGCTGGAATTAAAAGGCATGCATCACCATTGCCCAGCTCTACTGTCACATTTTTAAAAATATGATATTAGTAGGGATGCAGAGGGATGAAAAAAAGAAAAGTATTTTAAAGAAATAAAACATAATCAAATTTATGCTTTCCAATTTTCCAATTATCCACATTGCTCACTTCTATGGTGATAATTTATTTGTACTGAAATGTGATTTTATTTGTATGTTAATAAATAAAGTTGGCTGGGGGTCAGAGCTAATATCAAGCCATAGCAGAAGTTGGGTGGTGGTGCACGCCTGTAATTCCAGCACTTGGGAGGCAGATAGGTGGATTTGTGTATGTTCAAGGATACAGCCACCCTGGAGACACATGCCTTTAATCTCAATACCAACCATAGAAACCTGGAGGTCTGTATAGACAGGCAGTGATGAGGAGGTCATGTGGTTGGGTTTACAACCAATGAGAAGGCAGAACAGAAAGTCAATAAAAAGACAGACACACAAGAAGTAGGCCTCTTTGCTGAGGGGAAGGACAACAGCGACAGCGAAGGGTAAGAAAGGTTTTTTTTAGCTGTTAGGTATTGCTCTGACCTCTTGTGCTTTTAACTAGGTAATTGGATCTGTGTTTCTTATTTAATAAGACTGTTCATGTACATACTTCCTTGCAATTGTCTTCAGATTTAATTAAAAAATCCCTCGTAGACCAACTCTACGTACATGCCCATTCTCAAATCATTCCATAAATTTTACTCATCACAATTAAAGATGGTATCATTTATCTCATTAAATTACTAATTAAGTACCTTTATTTCTTACCAATAAATAATTCAGAAAGGCATCACCCAGGTCCCTTGGCTCCCTGCTCTGTCTTCAGCACTGGGGTAGTGTCTAGTCATTCTGACCATACATACTGTGGATATTCATGTTTACAACTTTAAATTGTGACCTTCCCACACTTATTTCTCACATTCTGAGTAAAGTAGTAATTTCCCAAGTTGCATCTGTCATGTACAATATCTTGTCCTCATGTGTCTGTGCTTCTTCAGGGCATGTATGGCCACAGGGAGATCTTGTCTCATAGCAACAGCATATTCAGCAGAATAATTTCTATATTTATGGTGTTTCCTCCCACTGTCTGCAGTATATTTGTGTGAATGTCTAAGAAATGGTTGCCTTGGTAACCCAAAGGAATCCATATCTGAGTAGCTATCCTTCAGGTTAATATTTTTAGGCAACTATTATATGCAAAAACAAAAATTAAATTAAATAACTGCTCCAGGGAATATTCAGTAAAAACATGAGCAATTTAATAACAATTTTATTATTGAATTAAAGTCTTTCCAGCATTTTCCCATTTGGAGATTTAACGTCTTGCATCACACTAATTTCTTGTATAATTAGTTAAAATTCAGAAGAAAATTTGCATTTATTATGGATAGCAGTTTGGAAAGTAAAGTCAATGAGGCCATCCTCTTCTAAATGCACTTGTAGTTCACTGTAAAATGCTATAATTCTCATCTGAGAAACATCTAGCCCTAATTGTTCACTGCTGCAAAATCACAAAATAAAACAGGACTTGATGTGCTTATGTATGCCATGCTACATCTAGAAAAGATGAAAGTAAATGCTTGCTGTAATAAAAATGACTCTGTTAATAGAATTGCATGTGACAAAGGAAAACATAGTTGTCATTGTTCATTATGGAACAGGAGCAAAAATATCTTCATTCTTGGTTTCAATTATCTGTGTGGTCATAGTACATACAATATTTTAAGTAATATACATTGAACTAAATTTTTATCAAACTAGGCTCTTTTCTTGACTGTCCAATTCACAACATGCTTCTCTCAAATATTTGATATAATAAAATTTCATATGCAATGCTGTCATTATATACATATGTATAAAGGATGTTGGTGCTAACTAAAGGATGAACAGTCATAAAGGGTGGAAACTCGAAGGGGCACAATCAGGTGAACCTCTGCAGCAGCCAAGGAGTCATTTTAATGACTACAGCATTTTCCTGATCCAAATTCTTGGACTTCCCCATGCAGTTTATGAAGGTTCTGTATCATGTAATGTAAAGGGTAATTCAATATTTCCATTTTTTTCTGAATACTTTTTTCTAAAGTAGTATCATCAAATTGGCTCTCTTTTCCCTGCTAGGATCACAGGAATAAGATCTTATCTGGTGTTTTCATTATACAGTAAATTACTTCCCCTAACTCCATTATTATTCTATGCTAGTTGTTGTTGACATACCTGTCAAAACTGCTGACTCACTCTGCCACTGGATCAAATGCATAAATCATCAATATTGCTTTCCTATAGTAGCATTCATTTTTTCATTGTATCTTCCATTACTTTTAGAAATTAACTATCACAACCATCAGGAATTAAAAGATGCAATGAGCCTTCAAATAAATATCTCTGCTGACTATGTCTCAAAAGTATTCTTTAAAAAATACTCTGTGTTGAAATTATGACTTGTACTGACAAGAATATTCCTTCATTTTAAAAGTATATACCCAAACTTGACTTCCTGTGCAAAAAGGTTAATTTTAATATATCAGCTAAACAATAGGATTTTTTGCACATAAACCAAGATTGTTTTTCCTTGCTTCCTAACGATTTTATCTTCCATGACCTGTAACTGAAATAAACATTTCTTCCTTCTCTTCTCTAATAAATTAATTACTAAAAGATTAGATATTGGTATATTTTGAGGGATAGTCAAGTGATCTGCATGTCCTGCAGGGGTAGATATATTGTAAATGGTATAGATTATTATTATATAAATCCACTTAGATTGACTTGCATCTTTCTTCCCATGACTGCCTTGACAGCAATTTAAAATTGTTCCATTACCAAGAGATACACAGGTAAGAGTTTTCATGGCATGTCTATCAGTGTTGGGTCATAAGACTCAAGGTGCACAGTTGTGGGATGCACAGAAAAGAATCTTAACGAATACATTTCCTAATCATGTCATGTATGGCCTCATACCCACACACATATACACAGTACTAGCTAGACTTATTGAGTTATGAAAAACAAAACACAGTTGCTATGGGAGCATGTTTAAAGAGATATTGGAAAATTAGGGAAGGAAAATGGGTGAACATGATGACCAATTTCTCTCTCTCTCTCTCTCTCTCTCTCTCTCTCTCTCTCTCTCTCTTTTAAAATATAAAAACTTATGTGTAATGGTATTTGAAATATACTTATAAAGTTGACAGCTTTCTGTTTTTTAATTAAATTTTTTTTTGACAATTTCACCTATTTGTATAAGCCGTAATGGCCTTTTACACCACCTTCTCTCTGTATGTCTACTTCCTTTAATCTCCCTCAAATCTCTCTCATATATTCATTTAGATCTGTGACCCACTGAGTTAAACCAGGTTAAAATGAAATGAAACATTTAGGCTACAATATTCCAACTTCTTTACAGTCACTGAAGTTGTAATCTCATAATTAGCTTTGCAGGAGGTTCAATATAAGATAGAGTTTCTTTAAGCTTTCATTCACAAGACGACAACTGAAGAATTATTCAGGAATTTTAGACTAAATTTTCTATTCAAGTACATATGTAATGTCTACTAAGAAAGGCAGATATTATTATAACATGCACCTTAAGAATTTGATTTTGCACGTTGCAAATAAAAAATGCCTTCAGAAAATTGCACAATTTACATCCAGAAAGTGAAATATCCTTCTTTGAAATGAATAAGAAACTTTAAAAAATCCCCACATTATGACAAATGAGACAAATATATAAATTACTAATATTATTTCTACCTGGGTGCTTTTTATTTTGACAAGTTTTATTGATTGGTATCAGTGTGATATCTGAAGTTTGACAAAAGAAAGACATTTATTATCATGGATACTTTCCACAGTAGGGCAAGATGAGAACTGACCTTACTTAGGGATACTCCATGTCTCCAAAATATCTGTGCAAAACCTATGCACAGAATTTGAGACTGAGAGGTACTAAGGATCATCTGGAAATTTCATACCTGCCTGATTGAGAAGGGGTACAGGGAAGGAGCCTCACAAACGGAAGCTGGAGTTGCCAAAAATATTTGGAGTCCTAAGTTAAGATCCTCTGTGCAAGAGAGCTCACACAAATTCTTGAAAGCTGTAGTGTCAGAATGTATAAAAGAATATGGCCTAAAGAACCAGGATTTGTCTTGTCTTTAGTATAAAACAATTTCTTTGTGGCAAAAAAATGTACATTTTCAAACAATGCAATTTTGTAGGTTGAAAGTAAGTTTTTAGTTAGAATACAAAGGTAAGAAATGTATCTTGAGATAGAAAAAATAAAAAGTCCGTATTAATATAATTAATACACGCAAGTTTACTACAATTCAATGTTCATTTCATGAATCAAATATGACACATACAGCTATTTTACGTGAGAAATCTATAATATTCAATATTGTCTAGCTTTTCCAAGTCTATATATGTAGTAAACTTTGGTACCAGGAGTCAACATTCAGCTTACTGGCTTGAAATTATAAGCTGAGAGTTTATCTGATCCAGAAAAAGTAGAAGATTAGCTTGAATATAGGGATATCTACTATCAGTAAAAAATGAGATATAATTTATAGCAGATATATGGACAAACATCTACTGCAGACAACAGCTGAAATTAATAAGGATGCAAATCCTGACATTTGATAATTGATTGCAAGAGAAAGATACACTTTATTGAACCATAGATTGTAACTCACTGCACAATAACAAGATGCCCTCTATAGTTAATTAATTATTTGGAGATGTGAGTGAGTTGCTTATAGAAACATGGGCAAGATTTGCAGAATATTTTGCAGTCCTTACTAATTTGCACTTCCCACTTCAATCTTATTTGTGTTAAGGAAGGTGCACTTGTTTTCTCCCTAACGTTAGGCAAGGACTTTCTTGAGAAAATAGGATGACATGTGCTCCTTATAAACTAAGGCAGATTAAAACTCTCAAGAGATGTTGTATGATTTTCTTTGTCAGAGAATATAAAATTAAAGTATTGTATTCAGGCAGTTGTTAAGATAAAAGTAGTTTAGTTTTGTAGGGTGATTGCTGCAGGGATGGTTGTCTTCTTACTGGCATATCCACTCTAGTAAAAGAATTAATGTAGCTACCAAAACACACCCGCTGAGCTAGACAAACATTGAAGAGGGACCAGGTCATATTGGGGAGGCCCAAACTGGAGAGCTCCACAAGTAGACTCCAGCTAAATATAAGTGGGGGAGACTTTTATTTCGAACTTAATGTGTTTATTAGAGGCTCATCTTAGAATATGGATGGATTTTGCATTCCATTCAAATTCACATTAAAAAGTCTATATACATCATCTCAACTTTTAAAATTGTTGCCTCTCTTTTTCTCAGGTTATCCAATATTTTCAGAAATTTTAGCAATAGTTTTTGAGGCTCAATTTTAAAACACATTAATCTGATTTATGGACAAGGACACATTTCTTAAACACCCAGATTTAATAAACTTAGATTAATTTACCAACATGGATAAAAAGTTCAAATTTTAAAATCCTACCTGTTCAGGGAGCATTTCATTTTGATTTATCCCTCTTTAATCCATTTACATCCACTGACTAAATTATTAGTATTATACAGAAAAAAATTACAATAAATGTCTTCTCAAAAAATTCCAGACAAGTAACTGCAGTCAATCTGGGGTCATAACATGTATCTCCATCTACTATATGAACTTATTGGGGCCTACTGTGGAAACTGCTCATGACCAATAATTATGTCATTCTGTTGCCAAATGTGTAGTAACCTAATTTATAGTTCACAAGTCTGTTCAGGTACCCCACAGACACCCAATTCACATAATCCTATAAAGTTAAGAACATCTAGGCAAAAAGAGTTCTGTAGATACATAGAAACATAATATTTTTGTTTCTGTGTTTAAATTGTATTTGTGAAAAGATTTTAAAAAATGAGAAGTTAAAACAAATTCAGTGAATTTGTGTAAGTACTAATATTGAAGGCCAAGAAAAATGGCTGGCAAGGGGGAAGATGATGCCTTTCTCACTATAATTACACTAGCCTGACTGGTTGGTGAGAGGAAGTTTTGCTGGAATTCTTGTTTCAGCTGGATTCGTGTTGAGGCATCATCTCGCCCATTGTATGGAAGCTCCATTTAAATGCCATTTGTGCACATGCATTTTTTTAGGAAACTTCTACCGTTGTAGATTTCCACATGGCTTTTCAAAACGTCTTTTGGGTTAGCTGTCCCTCCTCAAAATTCCCTCTCTACCCTGTCCTCCCACCACCTGCCCTATTTAATCCTTCTATTCTAATTTGCCCTCTATCTATTTATGAAACTGTAGTCAATTTCCCCTTTCCTCGAAGAGCCCCTCTAAATGACTCAAATAGGCTCATACATTTGAGAACTACAGCTCCACATGGCAAGATTTAGGAGATGTGGCTTGGAGGGAGGAATGTGTTGAAGGAGGTATGTCACTGGGGAAGACTTAGAGGTTTCAAAAGACTTGTACTATTTCCAGTGTGCCCTCTCTGCCTCTGATTTGCAGGTTTTGAGATGTGAGCTATTGGCTATTCCTACCATCATGCAATTGCTCCACAATTATGGACTTTATCCCTCTGAAACTGTAAGCCCAACTAAATACTCTCTTGTATAAGTTGCCTTGGTCATGGTGTTTTACCATAGAAATAGAAAATAACTAAGACACCCTCCTGCATGGTACCTACCTAATCTCTGTAGATATTCTGAATTAAACACACATATCTAAACCTTAAAGCTAATGTATAAGAGAAAAAATGCAATGTTTGTCTATCTGGATCTGAGTTACTTCACTAAGGAAACACCATATGCTACTAAATACTCCCCTTCCCCACCCCCCCCCCACATACAATATAGGATCCATCTTTTTGAATCTGTAGCCAGGACAGCCTTGTAGACCTTTCCCATAAGCATTACGGGGTATTGTCAGTGCAAATTATTACCCTCAGATACCCGATGGTAAGATCCTATTGCTGAAGACACCACATATTTATTTCATCAATATGGAGAAACCAAGCTGGTATTCAATTAGTTCAGTAGGTCAGTTCCCTATTGACTAGCATTCATATTGTTGGAAAATACTATATATGCTACTGGTTGAGAAAGCAAGTCACCAGTCTCACCTATCTATGAACCCTGTGATCTATAAGAGTGACCTGCCTGTAAGATATGTCCACTGGTGCAATTGTGGCATGAATGTTGAGGGCATAACCTTGCACATTTTTATTAGGTTTAAGGCCAGTTGTAGTGGATAGCCATCCCAGCATTGGCCTGGAAGTTCCAACCTCCATTGAGGCTTCAGTAATGATCACGCCCACAAGGCGGGGCAGAGGGGGGAGCGGAAGACCGAGGAGCAGGAGGAGGTGGCTCTCTTGGTTCTACGTGGAGTGGCCTTAATAATTTCACCAATATCTGGCGCCCAACGTGGGGCACGAACCCACGACCCTGAGATTAAGAGTCTCATGCTCTACCGACTGAGTAGTTAAAAGGGAGGTTTATTTTGTGGGGGTAACTTACAAATGAAGGGGTAGGTTGCAGGGTCTGGCAAAGGTATAGGGCAGTCCGGCGGTGTTCTCTGGAGAACTCTGCTCGGTCTCTTCCTGCGTCCCGCGTCCCAGAACCAAGAGAGCCACCTCCTCCTGCAACTCGGTCTTCCGCTCCCCCCTCTGCCCCGCCTTGTGGGCGTGATCATTACTGAAGCCTCAATGGAGGTTGGAACTTCCAGGCCAATGCTGGGATGGCTATCCACTACAGCCAGTTCCATGAGTTGGACCCCATATCTGACACTGTTAATGAGACCAAGAACCTGAGACTAGAAAGGTCATGAATCCTAGAGGAATCCTACTACAATTACTTGGCTAAATAAAAACAGCAACAAAAACAATCCCCCACTGACACAGAACTATATCCATAGATCAATGCATCACTCAACCCTCATCAAAGAAGCTTATTTTTATAGATAGTAATCGACACAGAGATTCACAACTAAACAATGTACAGAGTCCTTGGAAGTAAATGGAATGCCTACAAAACACACTTTCCATCAAGGCTCAGGAATCCATGCAGAAGAGGAGGCAAAAACATTCTAAGAGCCAGAGACGATGAATGTCTTCAAGGAAGCAGCATCTCCTAGACACGACATGATTGATGCACATATAATCTCACAGAGACTGACAACATGCATGAGACCTGCACAGGTCCAAGCAAGACAAAATTCCAGAACCAAAAAATGGGAAGTGGACACAAAAGTCCTGCTCCTAACCAAGGAGCTATGTGTAATTGGTATCCACTGAAAAAATAAAAAAGCAGTTTTCTCCAGCAGACTGTCACCAGGCATATAACACACTCCAGAGCATATTGCATAGTTGGCTGACACCAATCAGACCCCATGGTTTGTTTTTATTTTGTTTTGTTTTGTTTTAAGAGAGAGAATGAAGTTGCATCGATAGAGGTGTGTGGGTCTGTGAAAGAATATGACCAACATCTATTGCATGGAAAATAAAATTAAATTAAAATAAATAAAACTACATATGGATACATAGATTTGGCTCAGATTAATATCATAAATAATCTAGTTTTGTGATTAAAAACATACAAATTGTGTTCTACTTGTATTTTTTTTTCTCCTAACACCTTGGCACATTTTCTGTTATTCATGCTTTAAGCAAACATAGGAAAAATATCTTTTTTTCCTTTTGTACCTCTCCTGCATGCCAAAACAAGTTATGTTTTTCAAAGTAAAGCTATTTGCTTTGTTCCCAGTCTTACTGTCTTATACACCTGTCACCTCAGGTAATATCAAACAGGTTTGTTTCAAGTAAAATAGAAGAAAAGGGAGCCTGCTTACTCTTTGCATTTTATTGTAATTGGAAACTAGTAAACAGAAGAATGATACCATATGATGGGTATTAAAAACAGGATTCTTGTCATTTTCGTACAAAATCGATTACAGGAGCCATGGGTAGATTCAGAATGTCCAGACAAAAGACTAAGTTACCACTGCAAAGCACAACTTTTTTTTTTTTCTTTTTTTCCTTTTCATTTTTTAAGATTTATTTATTTATTAGGTATACAGCATGTATGTCTACAGGCCAGAAGAGGGCACCAGATTTCATTCCAGATGCTTGTGAGCCACCATGTGGTTGCTGGGAATTGAACTCAGGACCTCTGGAAGAGCAGTCAGTGCTCTTAACCTCTGAGCCATCTCTCCAGCCTGCAAAGCACAATTTAATGTGCATCATTTGTTTGATTCCACGCCTTGTTCCCTCATAGCTTCTCCCATAAACCTCCTTAAACTTCAGACACACTCATTCAAACTAAATGCCCCCACCTTCTTTTGTATTGTAGATCTCTGTGCTGTTTTCTGGATCTAAAGTCCTATTAGCCCTCGCCAAGTATTACAGCACTCTGTCCATTTCCTCTGTATTACCTCTAATTTTCAAAACTTAACTCTTGTGAAACTAATTTACACACATAACAGTGTGAAAATAGGGGCTAGAGAGATGAATCTTCATGAACACAAAAGTTCTGCAGTGCCTGCGTGGTAGCTCTTAACTTTCTGTAATTCTAGTCTCCGAGGATCCAATGCCATCTTCTGGCCTATGTGGGCACTTTACACACATGAGACACAGACATGTATACAGGCAACACAATTATATACATAAAGAGAAATAAGTAAAGAAAAATTTAAAACCCATTAAAATGTAAGTTTAGAGGGTATAAAGAACCCACTACTGCTAATATTTATCACTAGATTTTACTTATCATGTATCTAAATGATCAATCAATATTTTCTCAGTAAATACTTTTACAGGTATGTATTCATAATATGAACTGTTGGGCATGGCAATCAAAGAAGAATCATCAAGATATATTTTAACACTCAATTTTCTATAAAAAAATAGTTACATAATTGTTAATCCTACTATTACTGTCCACTTATTTTTGTTCTACTTCTCATTCTATTTGGTATTTTGACATTCTAAGTATTATTTTCCTTATGATATTTTATTGCTTATTAAATGATTTTATTGGGTCTTCTGCAACATTGTTTTCAGCAGCATTTACCAATGGATAGAATTTTAACAAGATACATCATCTTCTAGGTTGAGAATAAAATTACCTAGGCTAAGGGTTGCCTGTATAGATTTGTTTAAAATCTAAGAAGAGTGACCTCATATTATTTTACTTTTTTGAGTTCTTAAACATGATTTTTTTACAAAATAATTTTATATTTAACAAACATATGAAACCCATCATTGAAATTTTAGGCAAATACCTTATCAAAATGTAAATTAACATACATATAAAATACCTCTATACACACACACACACACACACACACACACACACACACACACATATATATATATATATATATATATATATATATATATATATATATACTCAGATTTCACTGTGTGCATATGTATGTTTCCATGTAAGTAAATAATTCCATTTTCAGTCTTGGTAAGCATATGAATTTTATGATTTTTTTTAAAGCTCAGAATCCCAACATTTGAATATTTAGCTCTATTTTCTCAAAGTGAGATCAAATCATTGGAATCAACTGGACATTTTCACCTGTTTGATTCAGCTGAACCTGATTTCCAAACAGATGGAGATTCAGTGAATTCACTCAACAGTAGGATGCCTGATGTTCCAGGCTCAGTGCCAGGCAATGAGAATCCTGGGATGAAGGAAGCATATGCCCAGCCTTGGGACCGTTTACAATTTCCCAAATGAGATTGCTATGGCAAAAGATGTGTGCCCTTTCACTGCTTTATAGAGACTATTCAAGGTTCAGACATAAGACAGAAAAAAGATTCAGGTGAGGTCAGTCTGTCTGTGGGGAGGGGAATAATATTCTGAAGACTGTGACACCTTGAAATTTACATTATGATGCCATGGTGTTAGCGAGACTAATTTGCCAAAGAATGAGAGAAAATGAACAAACAAGGTTTGCTCTCATACGGAGCGGGGAGGGGGCTGTATTATCTTTCTGTTATTCAGAGAGTCACAATCGTTTCAAGCCGCACTATCATTCACGAACTTACTGAGTCCTCCCCTGTGTGTGTGTGTGTGTGTGTGTGTGTGTGTGCGTGTGTGTGTGTGTGTGGTGTGTGCTGGTGAATGCTTTATGCTGTTCTTGAGACTTCATTGGTTTTCTTTCTGCCTTCTCCACCATGTGATTGTTAAGCAGGGCTCAGACCTTCCATTTCCTCTTTGCAGACTGTCTCCCACTCCGGCATTGCTAACAGACCTTTATCCGAGGGAAGCTGCAAGGCTCTAAGAGCTGGAAAGATTTCTCTTCCAGTCGCCCTCCTGTCCGTGTCACGTGGCCTTCCTGTGTCTTTCATGCTGTGTGGTAGCTTCTCAAGTGACCACTTCCTCCCTTTGCTCCCTCCGCTGTCTGCCATCAGACCAGTCTCTCCAGTTTCCATAACTGGGGCTCTCTTTCAAACGTCCAATTTTTACTTTTTCCTCCATGATCCTTAGCTCTTGTGACAGTATCCTAAGCATACTACCTCTGGCATGTACCCCGGCATTCTATTTTGGACATTTAGTCTTAGGTAATAGTTCCTTATTTTAATCCGTTTTAGTAGAATAGCTGCTATCTGAATGCTATCAAAAGTGTTGTACTAACTCATATTTTCTTTCAGTTTCAGGTGGGTAATGGTTAAGGTCTTAACCAGTGGGCCCCAAATCCATTTAAGTCCCCCAAATTTGGCAATTCTCAGAAACATAACAATGATAGACAGTAAGCGGTGAGTGAAAATATTAACAAAAATGAGGAAAATGGTCATGAAGATATGATGCAATTATCGAGTCCATTTAGTGCCTGTTTTGCATCCAAAATAGATAGAAACAAAATGATTATTTATAGGGAAGTTAAAGAGAAAATGGCAAAAATTTATGTGCTAGAAATGGGGGAGTACTCTTGGCATATGGTCCGTAGGAACTGGGCACAGATTTTGACTGGCTGAAGGCAATGGGAAGCAGATGAGTGAAAAATAAAATATCATTTCAGAAAGATTTTTTTATGAAAATGCAAGCAATGTGGTTTCAGAATATTTTTTTTTTAAAAAAAAAAGGTGCCAGTAGAATCACTCTTGCTAAGCCAGTTGCATCAACTTATAACCTAGAGTGAATTTCATAGAAGCTTTGGGTAATAATTCTTGAAGATCTATGACTGTCCACAGAGTAATTGCATTTTCACCTTTAGGAGTGCGTTGTAGCATATTGCTTGGATACTGATTATGTTCCTTCCTAGGGCAACTCATTTCTTTAGTATCTTTCATCTACCTCTCAGAAAGGAAAAAAGATGATAATTATATAATCAAGAGGTAGAGAGAATAAAATATCTGTTCCTTTCTCTGAGAGCCCAAACTATAGTAAGAGATAGGATTAAATTTAATATTAATAAACTTGGTGACATTCTAAAGGCAGTTCATAGTGGTAATAGCATCGGAGGCAAGGGTCTAGGGCAACAGGGGGCACACTGTAATCAGCTGCTTTCATCCTTCAAAGTATGCCCTTTTTCTTGAGGATCAATAAATCTGAGAATGATTCTGTTAAGTTCTATAGCTCACTTGAGAAACTCTATTTCTCAGACTGTTTAGCATTCATTGAGGGAAGAAGGAACTAATATAAAAGATCTCATTCTGTCATCAAGTTAGTCAAGTTCATCAATGGCAGTGCTCAGTACAGGAACTCATCATGCCCACTAGTTATTTGAAGTCATTGAAGAAGGTGCTTAGGGAAAGACTTCACCCTGTCTGATAGTCAAGGTCACCAAACACAGTGCTAACTGTAAGATCTCAAGTTATCTGATACTTACTCAAGATCACTAAAGACAGTGCTGAGTGCCAGAACTTGCACTCCCTACTAGATAGCTGAAGTCTCTGATGACAGTGCTGAGTACAAACAGAGCTCCATGGAGCACCTCCCGGTTTGCATATTTCATAACTATTCCTGCAAAGCGTATCTCTTCTCCCTCTACTTCTATATAGGAAAAAACCAAGTAACATTGAAAAGTAGGCAGTTTTAGACAACACAAGAAACTAGCATTTATAACTGGAAAGAAAATGGTCTGTCTACTTAGTTGACAGAGAAAAGGTGATGATGTGGTTTCTTTCTACGAAAGACTGATTGCAATTGATTTCTATGATTTCCTGGCTAATTGGGGAACTGTGTGATCACAACACTTTTATGTTCCAGTATTTCTTTCCCTTTATTTCAGCTCTCAGGGGCCAAGAATCTAGATCACATAATAAGGTATTGAGTGGAGCCTGAAGTGGTAATCCCTGGATACTTGTACTATTACAAGGTAAGTCTGTCAATTTTACAAAATATATTGTATTGTATTGTATAAATTTCAAGGTTTTGTATGGCTTAAAGCTACATATTAGATAGCACAGATAACTATTTTCATCATTCTCAGAAAATCATATTAGACAACAAGGACTTGAGGACATCAACCCAATAATTCTCCTACAATGTTTCTTCCTCCATATTTCACCCCTAAAATAAAGTGTAATAAAAGCATTGCTTTTTAACATATTCTTATTTTAGTAGCCATGGCAGTGAGGCTGTGAGAGAGACTGGAGTTTAATTAATATTCATGTGAAGCATAGTCAAAACACTATAGCTATCAATTATTCTATGGAGTGGCATAGTGGATTTTGAGTATTCTCAAAATCCCAAAGAGAAGACATGAGAATCTTTTGCAGAGTTTTACCTCATGAAGTAGTGGTGCCACAAAGCATTGGGTAAAAGTGGTTTATATTTCTGTGTATATGATGTTAATTCAGATTGAAAAGAACTAACAGAATGAGCCACAGTGACCACTAAACCTGAATTATTGAAAATCAATATTCATTATCACAGACTTTAGAACAAAAATAATAGTGTATTTAGTCACAGGAACACTATACTCAAAATCCTTGACTCTAGTTGAAAAAAGACATATCAGTTCTGTGAGGTTGGTGATTTTTTTCCATCTGTCTTTATATGTCTAGGCATTCTAGAATATATACATTGGGCTGCAGTTAAATAGAGCATGCTCCTAAGAAAGAGATAATAGTTTCAATGGTTTACATTTTTCTCACTCATTTTTGTCACTATGATTCCTACCCTCTCACTTCCCTTCCCCTACTACTGCAGCTCACTCTATCTCTATGAAAAATTTTATTCAAATTATGGCATTCATTTTAAAATAGGAAAAACTATAGATAGAAAAATGTTGATTTTTTTTTTTTAGTTGTTTGTGTCATCTTTATCACAGACTGAGGGAGGAAACATCTCCATGTTATTCACAAGCACAGATAAAACCCATTTCACTTGTCTTCTGTTGCCATGGTTACAAGCTTTCCTGGTTGAACAGGTCAACACAAGCTTTTGGGTTTAGCCAAGGTCCTGAGTAATTCATCTCAGCATTGCACAAACAGACAAAAATGGGCTCTTGTCTCTCTTTAAAAAGTCACATTAAATCCTTGGAAGAACAATCAGCTTTGATTTCTATTATATATTATTCTTATCCTTAGTCCCTTGTTTGCTATTTTAGGACATGTTAAAAGAAGAGACAAACTGTGGTGATTCAACTACTTCAACAGTTCTGTTCTCCATAAATATTCTAAGCTGGCTATTTTGCTAATGATACTCTGTTTATTTGTTTTCAGTATGTACAGTAAAATTGGTATATCACTAAGCTGCGCTTAACAAATACAATGCATTTTGATAGCAAAAGTCAATGGAAGCTTTAAGATAATTTCTGACCAATGCTTCTCATCGTATACCATCTATAGTTAGATGCCAGCTTCTATTTTACCCAGTAGGAGAATAATGAAAACCATACTAGTTTCACTGATAGTGAGTCAATGGGAATTCTGCTTCTTTGAAGACAAAAGAGTTTGAATTGAATTTATACAGGGGGAGTGAGTCCTTGCAGTGAAAAAACAGGAGTAAGATTTTCAATTGTGTGGGAGAAGAAATTAAGCTTTATACAAACACACATCGATATATTCAAGTAGATTTTGTTCATCAGAGGTTCATATCTGTATACTTTTATACAGGATAGAGACTAAATAAGTAACAAAAAATGACAAGAGGGAGATAAATGCACTCTGGCAACGTCTAATGTCTGATTCATTTAAAAGTTATCTGAGTGATGATTTTAAAATTCATAGCTTTAAAATTTTCAGTAACATGAGCAATGTGTCCATTTTCCATTGTTATGGTGAAATACGTAATGCTGAGAAATATGCAAAAGAAAGAGACTTGACTACACTTCACACGATTCTAGAAGTCCATGGACATGGATGGTTGTAGGCAGAGTTTTCCTGTCCTATAGCCACTCTCAAATAATTTACTCAGAAGCTTAATATTAATTGCAAATACTCTGTCAATAGCTCAGGTCTATTACTAACTAGCTCTTATATTTATATTAACCCATATTTCTTATCTATGCTTTGCCACATGGCTTGGTACCTTTTCTCAGCTTGGCATGCCCATCTTTGTGTCTCCTTTAGACTCTCTTGACTCTGCCCTTTTTCATCGCAGCATCCTTAGTTTGATTGCCCTGTCTATACTCCCTGCCTGGCTACTGGACAATCAGCATTTTATTAAACTTATCCGAGTGACAAATCTTTACAGTGTACAAGAGGATTATTCTACAGCATTTCCCTCTTTTGTCTAATTAAAACAGGTTTCAATTATAACATAGTAAAATTATATACAACAAAAGCAATTATTAAGTAAGAATTACAGTTACAATATCCCGTCTATTTGTATTTGTCAAAATTAGAGAAAATACCCTAAAAATCTATCTTATCTTAGTGAGTCTAAAGCTTTGCATCTAATTTATTTTTTTATCATAACTAAGGAAAACTGTAATTATAACCATCTAGTCTTCAACTCCATCAATGACCCCAAAAGGGTGAAATGTTATCTATTGACAGAGACATTTGGATGCCTGGACAATTACCCTATGTTCTTCTGTAACACTGGGACATTCAACTTTGGCCTAAAGGCCTAGTATATTTGACAGACATTTCTGAGAAGCAGGGAATTTTTGAAGGACTGTCCTATCTTGTTTTGGCAAAGTTTGGCAATTGCCTGTTTTGAATACTGCTGGTCCCATTTGGACAGTATATTGTCAGCTATTGAGGCAAGGGAAGTTTTTTTGCCCAAATGATTAGCTTTTGTCATAAAGAAAGCCAAGTCCATACAGAGGTTCTTTGATGTCCATAATCTTCTCTGAAGTAGATTGGTGCTGTTAGGAGCATATGTGTCTCACTGTCATGAAAAGCCTTGGGTTATTAAACATATTAAATGTCATATTCTGTGTCTTTAAAGTGTTTGAAGATCATCTATCTATCTAAATATATCTTTACATGACTTTGAAAACATACATAATATGACTGTATGTTTGAGTGTTATAGATGGCTATTAATCTGTATTTCTTAATTATACACAGCATTTTTTTCTCTGAGATGGAGATTTTTTGTTTCCTTTTTTATTAATTATATTTGTGTTTTAATTTTACACATCAGCCATAGGTTCCCCTGTCATCTCCCCTCCCGCCCCTGCCACCACCTTCCTCCTAGCCCCTCCCATCCATTCCCATCTCCTCCAGGGCCAAGACTCCCCTGGGGATTCATTTTTAAATGAGTTGCATAAGCACAACACTCCAAACAAGAATAGAAGCATACATATAGTAGAGCAAAAAATAATAATAATAACTTTAAATTTGTATCAATAAACCAAAATCGATCCAATATAAATTATTTTGAGAGTAATAGTTGTTTTTTGGATTAAAGTAAATTCAATAATCTACCCTTTTATCTCATCATTTCTATATCCTCACTTTTTCTTTACAGAGAGAGATCTTTGAATTTAACTATTTATTTAACTTGTAACCAACACTCCTTAAATGATAACAAATATTTGTCAGTCAAAGATGAACTTTTTTTTTTTTTTGAGCATGTAAGATGTATATCATGTGTTCTGTAGTTCTTCTAGGTTTATTTCTTTATGTCTGTAGCCAGGATTTTCAGGGTGCCTTCCTCAATCAAACCTGATCATCTTTAACATTGAATAAATCCATAGCCTTTTATTTTCTGTGGATATAAAAGCATAACCTCTCTCCCAAAGTGGCATATCTTTTGACTTCCATTTTGAAGTCACAACATTTAAAAAATATGTATGTTGGTTTAATCCAGCAATTTTCATAACCCAATGTGTCTTCACAGCTGTTGTTTCTTTATTAGCAATCAGAAAATCTAAAGACAACACAATAACATACAGAATCTACTTTCTATCTTTACATGGTTTTATTTTTTTTATTTTACTTTACTCCCCTTTTAAGAACTTTTGTTTGTTTGTTTTTTTGTTTTTTGAGACAAGGTTTCTCTGTTTAGCTTTGTGCCTTTCCTGGATCTCGCTCTGTAGCCCAGGCTGGCCTGGAACCCACAGAGATCCTCCTGCCTCTGCCTCCCAAGTGCTGGGATTAAAGGTGTGCGCCACCACCGCCCAGCTAAGAACTTTTTTATTATTTTAAAACTTTTTATTATTTCATTATTATTTTTATTATTTTAATGATTGTTTTTACTTTCTCTTTGCTCTCCCAATCCTATGTATACTTTAAACACATTGCAACCCATTTAGAGTTTTTTCCATCTGAATCTGACTCTACTGTCTATTTGTAATCTTTTCTGTCTACATGAGCAAAATCTCCAACCCGCCACACAGTATGCTGGTGGAGCTTGTACTGGTAGCTTAAGCCTATACACGGTGGCTGAGAAATGCCTCTCTCTATAGCAGCCTGTGTGAGACTGTGGGAGCCTAACAAGTGGCTTAGCTCATGATGAACCAGCAGCTGACAGCTGTACTGTGGCTAGAATGAGAGACATGAGGTTAGAAAGCCAAGTTTGGCTCCTTTTTTGTGTAGTAGAAACCTTTTCAAGTTTTCTCAGGTTTTATGTGGATCTTTGTTGCCAGACACTGGTCACCATTTGTGGGAGGAGATTTCCTGTCCATTGGCTGCTCTCAAATAATCACTCAGAGGTTTAATATTAATTAAAAATGCTTGGCCAATAGCTCAGGCTTATTACTAACTAGCTCACACTTTTAAATTAACCCATATTTCTTATCTATACGCTGCCTTGGAATACACTTCTCTATACACTATACACTGGTTTGGTACCTTTTCTCGGCATAGCATGCCCATCTTGATTCTCTGAGTCTCCTCATGACTCTCCTGACTTTGCCCTTCTTTATCCCAGCATCCTTAGTTTGGTAGCCCCACATACCCTTCCTGCCTAGCTACTGGCCAATCCAGTGTTTTATTAAATCAATCGAGTGGCAAATCCTTACAATGTATAAGATAATTTTTCCATAGCAGATGGTGCTGGGTTCCTCTTAACTTTAGAGTATTTCATGATGAGAATACATATGCAAAATGTTGGACAGCAATAAAGGAAGCCAGTGGAATGCAGGGGCCAAGTTTGATTTTCTTTTCCTTTAATAGTACCCCTGTCTTCTAAAACCCATCTCACTCTAGTCAGTCTCTGAAATTATCATTAACCTCTTCTAAGGGCAGCTATCTTAAAAGGCTTTCTTAAATATTCTGCCGGCTTAACTCTTTCACACTCAGGACCAAGCCTCTGGCAAAGGAATCCTCACATAACACACTCAGAGACCCAAACCATGACACTGATACACCTCCACATTGCTATGGCACTCTTGTGTCAGGCCTACTTTTATGTTTTATGGAATGCCAACTCCCTTCTCCATTTTGGAGCCTTTATAAGGTAAGATGAAATAAGAGACAAACATACTATTAAGAAGTTTTGTTGATGTAAAAATTTGATATTTGTCTGGGTGAAAAGAAGCATTACCAGTAGCATTGTTGCAGTGGACATACTGTAATGAAATTGTTAATTATTACAGCTTGTGGTTGTGAATTTTTCCACTTTTCATGATTTGAATAGAGCCTTCTGGCATAATGACAGTGCTAATAACTGATAAGCAGTCTGTTGCTTTCCATTATCTTAATTTGTCTTCCTGGCTTAGTTTGTAACCCTCAAACACTCTTCAGTCACTAGGCACTGGGCTCTTTTAAATTAACAGGGAGAATCCCACTATGTAGTATTAGAAGTTCTGTAGCCAGAATATTAGAAAAGAGTGTTGACCGCCACGCTACTCTTTTAATGTTTTTTTTTTTTTTTTTTTTTTTTCTGGTCCCAAGAAAACACTTTAGATATCAGAACCCTGAAAACACAATCATGAAATGCATCCAGTGAGAGAAACAAAAACAAACATTAATTTAGGCCTTTATTTGAATCCTGTAATTCATTTAGAAGATATATGTTTAGACAGACAGATTCCACTAAGAACCTTAAAGTTCAGGGATGATATGCAGAGTCTATGCCACAAGTCAAGCAATCCTCCTAATATATCTGTGAAGACTTACATTTATCCACACAGTATACTACTATATGAGTGATACCCACCCTGCCTGTGAATCTGAATCACTTGTGGGTCTTAGTTTTAAGTAGAAATTTCAGTTTCTATTAAAAAATCTGCAGATTAAAGAACATCAATGCTGGACCATGAATACAACTGCAAAACAAGTAATGAGCTGGAGCTGGCCAGCTCTCCAGCCTCCACTGTCCCATGAATACTACCATGTCTTTTCTGTACATTAATCAACTGTAACTCCTCAGCTAACCACTATTTGAGATGATTTCGTGAAGATAGTAGAGATTCGTGTAGATGAATGAGAGCAAAATGCTTCACAGAGTATGTTTGGTCAAATTCTACTTCTACCTCTTAGAGTGCAGATAACCTTGAAAATATGGTTTCTTCAGTCTTTAGTTGCTTCATTTGAAAAATGTGAGAGTTACACTGTAAGATTCTAAATACCATCATATGAAATACAATTTTAAGATGACTTTAGAGTAGAAGGATGATGATTAGTATTTCTATGTTGAATTTACTTTTTCTTTATCATAAAATGATTCAAGGTGAAGAGAGTGGCAATAGTCCATGCTTTTATTTATGATTACAACCTAATTATATTTATGTTATTGGACCAGTGTGTCAATCACTCAAGCGTATATATGTATATGCATGTATAAGAGTATGAATTTATATTGGTACATATATTATATATGTATATTTCAATCTGTTTTCTTTCTATGTGTAAATGTAGATTCCCACAGAGTCAAAGAATTCTGTTGCTATAATTACATTAAAAAACAGAATTTCCTATAAAAATTTTCACTAAATACAGTTTATTGAAACTGTGTTTTAACCTATCACAATCTTTTGAAATGGATAGTCTCCAACTGTTGTTCTTTACTTCCAAAACTTGTTTTTCTAACTCCTTAGTGCTTAACATTGCAGTTATTTTAAAACAACCTTTTTGAGTTATAACTGGGACCCAATACCAAACTTATATACCAAAACAGCACAAATACAGTATTATTCCTCTTACATAAATAGAACATAAATATGAATTTCCAGAATGCACTGTTTTAGGATATTATCTTTTCTCTGTGGATATAAATCAGATAAATGTTAATTTGCTCTAATAAAATGTATTTTAAGTGGTGCATTTCTTGATTTAGTTCATACAAAATAATTTAACAATTTCAAATATATGATGTTTCATTAAAGAAAGCTTCAATCCTGGTGAGTTAATTGTATGCTACCATTACCAATATACATGGCAGAGAAGAGGATATATATGAGAACTCACAGTTTAGTACATCAAGGTTTGACTTTGTTTATCGTGGTCGGAGTATCTGACAGAAACTCCTCGAGTGGAAATGAACAAGAAGACAGAGACAATGGTGGAACCACGTGTGAACATTACTTCCAAAGCTGTCCCTTCAGTGAACAATTTTCACCAGCCAGACCCCACCGCTGAAAGGGTCCATACTCTCCTCAGACAGCATTGAACACATGAGCCTCTCAGGCATATTTAACAGTCATAGAATCCTATTAGAAGCCCATGATGATGCTTTCTGTGAATGCAAAGGAATGTGTGGTTTCAGATTCTAGCTACTCCATATTCAAACACGAAACTCCACTGTCACTGAGATGTGAAGGGAGACACATGCAATCTGTGTAGAGTGGGAATGTGTATAGAATGTGCTTGTTCCACACTTTTTTTTTTTTTTTTTGCTCATTATTTCTTCAAAGTATCTTTGGGTCTCCTTTTCTTACTTAAACCCTAGCAGATATACTTGAATCTCACTTTCTTAAAGGTTCCTACTTCTAGAAAAATTTTCCTCCTGATATCTTCACAGAATTTCAATATCTCACTATGTTCAGGCCTCTCACATCTGAAACAGTCAGCCTTCAGAAAGCTTAAAGTTCCCAAGCTTTTGCAATCCATGATCTTCTCCAGACTGGACTCATTGTCACATTTTACATGTTAGTTGTTACCACTTGATATTCCATATTTATTTTTGTTGGCTTCATTATCATCTCCCGCTAAATCTACCAGCATGTAAGTTTCATAAGGAGCTTCAGTGTATATTGACTTACAGTAGACACAGTAAATACTCAAGACTGATTAACTATGATCAATATGCTGTTTAGTTCATATCCTTCATTACTCTCCAATATCTACCCAGGGCAGCATAGTTTTTGAGGAAAGGAGAAATTCTTTGTTTGTAATTGAGCAACATGGTCTGCTCAGTATTGAACAGTTGGATTTTTGTGCTTTGGAGAATGGAATGCTTAATGCAAAATGACATATGCACACTATGGAGATGGCTCAGCAGGTTAAGACACTTGACACTGAGCCTGACAAGTTGTTTGATCTCTGTTATGTACAAGGTGGAAGGAGAAAACTGATTCTTTCAAGTTATCCTCTGACTATCACATGCACATTATGGAAAGTATGTCTCTACAACCATAAAAATACACAGTCATGCCCATAAGCACTAAATAAATAAGTGTAATAAAAGTAAGGATGGTACAAGCTTACTCTATGTTGGATATTATCTACCTTGTGGCATAATTGCTTCAAAATATTTTCTAGGAATTATTTATCACTATGTTGGAAATGTTACTATTTTAACACTTGGACACTGATTTCCATAAAGGTAGAACACAAAGTTTAAAGTCAGAGTGGCTTAGATCAACCTTATAATCCAGCACTGGCTATGAGAACTTAGATATGTCTTAACTTTTCTAATCTTCACTTGTAAAATATTTGTCATAACAACATATAAGACACAGGAATCAGTGTGATGAGAACGTAAAGAAAGCCCTTGATACCAGAAATATATTCATTACTAATTGTCAGACCAATGTTCATAACTTATAAATGTATTTTATAAATGTAATTAAATCTAGTAAGCTTGCATGTAAGGAATTATTCCTTCTATATCCTGAAGTCAAGTTTCAGTTCTTTCTCTGGTTAATTTTAATGTAAGTGAAGGCGTAATCAAAATAGATTTAGGTTTAAATCTCTTATTGATTGCCCCTGTAAAATTCACTGATTAATCAATCATACTCAACTGACATCATAAATTTCCCCTCATTTTTCTTACATAGAAACTTGATTTCTAGCTGAGCTCGTAGTTCTAGTTATTGATCTCCCTGTCTCTTCTGTAACATATTGATTAATGTCTTGGCTTTTGTTATTTTAAATATCAGCTGGAGGTCTATTCATATATCTCTGTTTCTAAAATATCTCTTGTTTAATGACATTTAAAAGTAATATATTGGCTTATAATTTAATTAGCTAGATAATAAATTGAAAATGATATAATACTTTATTAAAGCTTCTAAATTAAAATAGTAAATATTAATGTAATAAAGCTAATTTTATATATCAGAGAGAAATTATAGTTTTATTTCCTTTGTAGATGTTAATTTTTGTAGTAGTTATTTGAAAATATTTTATCTACTCACATCTGCATATTTTATCCACTTATGTGATATAATTGGAAATATGACATTTTCTTATAACTCTTCATTGGTTATTATTTGTTCATGAACATACATGAAAAATACAAATACATATCACAGTTGATAATGAACTTGCATATTTTGGAATACTAATTTCAATATATTAATTTATTCAATACCTAATTCATATGAATAATAATAGAATTAAATAATTTTATTAATTTACAACATTCAGGGAAGGTCTATCTCAGTTTAAAAAAATCTTTGGGAAAGTACTTATATTCAAAGCAAACTTTCAGTTAATAGGTGAGTTAATTATGAATCAAAAATACTTTGGAAGCTAGAGAGATGACTCAGTTGTTAAGAGTATTTGCTGTTCTTGCAGAGGACTTGTTTTCGATTTCCTGTATCCACGTGATTGCTCACAGTCATCCATAACTCCACTTCCTGGGAATCTGACCTACTTTTCTGATGTCTGTAGGCACCAGCCACATATGTGGTGCACATACATACATGCAAGCAATATTTTCATACATCCAAAATAGAAATAAATAAATCTGAAAGAAAACCTTGTTCAACCCAAGATCAATGAGTGGAAGAATCTTGTAACATTGCAAATATAAGTTGTGAACAAATTTCAAGTAGATCTGGCATTTTAATTAATTAATTAATTAATTTGAAACAGGTCTCTTCTGGCTGTCCTGGAATTTCTTATATAGACCACGATTACCTCAAACTGAATCTAAAATTTGGGGGCAGAAACTATGCAGATGAGAGAATCCTTAATTTTTTAAATTTTTATTATGTTGGAAGAAAATAATTTTATTTTGTTTTTGTATTGAATGTTGTGATGAAGGTTCTAAACATTTTTTTGCACTTTAATACATGTGTTTCCAACTGAGCCTCTCCCTACTGAAACTCTTCTCATGTCATATATATATATATTTGTCAATATGAGAGGTGCCAATGCCAAGTGATATGGAAGTATGGTAATTCAAGCAAACTTAAAGAGTTGATGTGAGTGTGCTGGTACATGCTAGTAATCCTAACACATAGGAAGCTGAGGAGAAGAATCTGAGGCTAAAAAGCAATCTGGGCTATACAACCAAACCTCCTCCTCTACAACAACAAATAGTTTGAATAGCATAATCTAACAGCTTGTCTTATGAGGTCATTAATATATCTTCTGATTTAATCCAGTTGAGGACAGAAAATCTCCTGGAAACAGACTTTATTGAGGAGGCTGCATAATGCATTCAAAGATATTTACCATAGTGTGGCTTTTCCATTAGAAGGCTCATATGAAAGTAATTTATTAGGAAGAACTCCAAGGAAAACCAAGAGGGGAGTAGGGAAGTAGAACCAGTATTAGAAAGGGGCCAAAGAAGAGCATAGTTTCCAGCAGAATCTCATGTCCAAAAAGATTTCCATAAAACTTCACTTGTCCAGATCAGTCCAGGAAAATCAACTTCTCAGCTCCATAAAGCTCTCATGATCTAACTAAAAAATGAGCAGGAGAGATCAAAGGGGAGCAGGAAGGGTACACATTTGCAGTTACAAGGCCTCTTTGTTCCCACTGGAAATGCTTCCCAAGGACAGTGAAATGAACATGGCAGTCGTTGAATGTGAAAACCACTAGACAGAAAACGTTAGAGGAAGCAAAGCACAAATTCAAAGGGAAATATACTGAGTGTCAGACCACACGGAAGGCAGCAGACTGAGGAGAAATTGCATGGGTTCAGGCTCCATGGGAGAAAGAGAGAATTAGGTTTTTAGTGCTTAATAATTGCCATATACATGATCTGGTTTGCTTCTTTATATTTTTCAAAAGATATCTAGGAAACTTTAATCTTGACATTATAACAAAATTACAATCATAAAATTATGTATCTACATGTGTACAAAGGTTTCTTGGTAGTCTTTTATAAAATGATGGGGAAATAGGGAAATGTAACCACACAAATTGCTAAACAATGAGAAAGCCACATCCATGCACAGTCAATAGGATGTACCTATTTATCAAAACAAATATAGAATGTCAGGTTTGGACATATAGTGATAATAACCATACATGCAAAAGTTCATGCAAAACTTTCAGGAAAGATATATGTTAGTTTTATTATATATATTAATATATTTTTGTTTTTATATTTCTTACTATTTATCATTATCATTTTTTTTAAAAAGTCACTGTTCTTATTGAAAATAATCTGCAGAAAATATTTTGTAAACAAAGAACTACTAATATAAATGTTTCCCTTGAACTTTGGCCAATCCAAAGGAAGGTGGGATCCATCACAGGCCACACACAGAGCCTTCTTGACATCTAGAAGGAGAAATGAGCATTAACTAAAATATCTGTTAAATTTAATAAGCATCAATACAACTTAAAGGAAGGGTATATGAAAAAGCCATGTGGAAATTTACTGTCTTAGAACCTAATTCAACATTGTAATTGGGTGGAATAGTAGACCATGTGTGATATGAAAGAAGAGTTGGTGTGGAACACTGGAGATTAAAGGTTTAAGCAGGGACAGGGTTAGAGGATGGGAGAGAGGATGGAACGGTTGTGGTAAATTATGTAGTAATGCAGCTGATTTGAATTATCCCTGGCCATTGTATGCTACCCCACACCTATACTCCCATAAGTAACTCTAATTAAAGATACTTGTCAGTTGACCACATTAAACATTGGTACAGTCAATACTTTGGTCTGTTGTAAGCTCCTGGTAACCAGAAGTAAGTGTGTGTGTGTGTGTGTGTGTGTGTGTGTGTGTGTGTGTGTGTTGTGTTGTATTTTTCCAGGAAATATCTGCTGTGGGATGTTCAAGTATGTCAAATATGTTGCTCTGATTGGTTAAAATAAAAC
Organism: Onychomys torridus; assembly: GCF_903995425.1. NCBI lineage: Eukaryota > Metazoa > Chordata > Mammalia > Rodentia > Cricetidae > Onychomys > Onychomys torridus. Next base: position 62,933,683 of record NC_050457.1, on the reverse strand, counting down.
ACTGATTGGCCAGTAGCCAGGCAGGAAGTATAGGTGGAACAAACAGAGAAGAGAAGTCTGGGAAGTGGAAGGCAGAGGCAGAGAGATACTGCCAGCCACCAACATGACAAGCGATATGTAAGATACTGGTAAACCACCAGCCACGTGGAAACTTTTACACTAACCGAAATGGGTTAATTTAAGATATAAGAACTAGACAGCAAGAAGCCTGCCACAGCCATACAGTTTGTAAGCAACATAAGTTTCTGTGTGTTTATTTGGTTGGGTCTGAGCATCTATGGGCCTGGCAGGTGAGAGAGATTTGTCCTGACTGTGGGCCAGGCAGGAAAACTCTAGCTACAAATGTTTGTCATACAATACTTTGTAAATTTGCTTATATTTATATACCTGGGTTTCCTAAATATTCCTTGGTTAGAGAAGCTTCATTTTGCAGTGGGCACCTGCCAATGAAGAAACTCATAACCAGTCAAATGAGAATAAATGAATGGTAAGTTCCCAGCTCTAAATGGCATGTCCTTATCACCCCTCCTTCTGCTTCTAGAGCTCAGTGAACATTACAGAAGCTGAAAGGAGCGAGCTGGAGGATAGGAAGAGGCACCGTGGAATGGTCTTGTGGATGTGATATAGTCGTTATACTTACGGACTCACAATAGCTGTAATTACCTGCAAGTAAGACCTGCACAAGAACAAATGAAGAAAGATTTGGCATATAAGCATGTGTATAATATATGTTATCAATTCACACACACACACACACACACACACACACACACACACACACGCACACGCACACGCACACGCACATGCACATGCACACGCACACCCCAAACTCCCTCTCTGTACAGTCACTACTGTGTTTGGGGGGATCTAGCTTTCTGTGTGCTGTGTGTGCTTGTGTGCTTTGCCTGCTGCCACACATTTTGTGTGCAATGGACTACAAACTTCTCCTGTAATTCTTTGCTTGATCAGGAAAGGACTCATGAAAGGAGAGCTGGCAGGAGCATGGTCTTGTACAGCCTGCCATGGCTGTTATGAGTTCCACGGCAATGGTCTTTTCATGTCCAGAAGACAGTATTTTATGTCACCCCCTGATCTGTCTCTCACAATCTTTCTGCGCTCTCCAACTATGTTTTCTAAACTCTGTCTGGAAGGGGATGATATAGATGTCCCATCTAGGGATGCTGTCCAGTCTTGAGGTCTTTATTGGTATATTTCTCTATTAACAGTTTTTTTTTTAACTTTATAAACTTAATTTTAAAAAGCATGCAAATAAAACCACATAGCAAAATTAATCAAACTCAGTCTATACAACTCATTTAACTTCTATAGAGCCAGAATAGGCATTCAGAACAGAATGTATAATATTAAACAAGGTCACACAATCTTACAAAAAAATATCCTCTCCTACATGAGGAATCTAGCCAATAATTTATCTAATATGTAAACAAATATGCATGTAGGTGCAATAATGTAAAGAAAAGGGGGAATAGAAAGAGTAATGTAAGGAGATGGAGGAGGTTTAGATATAGGTAACAGACACAAGACATGAAAAGGGGTATATATAAATAATAGTTTTCTAATTCTGATTCTGTCATGGATTGAAGTTTCTATGAAGTAAACCTTATATTCCCGAGATAACACTAACTTTGCATTGAAGCCTCATGTATTCATTTTGTTGTTGGAACCTTATTATTAAAGCTTGATTTTAAATATACTATTATAAAACTTGTGGTAGAAAACCACACATATAATATGTAATATTATGTGTAGAGTGTTATGTTCTATCACATGTAGACAAACTACCCATTGAAAGAAACACTGGACTGGGGACATATATCCCAGTGGAATAGTGAAATAAAAGAAACCATGATGTTTTCACTACACTCCATCTTAAAGCTAAAGTCCAGGACACGACTTCCGATAACCAAGGTAAGGCCTGCTTCAGCAGCCCACAAACACAAAGGACGTTCTTTGTCACAGACACGTGATCTTGTAAGTGTTGACCAGCTTCTTGTTTCTGTAAAACTTAAATATCAAGGACCCTAAATATAGGTAAGAAAATGTTAAAAACAAGTTTAAGTCTGCAACTCATAAATAAAAAAAAAAATGGAGTGGTTATGGAAACCTCATTTTTATGTTTCAGATAGCTTAAACTATACTAGCTATTATGTTTTTAAGAGTATAAAGTCTTTGAACAGCAACTTTAAAGATACAGGGCTTTACTTGCATGAAAATTAATGTAAACTTAACATCTTACCTATTTGGAAAGAATGATTAAGATTTGTGAGTTTATACATAACAGTTTTTGGGTAATTTTATAAGAATTATTCTTCTAGGCATTCAGCAACTTTACTGTTAGTTGTGAAGTTATTTTCATTTCATTTCATTTATTTTTAATAAAGAACAATCTCATCTTTGGCTTCGTATGTGTCTCCAGTTCCCTGAGCTTAATTTCAGCTCCGTGCTCCTGAGTTCTCCCCGTGCGGGGAAACCAATGTCGACCCTCTTGGGCTTTTGCCATCCTTCCTCCTACCTAGGCTCTTACGCCATTTTCTTCAGGAATGAACTCATTGGTGGGAAGGCTTTACCTTAATTACTGACCTTGAACTGTGGAATGCATTAGAGAATGGAAGTAAGGCTTATGTGTCTGAAATGCTGCTCAGCTGTCATTTTCCTTCGGATAAATTAATGACTATGGCTGCTAAGACACCTGGGTTACAGTTCCTGCTTTGCATCCAATGAGCGGAGTGACATTGATCCAAGCCCACATGGGACCTCAGTGCCTTCATCTCGAACATTAAAGATTTGCACTAAATTATCTCTAAGATTCTTAAATTTTTAATGGTTTTAATTATCGGCTTCATTCATTTTTTATCTTCCTCTCTTTTGTCTGCCTTATGGGTGTTGACACCTCCTTTTCTATCTAAATAGCATACAAGATAACACATCTAACTCAAATTTACAATTTTGACTGCTTGGGGAGCAAATGGCAACCAAGTATAGAGAATGCTGAAGTTTATGCTACAAGAGCCTCTGTATTATCTATGAGTTTAATTGAGCAAAGCATGCTGGCTAATAACTCCATATCTTGAATTTAAAATTATTTTATTCAACAGGATAAATTTTGCCCCAGTTTATAATTAGTTCTTTAACATAAAATTTAAAGTATCAATTTCAAAATTTGGGACTTTGTTTTTATTTTGGATGTTCAAGAAAAATGTAATTTTCTCACCTCTCAGGCATAAGTTTTTGTACTGCTATTAGGTTAGCATTAGCCTTGTGTTGAGGTTCCTATCTCTTGGCTCAATTGAACTGCTTAATGTAAGGACTAAGTTTATAGCTATTTCTTTCCCTTAATGTCTAGAATAATTCTGTCCAGTCTGGGGAACTATATATTAAATGTCTGAATGTAGTAAACATCATAGAATCTTGTAATGACACAATCTGGTCATGATTCAAATGTACAATTGACACTTGCGGAAGTAAGGGCTTTTTAGTAATAAGGCATGTGTTAGAAATAATACTTAATAAAATTAATAATGTCTTTCTAGGTATTATTCTAAGTTAGCTAGTGTATATTTACATGTGAATGATCTTTCTCCAAATCCTATGAGTTAGATACTATTGTCATCTCCATTTGACAAGGATCAGGCTAAATCTCATTTTCAAGATTATAGGTATGCAAATTAGATAGCCATCGCTGAACTGAGGCTACTAGAATCTAAACCAGTATATGACATTGCTTATCATTAAGGTTAAACGACCCATACATTAATGAGAAACAGCAGCATAATATTCTTTAATAAGATTGCTCTCACTGCTTATCGTTACCTACATCATGCACTGATAGGGCCACTTTATATCATTATACATGTGGATATATATTCTTCTCTCCTCTGAAACTAATAGGCCAGAAAGAACATTAAGGCACATTCTATGATGTAAGCTTTGCTAAAATACTGAGGTATATGATATTCAATTTATAAAAAAATTGCATATGTGTTGAGGAGAGAGAGAGGGAGGGAGGGAGGGGGAGGAAGGGAGGTAAGGGGGTGGAGGGAAACAGAGAGAGAGTTTATGCTTCTTATATGCAGGTATCTGTTTAGGCCAGAAAAGGATGACAAATTCCCTAGAGTTAGAGTAACAAATAGTTGTGTTCTACCAGACAGATATGGTTGTTGGGAATCAAATTCATTTCCTCTGCAACAGCAACAAGTGCTTTTAACCATTCAGTCATCTCTCTACCCTCTCTGCCATGTCCTTTTATAAAACTTAGTGAAAACATAGGGCAGAGACCTGAAGTGGGTAAAGGAAAATGATGGATTCAGAAAGTGGTGGCATTACAAGTGATGTTTGATGAGAAACCAGGCAGTGGCTGTGTGTGAGGAATTCTATCTAGAGAAAGCACGTAAGAAGACTGGAGAAAAGAAACCACAGTAAATCTGGATATGGCATTTGCAAAGAAGCCACACTATTCACCTTGCTCTTCATTTGGTGACCTATCACAGAGAATGAACTAGTAGGAGGACATTGGTTTCATAACTCCATGAAATAAACCAGGTGCTAAATTATTAAAAGAGTAGAGACCTGTGATATAGTACACATGTTTAAGTCAATGCATCACAGGTAGTTAAAATGGGGAAGCAACAATTAGGGATGACTGGGAAGAATAAACACAAAAAGTATCAGATACAGAGTAAACACTCAGGACCAATGTGCCACAGAGTGTAAGTAGAAAGGATGTGGTCTGGATGACTCTGTGGTCTCCATAACGATACAGATGTTATGGAGAACAGGCACTGGTGCCTAAGGAGACCAAAGCAGAGGCTACAAATTTGAGATGTTCACCTTAAGGTACTTGCTCTACATAACGACTTCATACAAGAAGGTTGGGCTGAAGAAATGGATCTAGGAGGGAATCACTTACTGACCCAGAAGAGCTGTCTGAAACAAGAAAGGATGCTTAGTAAGGAAGGAAATACTTCACTGTGATTATTCTTGTCTTCTTCTCAGGAAATACTTGAACCATTGAAACTTACTGAAAACACAAAATTCATTTTGTATTTGTAAGCCATGCACATCAGTACTATTTTAGAAATTAAAACAAAAAATTTAAACTATTAAATCATTTCAAAATAAATGGATTGTTTATTTACCACATGAAATTAATAATAACTCAAAAATTAAAATGAGGTGTATTTTGTAGGTATTTTCAGTAGGACACCAGCTTCTCAGCATTGTTTTGATGTAGTGCAACGACAGAATGAAGCTTCACACAGATTAGTAACGTGGAGAGGGAGAGGCTGGTGCCTTCCGGGTTTTGACATTTTGCCCCATGCCAAACATGATGGTAACTTCTTAAGGTTCACCTGAAGAAAGAAGGTAAAGCTATAGCAATTGTATTTTTATTCATACTACATTAAAATTATCTGGTTTGCTTTATATGTTGAAACACAGTTACCTGTATTTAGCTTTATGTCATCATAAACCAATCATTTAAGAAATAATGGTTCATAGACATACACAGATATTTTTTTTTTGAACTGAGGATAGAACCTAGGGCCTTGCGCTTGCTAGGCAAATGCTCTACCACTGAGCTAAATCCCCAAACCACAGATGTTTTTTAATTGAACAGGATAAAGTGATCATGTCAGTTCAGTCTTTCAGTACACTCATAACAATATGTAATGTTTTTCTATAAATCTTATTTTCACTCTAATCTTTGAATATTTTCATTAAATATACAATTTATCAATTATTGTATTTGAAAAAAACTCATTTCATTTTTAGAAAAATATTTACACTAAAAGTAACTAAATACGAATTCTTATAGTTTGTCATTTTTTCTTTTAAAGTATGTGTCATTTGGTTAAAAACATTGTCTATTTCAGAATAAATATCAGTTATGTATGTGCTTTGTCTTAACACTACCGTGTACTTCGGGACACAACCAAAGGGATTTAGGCCAGCTTCCCATTTCTTCACACACAATGTTAAAGCAACATGAGCTCAGTCAGGAATGAAGACTGATTCAAAGGAGTGTTTCTACTTCATCAAGGGCAGGTCATGTAAGCCTTTCTCATCTTAAGAAGGAAGGCCACAGCAATGACTGGTTCAGACTGGTTCTTCCATCTTGACTATTGTCAGTACTGGCAGCTAGATTCACTGTCGTTGTTGCATCTATGCAAAGAAAGGAAGGAAGGAAAGAAGGAAGGGAGGGAGGGAGGGAGGAGAAGGAAGGAAGGAAGGAAGGAAAGAAGGAAGGGAGGGAGGGAGGGAGGAGAAGAAAGGAAGGAAGGAAGGAAGGAAGGAAGGAAGAAAGAAAGAAAGAAAGAAAGAAAGAAAGAAAGAAAGAAAGAAAGAAAGAAAGAAAAAGAAAAAAAGATCTAACTGCTGTGAAAATAAACTGTGGACCTCATGAACCTGCCTTCAACATCCCAGGGGGCTTGTTCTCTGTTGTCAAGTGGTCGATGATCAGATGGATAGTTAAGGTACAGACTGGCAAGGAATATAAATTCTACATTCAGTTAAAACTCCCTAGCCTTATATCTTAGTAATTATGTCAACCTGTACAAATTTATTAAGTCTAACATTTGAAATGCTGCCAGGAAAGACTCTGTGTGTGGAACACCTATGCCAGTCAGTATCTGACAACTTTTTATGATGAAGTCCCCTATTTACACATAGGCTTTTGTAGGGGTAATGCTTGCCTTTCTAGATAGTAACTATGAAAGCTAGGCAACTGCCTTTCCACTTCCTCATCCTTCTTCTAGCCCAAACGAAAGCACTTACTTCATTCTTTGCTAATCATTCTACTGTGTCGCATTTCCACTGCAGAGCTCTCTCAGAAGACAGACACAGTGAAGCCACAAGGTGGCGTGCATGGAACAGAAGCTGAGGATTTAAGTGCTGAGGTGGGTAAAATTCTCAAAAGAAAAGGAAATTTTTGGACCAGAGTTGCTGATATAAACACAGCTCATAGCTTCTGATACTTGGCTATGACAGTCATGTCTTAGTCAGTGAGTTTGTTCATCGATTTGAGACGTTTCTGGAAGCTTATTCTTTGTGCCCTCTGCATATCTCCTAGCAGTCCTCTGAGTTACTAAGTATCTGTGAGCAGTTTGCAAGGCTGGTGCTGGCAAAAACATACTGATGAAGAGGATGTCGAATATCTCACATTACTGTAAATTTAAGTGAGTAAGAAATGCAAACAACTTTGGGGAAAATTTATTATCATATAAATTAAAATTGGTACATGTTTATAATACTAAACTCAGAGACAATCTGTGTGTTCCGTGATTTCTTCAAATTCATCCCAAATATATCACTTTGTTTCTTTCAAAGTAAGTGGTCAGGTAGGTTAAAAAAACAATTTAAGTCATATTTACTAGGATCCAGTGAATACGCACACAATTATTTCAAGTCGTAAGCATCCATGTGACACAATGTAGGATCTTATAACTTATATTATTTCAAAGATTCTCAAGACCAGTGGTTCATATTGGAAGTAAAAACAATTGAAGACACAAAAGCCGTTGATTCATTTCTCAGTATATATTAAAAAAGAAAGTTACTCTCCTATTTAATAACAGAACAAATGTAGGTACAGCTATTAGTGTTGTAAACACAAGGAAGTGTGGGTTATGTGGCAGGGTGGGAGGGAGAACGCAAAAGAACATGATGAAGGAGGGAAAACAGAAACTTGACAAATGCAAGGAAGTCCATCCTCATGCTTTGACTGCACATGTCTGTACTGTGTTCTCTTGAGTGTCATACAATCATCAACAGCTGTGTATAGTTTCCCACACAATGGTTCTCAGCCTTAAACAAGCTGAACAATAGGATAAACCAAACATTTACACTCAAATCATTTTAATATACCTTGTGTTGACTATTTTTAGCTAGGCTTGTCACAACACTAAACAAATTCATGTTGAGATTCTTCCATCTTGGGACAGTAACGTTTTGTAAGCTCCATTTGCTGTAGGATGTCTTTCTGGATGCTGTGAATACGTGTTGATCCCATTGGCTAAAAAATAAAGCTACTTTGGCTTATGGCAAGAAAACTTACAGCCAGGTAGGTATTCCAACAGAGATAGAGAGAGAAGGGTGGATTTGAGAGAGACATGAGCTGCCACCAAAGAAGCAACATGTCAGTAGACCTGTAACACCATGACCATGTGGCAACATATAGCTTTATAGGAATAGGTTGAGTTAAGTTATAAGAGCTGGCTAGCTAGAATCTTGAGCCATAGGCCATACAGTTGGTAATTAACATAAGCCTGAGTGAGTATTTATGAGTAGTTGGGGGAACATGGGGCCAGGTGGGACCAGGAAAACTTCCAGCTATGTTTTGATACTCAACATGGTAGCAAGAATTTCCACATAAAACCTGAGAAAGCTTTAAAAAACGGTTTGAAAATGGAGCCAAGAACAGCTTCCTAGTTGTATCTTTCAGACAAGCCATGACACAGAGACATTGCCACATGTGGGCTTGACCTACAGCATGACTGATTCCTGCCTCAGTACTCAGAGGCATCTCCAAGCTGGACAGCACACTGTGTGGCAGATTCAGAATCTGCTAATTAAAAAAAATCGTTTCTGGGCTACACACTGCTTGATGGAGGCATAGAACCACTTCTCAGAGTTGGCAGCAAAGGTACCTCCATCATGTTGGGAAGCTGAGATGGGCAGAGTCAGCAGTCAAAGCCACCGCTTCAGTCCTGGCCATGCTGCAATTTAGAGCAATGATCAGAAAAGGATTATAAATATACAAAAGACAAATTCAGATGGAATAAACTTCTAAACGGTTTACAGTGTATGTAAAAGTTACGTAGGCTTGAGAAAGAAAAGAGAAAGAATGTAGATAGTCATAAAACTAAAATAAAGTTTTAAAAATTAAAATAATACATATTAAAAAATAAGCCATGTTAAGATGGATATTACACAGAGAGTCTGGATTATATTGCCCTTGGGATTTTTAACTACAGAAAGACATTGATTTTAAAGGCTGCTAAATTAAATCAATATATATACATATTTAATACTATATATATATATATATATATATATATACAATTATTTATTTATTTATTTAAAGGTATCTTGGCTTCTAAACTTGGATCTAATTAGTTATGTTGCTTTGGAAAGGAGGCTCTGCTTTTGTTTCCACAGAAAGAAAGAGCTATGGATTTGGCCCAGGTTAAGATGAATCAGATTTGACCAAGTCAGACCTCCTGAACCTTAACAGATTATTCCTATCAACAAAGGTTATAGCCAGTGTACCCAGGACTGGACCATTATCTCAGATTTTCTTAGGATCCCCATAAGATTGCCAGCAACCCCACTCAGCATGAAGTAGTATGAAAAGCTACGCCCAAATTCCCAAAATATTGTTTATAAATGTTTATTTTTATTTAATGTGGTTTGATTATCAATGCAATCTCTTTCTAAACAAAAAAAGGGATATAGATATGATAGGATATATTTATATTTTGTTATACTATATATATATATATACTATATATATATAGTATATTTATGCAACTCCTTTAAAATTGTAATATATAATTAAAAATACAGATTAGTCATTTATAATAAATTTAGTCATTTTAGTTAAGTTTTTTTTAGATATACAAAGATATATTTCAGTTAGGTAGGTAACCTTCAAACACTTCAAAGACCTATAGAATATGGCATTTAAAATGTTTTAAAGACTTAGACTTTCTGGACAATGAGACACGTCTGCTCCTGGCAGCACCAATTACTTCAAAGAGAATTATGGGCATTGAAGAAACTCCCTAAGGAGTTTGCTTCCTTTATGGCAAAACTGGCCATTTGGACAAGAAACTGTTTATGCCAAGACTGCTTGATAATATGATGTATAAGCTGGACATACAGGACCCGTAGGAAAATAAACACTGATTTTGCCAAAACAAGGTGAAATGGTCCTTCAAGTTACAGGGGAGACTGTCAGACATTCTACAGGACACAGGAAAAAGTGACTGAGAGACTCTAGGCCTATAAGGTGAAGATGGATGCCCCAACATTGCAGAGAAAATTTGGTGACTGTCCAGGCAGACAATTCTATCTACCATTTCCAGAATTTTGGAAGTGACTTACAATGTAATTCCTGTTTACTTAGGTAATAGTAATATTATATCCTTCTGGGGTCTTTGATGGAATTAAAGACTAGATAGTTATAATTATAGTTTTTCTTAGTCATGATAAAAAAGATAAGTTAGACTCACAAAAATAGGATAGATAAAAGAATATTTTCTAAATTTGCCAAATACAAATAGACTAGATATTATAACTGTAATTCTTGCTAGATAACTATTTTGTTATTTGTAATTTAACTATGCTAAAGTTAAAACCTTACTTTTTGATTAGACAGAAAAGGGGAAGTGCTATGGGATATCTTTCTCTATGCTGTGAACATGTGTTGCTCCCATTGGCTAATATATAAAGCTGCTTTGGCCTATGGCAAGAAAACTTATATCCATGTGGATATTCCAATAAAGATAGAGAGAGAAGGGTGGAGTAGAGAGAGATATGAGCCACTGCCAAAGAAGCAAGATGTTGGCAGACTGGCGATGCTATGGTCACATGGCAACACATAGATTTATACAAATGGGTTGAGTTATAAGAGCTAGCTAGCCAGAAGCTTGAACCATAAGCCATAAGTTGGTAATTAACATAAGCCTGAGTCAGTATTTTGTAAGTGGCTATGGGGCCTTGGGGTCTGGTGGGACCAGCAAAGCTTCCAGCTACATCCATTGCTGACTTCCCTGTACTCTAAGTGTTCTTTCATGTACCTTAATGGTATCCTAGATGTCTGTGGAAATATGATGGCATGTATACTTACACCTCTACATGTATACTCTCAAGATTATGCCTGCCTTCAAGACTGTTGTTAAGATAGTGGAATGTGTTTTATCATATTTGTCCTTATTATTTTATGAAAGTCAAGAAGATAAAAAGCAATGATGGCAATAATATGAAATTGATCCAAACTTATATCAACTGAGAAAAATCCTAAAATTATAAAACGCTAAAAATGTAGTAATTTTGACCTCTCCAAGATGAATAGATTTGAGTTGATTAACAGTTTCAAATGCTAAAGAAATGTACCAAACTAAAGAATACATTCAATTCTATACCACTGATACTTAGAAAAGAAATTGAGTACTAAACATACACACATACATACATATATACATATACACACACAACAGAGAGTACTGGAGCTGCTCCTTATGGATGTGGAATATTAGCAGTATATTATAGTCAAATGTTAGTTAATTAGTATATCAGCATGTTTAGGTCCCTGGAATTGGTACAGTAGGTATTTGTTTCCAGGATCAGGTAGAAAGCGTGATCTGACACTGAGTGTCAGGCCAGATCCTGACCAGCAGTGACACTGATGGGTGCTGGATATCGATCATAGCAGAACAGCCCTGCTGATAGCAAGAGAGGCTGGAAGATTCAGGTTAGCGAGCAGTTCTGCATGTGGTTTAATCATCCTTGGTGCGGGCTAAGAGGGTATAACAAATCTCTGGTGAAGAGTGATTTTTATCTCATTGAAGTAAAAACACAATCTGCCTTAGTGCTGGTGCTTTTCCACAGCCTGCAATAGCAGCAAGGTTTTATTAAAATATATCACTTTAATATAAAAATGGCTGCACAGTGTAGGCATAACCATATGGAAATTTTATTTTCTCAAAATGTTTCTTCTCTCCCTAGAAGTTCAGTAAATTGCTTCATAACCTCATAAAAGACTTAAGAATTATTTTAATTTTATTATTTTTCATTGGAAAAGGAGAAAAAAACAAATTTCTCCTACTCCTTGTGTACCTATTGTTATTGCATTACAAATTTATTTTGTTGTGATAAATATCACAATTCTAATTGAATCTTTGAGGTGGTGAGAATTATGTTGAAATTCACCCTTGCAGTAAAAACAAACTTGTTAGTGTCTGTATCAGTAAAACCAGCAAATAAATAAAATATGACACTGCAAAATAATTGGCAGGAGAAATTGGAATGTGTAACAGTGAGTGTATGCTGCATGGGGATTTCAAGGTTGTACATCCCATTGCCAGAAGAAAACCTCATAATGGTAACCAGTGATGCCTTCGCTAGAGTTTGTAGTTCCTGCCTGTCCTCACTTGGTCTATCTGAGGTTTTGGCACCTGGAAGCTCAGGAGTTCCTATTTCCATTTTAGTATTTGGCCAATGTAAATTCTTACTGATCATTTATTATGTGCATACTATATCACCAAGTCTGATTACTTATATTGCCTTTCTCACATTTACGTTCATATTCAAGCATTTGCCTACCATAGCTCACAGCTTATGTCCTTTCAGTATGCCAAATCCAGATAGAAAAAGTTCATCTCTCCAAATTATGTCTTCTTCTATCCTAACACTGTGGCTACTGTGTGACTTGGCTCATATCTAGATTCTTTAGTCTCCAGAGGTGAGTCAAAACAGGGGGTATGTGGAAAAAAAGATGGGAAGATAGGACAGACTGCAGTAATATTTTGAGTCAAAGGTGTATTTCCACATCAGGCAGATAAAACTCAACCTTACCTGAGCCATGTGCATATAGTCAACAGTGTATTGTTCCATACAGGAAAATTACCCTTATGTTGAAGAAAAAATGTGTCTAGGCTTTTGACCATAACTCATATCTAATAAATTCTATACTTTCTTGTTTTATGGACTAAAATTATCTAAAAACAATGATAATGCAAGATATTAGCATAGCAATACAAAGTAATGATATAACAATATAATATAATATAATATGCATCAGTTAACTATTTGCATTATTTAAAAATATCAATACAGATGATTAAGTTAATCAGTTGAGTACAAATAAATCTTTTAATCAATCCTAGTCATCAAAGGAGATAAATCCACTTTTTATTACTTTCCTAGAATATGCATTTTAATTTTAGTTACTTATGCTCAATATGTAAAATGTGATAATATTAAGTTTGTAAAATAGTTTAAGGATCATAGTGATTTTAAAATTTGGGGTTAAAGATACAGATTGGGTCCAATTTGTGGTTTGCCATTAATCAACTTTGTGAGGTTGGTTCATTTACTTAAACTCCTTTATTTTACCTCCCTGACTTAAAAAATCTAGAGTTATTTATGATAGTAGCTACTTCATGAAAGTGCTATCAGAATTAATATAGGCAATGTACACAATGTGCAAATGAATAAGGACGTTCTGGTAATTTCTAATATCTTGATATCTCTGACAAAAGTGTACATTGAATACTTTTAATCCTAGGATAAGTAACATAAGCTTCATAAATACTATGGTAATATCTTTAGTAAACATAATTTTATAACAGCATGGAAATTAAGTATCTACTCTAGCAATTTGTCAAAAGTTAGGCACTGTTTCAAGAGGCAAAGTCAGAATTTAGATGTACAGTTTCTGATTTCAAAAGCTATAGTACTCATAGACTGTGATTTCCTGCTTCTTAAATAACTAACAGATTGACCATCTATCTATATTTAGTTCCTTCAGATATAGATTCTGCATACTTCATATGTATGCTGCTTTAATCTGAATTTCTCATTAACTAATTTTCAGTGAGAATCTCAAAAAGGAACAGTTGAATTAGTTAAGGATGGTAGCTTCAAATCATACTCTTAGGAAATACAGCTAGCCATGTACAAATCAAAGAATCATAATGTCTTTTGGGGGCAGTTTTATACATGAATATCATCCTGTTTTGTATTTGTTGGTTTCCAGTTCAACTGGATACAAGCTAGAGTAATCCATGAAAAGCAGCCTTGAGAAAATGCCTCCATCAGATTGGCCTGTGTGCAAGTCTGTAGGAAATTTTCTTGCTTGGTGATTGATGTGAGAGGGTCCAGCTCACTGTGAGTGGCTCCACCCCTAGGCAAGGAAATGTTGGGAAAGTGGTCATGAATGCCATAAGAAAGCAAATTGAATAAGCCTTAGGTAGTAGGCCAGCAAACAGCACTACTTCACGGCGTTTGCTTCAGCGACTGTGTGCAGGATCCTGCCTTGTATTCACTCAATGCACTATGACTTGGGAGAGTCAAACAAACCCTTTCCTTCTCAAGCTGTGTTTGGTGATAATCTTTGTCACAGTATAGATACCTCACTGGGATAGAAATTCGTATCAGAAGTTGGGTGGCAGTCCTGATCATGTGTTTTGTTTTCGGGAGGATTAGTGGTAGATTTGAATTTTGACTTTAAAAAGCTATTGAATTCTCAGTGCTCAGTGAGCTGTTCTATGGGAGCTTGGAAGATAAGAATGTTATAAGCAGTGCAGAAGACTGAAAGAGGGAGGAAGTGAAGGCTCTATCAAGACCTTTTTTTTTAATATTTAGTTAAGAATATTTGAAGTCTGGTCTTCTGGAGCTGAGGAACCAGCTGTGATTAACAAGAGACTGTCACCAAAGTTGAGCCTAATTCTGGGATTGTGTGTTTGTGTGTGTGTGTGCATATATGTGTTTCAGTCAGACCACACGGGATTAGATAATTTATCAGGGGGTTCTTCTGCCTCTGATAGTTAACAGATCGCTTAGATCCTAATTTGGGATGTGTTCGTGTGAGATTTTCCCCAGTCTGTTTTGAGATGTTAACTGGTGCTAACATTGTTCAGATCTCATCTAGGCATCCTGATCTGTATTGTGATTTCATCCATGTGGCTTTGGGATCATGTATAGGTGACACTATTTTACAGCAGAAATCCTAGTCCCCTGACTCTTTCTGAACATTAGGTGTAGTATTAATATTGTAGATATGATGACACATTTTAATGGTACATCAGGTTCATTTTTTCTGTATATATTAACCAGTTGTAGATGTTAAATCACACAAAAATTAAGCTAAAATAGGTAAAAGCACTAATCATAATACTAAATCCTTGAAAATTAAGAGAGAAAATGGGGAAATGCTCTTTGTCACTGAACTCCACAATTTTTTTTTTTTTTTTTTAGATAGAATATTAAAGGCTCAGCTACAAAAGTAAATATCAGCAGGTAGGCTTCCATCCAAGCAAAGGGATTCTTCACAGCTAAGGAAAAAATCATCAAAATGAAAAGCTGCTCTAAAGATCACAGGAAATTATTTGCAAACCTTATCTCTGATTACAATTTAAAATTCTAAGTATATAAATGAATTCACACAGGTTAATAAAATAAATTAAAAGATTGACTTAAAGAATAGGTGTGTAATCTCAACACACTTTCTAAAGAGGAAACTAAAATATCTAACATGTATATGAAAAGCTGCTCATGATAATTAATTAATGATTGTATGAATTAGGCACATCAAATCAAACCATAAGGAAAACTCACACCTCTTAAGACTGCCACTATTTTAAAAATAGTTTCAATAACAAGTATTGAGGAGAGCGTGAAAAACAGTGAATCTTTGCACTCTTTGAGAATGTATGTAAGTGTGATTATTGTAGGAAGCAGTGTGGTGGTTTCTAAAGAAATTAAAAATAAAAATACCATATGGCCAGTAATCCTTCTGAGTATATATACCTAAAGGAGGAGAAATTGGAACTTCATAAAGATATCTCTTCTCCCACATTCATTGCAGCATTATGCACAACAGGGAAGATAGAAATAACCATGTCTGTCAACAGATTGGATAAAACAAATTTGGTATATATATATAAACCTGAATGTTATGCATACTTATAATAGGAGATCCGGTCAATTGTAACAATATGGATGGACCTAGAATAAAATACAATGTGATTTCATTTATACAAGTTTAAAACAGTGTCTGAGCACAGAGAATTGAATAGTATTTACCAAAGACAGAGGAAATAGCATTAGGAAAGTCAACGTATACATATTCCAGTGTTGTATAAATGGACAGTGAGAATATTATAGTTAAAATTATATACTGGACAGTTTCTAAAGGAACATTTCTAAGTTTTCACTACACACAGAGAGAAGGGTAACTGAAAGATAATGAATATATTCTTTTCTACTGGAATAATTGTCTTGTTATATATACATACATCACATTATTCATTAAAATTATAGTCCTTGTAATATTTGATGGAATTATACCGAGTCCTAGAATACAGCAATGGTAACTTTGCTCTCCTAGTTCTCTTAAGTGCTGATATTTCAGGATGTGCTACCACAGGAGCTTTCTTCAAAATGCTTTAGTTATTCCTAACCCATAATAATAAATTGCATTACCTGATGTGATTTTTAACATAAAACCATTTTTCTTGAAGCAGTAAAAGTGACTCCAAACTAAGAGTTTAATACAAAAAAAGGTTTCTGCCTTTGATAGCATCAAATGTACAAATTGAGTTGAGCAATACAATATTGAAAGCACACTGAAATGCTCCCATTGTTTAACTCTTCATGTTAAAATAATTCTCTTTTCCAGTCATACTTTTTCTAATCATAAGAGAAAGTGAGAAATGACTGAGTGTGGAACGTAAGGACTAAAGCCTACCAGAGTGCCATCTCCATGAAGATATGAGAGCCAGCCCCAGTTCTGGGATGCCAGCGAGCAGAGCCCACAGCAACTCTTTTTTGGCAGTCAGTAAATTCCCTGAAAATTAGCCATTAGATAGGACTGAGATCCTTACAATCACAATACTAGTTAAAAATGAAGACTGTCTTGGGGCCATGCAAATCAAATGAGTCCTTTGCATTCACCCTCAAAAGTTTCTCCTTTTTTATAGCATCTCTTAGGTAAAGACTAGGAAGTGGATGTCACATAGCCTGAACTACAATAGTGGTCCCCAGAGGAGAATGATAATAGGAAAGAGAATGGGAAATGGTTGACTCATGGGTATCATTGCATAGTTAGATTTGAAGAAGTTCTGGTGTGCCATTACACAGTAGAGTAACTATAGCTACTGGTAGTGTGGATTCCTAAATCACCGAAATAAACAAATTTAAATGTTATTACCAAAATAAATGATAAAAAGAAATTAAAGGCAGCAAGTATGCTAATTGCCCTGAGTTTATCTTCACACAGTGCATATATGTTCGAAAATCTGAAGTTATGGCTTAAGACTTTCTGACTTTGATCCTAGCCCTCAGGAAACTCATCAGAAGACAGACACTAGTCCAAGACAATCCGAGGCTCCCTGGAGCAATATTGTTTCAAAACACACAAATAGTAACAAAAAGAGAAACAATACTCCTCTTTCCCCCAAATAAGCCTCTCCCCCTCCAATATCATGTTTAATCATGTTATACATCATAGATACTATTGCTAGTGTGATAAAAATAAATGAAAGAACTTTTTAATTGAAAAGAAGAATGCTACAGATATTTTTCAGGGTATTCAAGAAATGAACACACACACACACACACACACACACACACACACACACACATTTAGAGGCAGCATGGAGAGTGGACAGCTTTGCAGAGCAGAACAGCTTGTCTGGGGGTGGCCTTATATTTCAAGTCAAGGCTGCTCAAGTCGTGAAGATGACACACACGGAAAACAGATTGGGAAGTGTAAGCTCAAGGAAGAAGAATTTTTCAGAAAGAAAATAAAATCAACTACCCAGCGTATGATTTTTTTTGGCTTGGAATGAACATTGAACATGAACTGTTCCAATATTTTCAGTTAAAAATGAACAAAAGAGATGTTATTTGACCTCATCAAGGTCGCACTGAAGAGAAGGTTCTAAGCATTAGTTATCCAACACAGAGTCTTTTCTGGAGTAAGTCATACTCAAATATGAACCTTCCACTTTGTTAGAAAGTGGTACTTATTGGCTGAGAATGTAGTTAGGAGGGATATTTATTGGTTGAGAATGTAGTTAGAGGGATAATTTTCCTAGTTAGTGGTAAAAGGTAGAATTCAGAGATGTCTGGATTCTTTCTGGAGAATGTCCACATTTAGAAGAGCAGGGGCAGGAGACACAGCTTCTCACTTTTACCCTTCTGCAGCCTGAGGTGTTCCCCTATATTTTTAGAAATTTCATTGTGGGCCAAAGTGGGATGTGTGGTTTCAACACAGGGAAGAGTTTCAGTGCCAGTCAGTTTATGAAGCACAGTAGGGGTTACTCAGGATATTTTAAAAAGGCTGCAGCAGAAGGGTGAAGAAAAAGGAAAGATGCTTGGAAAGAAAGATGAGACACACCCAAGATTGGGACCCAGACTTCTCTCAGGCAGAAAGAGCCACTGAAAATAAGA
Organism: Onychomys torridus; assembly: GCF_903995425.1. Classification (NCBI taxonomy): domain Eukaryota; kingdom Metazoa; phylum Chordata; class Mammalia; order Rodentia; family Cricetidae; genus Onychomys; species Onychomys torridus. The sequence goes on along the minus strand of NC_050457.1, from coordinate 62,915,488 downwards.
CATACTCAAATATAAGTATGGGCTCCCCGAGAAAGCTTGTAAGATTATTATTATCTTCATATATAGGAATTCAGTGGAGTTTCAACTTGTTATCTTTAAAGGGTTGCTTAGAAGCAAAAAATGAGATGACCAGAGAGTTCCCAAGGGACATGCTGAAGCATTGTAACTAAAAGATAAAAGTCTAGCTCCCAGGGACACAGGGAGATGGGGCATCTTCACTGTAAACAAGGTTGACAGCTTTGTTTAAGATTCTCAGGTGATGCCTGGGGAAAGAAATGAGGCCCTACAGAAGGCCCATCATGCTGTCTAGTTTTATGTCAAATTGACAAAGCGAGAATAATTTTGGAAGAGGGAACCACAGCTGAAAAATTGTTCCCACCACACTGGCCTGTGGGCAAGCCTGTGATGTATTTTCTTAATTGGTGATTGGTGTGGGAGGACCCAGCTCCTTGTGGATGATGTCACCCCTGGATGGTGTTCTATAATAAATTAGGATGAGCAAACTATGGGAAGCAAACCAGAAAGCGCTCTTTCATGGACAATGCAAAGGTTAGTTTATAGGAATTACTGCTTCTAGCTGGATAGAAGTTCTAGACTCCAGGGTGAGGGGACTCCTTTGCTACTCTATGTCCACATAATTTTCAATTCAATTTTGCCTCAAAAAGTTTTTTTAATATCTTTTTATCCTATCCTTTTGAGAAACAAAGGTACTAATGTCTTTTAAGGTAAGAATTTAACTATCAGATGTATTTCATCTGATAGACTCAATAAAGGTTTTGGAGTAGAACTCAATAATCTTCTAATGGAGATAATTCCTCCTTTTCAATATGAAACAGACCACAGTAGTAGTAGTTGCAGTAGTGTCTTCTTCTTCAGTCACTGTGGATCCTACATGGTCCCTTGAACACTCCTCACTGCTGAAGGTATTTACCTCCCAGGGCTGGCTGATGTCTTCAGTCTTCAGGTCTCACCAGGCTTCCCCAGCTCCAGCTATTGCTCCACAATGGACCAAGACTTCGTTACTTCACTGCAAGCCCTCCCATGTCTTACTTTCCAGAAGTTTAATCCTGTAAGACATCCTTCAGTGAAATCCCGGCTGGTAGTCATCTTAATGACCATTTCCAGTAACGCCATGTGAAGACAGCTGATGTCCAAACAAACTATGAAATGGGACTTTATTCCTGACAACCTTACTTACCAGGCAAGCAACATTAATGTTAGGTGCACTCAAAGTATTATGAGGATTAAGAATGTAGGGGTTACATATTGAAAGTTTCACTAGTTGAGAACTGGGATGATATACTAGGATAGAGGGAGAAATAATTTATTAGTCAGGCATTCAAAGCTGATACAGTATGTCCTGTCACTGTGGAACTACGAGGAAAAGTTGGCCGTAAGGAGAATAAAATGGTGCTTATGTCACTAACACCTTAAACAAAGATGTGATGTGCAGAATCTCACTTCCAGTCCTAATTCCAAGTTCCACTGCAGGTTTGAAGATGAAGGGGCCTTCAGGGAGAAGGTGGCCTCAAGAAGTTGATATTTGCTTTTGGCTGAAAAGCAACTTGGAAATAAGTACCTCAGGCTTCCAATAGCAAGAGGATGAATTCTGCTGAGGATTTGAGTGAGTTTCTAAGTGAATTATTTTTTTTCTGAAACTCCAAGTTCTGTCTGAACAAAGTTGATATAGGGATTTTGGAGAGAATACATCTGAACCCACACAGGCATCTGACCCTCAGAGCATTGATAAATGCATGTTGTTTTGTGATGCTTAGTTTGTGATAGGTTATTACAGAAATGTTAAAGAACTCATCCAGAAGGTAAAAGATTCAGGGAGGTTAGTCATCAGTATACTGCAGGCAAATGTGCTGGCTGTCTCCATATTTTTTGAAAATCCAGTGACACAAATGCAGATATTTTTATGTATATAATCACAGATCATTTTCTCTATTTGAAATTATAATCATTTTAGAATGAAATTTACACTATTCACAAATCCATTTTCTCTGGAGTTCCCCTCCATCTACCCACCTTTAGTTAAATCAGGCAAATAAAAAAATCAGAGCATATAAATGGGATTTAAATCAAGCTTGTATTAAGATTTTTAGATTTTTTTTTTTTTTTTTTGGTTTGGTCCTCCAACTTCATTCATCTCCTTCTACTCTAGAATGTGGTATGTACTTTTGCTTTTGCTTATATTTGGGTTTAAAAGATATGTAATTTATAAATTAAGTGTATTATTTGACAGTTTATACAGCTATAGAAAACATTCAGAATATACTCATTCCCACCTCCTCCTTTACCTGTCTACGACTGTCAACATGCCTCCCCTATAAATCCCCTTTCACTTTCATGACACTAGCCTTTGATTTCGTTTTGTAACACACTGATTTTATCTAGTGACTTCCACATGAATATGGATGTGGAGCTTTCCACAAGAGCATAGTGGTCTCACTGGTGACTGCATCAGTGAAGACGATGACTTGCCTCCCTCACAGCTATCAACAGCTTATAGTTACCCATGAAGGGGAAGCTAAGAGCTTTGTGATAACTATGGCATTGAAAGATACAATTTTTCTGGCCTAAAGTTGCTGGTGTATGTTTAACTGCTTATGTAATGATAACTCATCTGACATTCACAAAGATAATAAAATTCTGCCTTTCAGTTATTTCTCACCACTGTGGTGTTCATCAGAAGTGTACAGGGATCAGTTCTGAGTATATTACTACTTAAGTGCACCGAAGTTAGAGGGGATGAGGATGAGGCTCAAGTCTTGTGACATAGCTTGCATCTGAATGACATGTGGGGATGAGGTGGCAAGTGAATTCTGCATCAGTTAAAGGAATATGACTGGAAAGAAACTTGAATAAGTGGTCTCGCACAGCATGAAAGTATGGAGGTCTTGTAGTGAGCACTGGGTATTTCATTTTTTTCTTTCTGTTGAGTATTCTACTTTTTAAGACTTTGGATGATCTGAAATAACTACATGAGTTTTGACAGTGCTAGTGTTTTAAAAGATACTTTATTTATACATTTAAACGATTTTTGGCATTGTTCATTGGTCCTATTAAGACTAATTGATTTCCTTTACCATGATGGGCATTGCTCCTCACTGGCAAGCAGAGACAGAGTTCTGTAACTCTATTTAACAAGACACAAATAAATGTTCAGAATGAAATGCAAAAACATTTCTCCTAATCATATGCAAACTGCTACTGGAATGTCAGAGATGGCTTCCAATTAATATCAAGGAATTCCAGTAAATTTATTAAAAGACCTACTATGACATTTTTAGCTGATTGACTTATATTACGGAAGAACTATGTACTGGTAAGTAGGACATTTTCCACTTTATAAATGCAATTCCTACTTTTTGAACAAATGTAACACTTTATTTCTATAGCCAAATTCCTAATGTGCATAGAACTATACTTAAATTTTCTGTATCTACAGAAGAGGTTCATTTTTGCCATTATTATTTAATGTGAGGTATTTTAAATGGCAGTCTAAGAAATATTTTTTTCTGAGTCCTAAACTCATTTAAATAGTAATAATTTAAAAATAAAAATGTAAAAATATCATCATTCACTGGATGGTTAAATTTAAAAATACCTTCATTCTTGTAATTTCTTCTTTTCCACCATAGGAACATGCTCTCGGCTTATGATTAGTAAAAGAAAACATGATATTCCCTCATGGTAGCATTCTTTCACACTGGAATTTATGCACTGTTTTGATTTTTCTTTCCTTTCAGCAAAAGAAGACAGTTAATAATAATAATTTAAGATCTGCTTAATTAACACTAGAATTGCTACTTATAAAGAAAAAGCCAAGTAGGGCCAGCAAGGTGGCTCAAGCTGTACCTGTAGCCAAGCTTGATGGTTTAAATTCAGCCTTTAGAACTGCATGGCTGAAAGAGAGACTCAACTACTACAAATCATTTTCTGACCCCCGGTAGGTACATCTTGGCATGCCCACTGCTCCATCAAACATGTACAAAGCAAACAAGCCCAGTAAACATCATCTCATGTTTATTATTCAGGCTTACAGAAAATAAAAACATATTTCTAGAAAAAGTGTAACCTCAGGAAAATACACTTTCCATGTCACGTTGTTTAAAACTGATAATGGGTCTGGCAGTGGTGGCGCATGCTTTTAATCCCAGCACTCCAGAGGCAGAGGCAGGAGGATCTGTGTAAGCCCAGCCTGGTTTACAGAGCAAGTTCCAGACAGCCAGAGCTGTTACACACAGAAATTTTGTCTCAAAAAAACAAAACAAAACAAAACAAAACAACAACAACAACAACAACAACAACAACAAAAAAAACAGAAATCCTGATAAAGGGTACTGAAGATAACAATACTGTGGTAGAGTTCTTGCCTACCAAGAAGCCCCAGTATCTCCAAAGGTTAAAGAACATAGGTTGCTGTACAGATAAATACTGTCTAAAATTTCAGGAATTCTATTTAAATTGATTTCAACTGATGGAGTATACTGGGCCAGTCTTTTAAATGGTGTTACTGAGGTGATGATCTCATTTTCACAGATACTCTCTGACAGTAGAACTGGAAGAGAGTCCCTCACATTCTCAGGCCTTGACACAGATGTACATGAGCCTTGCCCAGCTCCCCCCTTCACGTAAATATGATAGCTACTTTGAAGATAATACTAATCACTTATGTAAAATGTTATGATGAAGGCAAAAGCATTTTTTAAAAATGCAGTTAAAGTCCTTATTCCTTGCTTTTAGGCTAACACAAGAATGGTTGTCATTGGTTTAAGTGCTTGAGACACCCCTAGCCTGCTGGATTGATGATGGTATCATCAGCTCTAGCACTCCAGGTTAGTGACTTACTGACAATCCCATGAGCTTGGAAGAGGACACTAAGCCTCAGGCACAGCCCCACAAAGTATCATGACTGCATCCAGGTGAGACTGAGCAAAGAGCTCAGCTAAGCGAGGCCTAATTCCTAGCACAAACATTTGTAATAAGAAATAGCTGGACATCAAATTTCAAGTAACTTTCAAACAGTTAAGCTTTAGGTTAGGTGTTCATTCATCAGAAATAACACTCTAAGTCCACGATCTTGTTTTCCTAAGTGGAAATCATTCTGTTTCAGCCAGTGCTAAGAAGTTAGCTCTTCTTTCTGTAGCCTGCCATTCTGCCCTTCTGCATATAGTCCAATGAACCCCTCTTTGCCATCAGCATCCTTCACATTTGTCTGTCAGCTCTAGTCGAGAGGGATTTCTCCTTGCATCTAATCATTGCACATGTGAAATGATTGTCATACTTTTAGGCTGTCTGATATATACAATTGACTGGCTCATTGAATTCTCATATCTAACCCCCTCTTCCATGGATGCGGCTGAAAGGCTAGATAATTGCTTTCATTATATCTTTTATCACTATGTGAATTTATGTAACATGGTTTCAGACAGTTAGGGATTCTTGACTATTTTCTAGGGCCTTTCTGGGAAAGCAGCTACTAAGTAATCTCATGCCACTTGACACTTTTGTCTTCCACTCTTCTCCCTCATAATATTTATGGCAACAATGGAGTTTGACTCCCATAACTTTGCATTAGGAATACTTCATGAGAGTAGCCATAAGCACACCTGGCATGTTTAGGTAGATTAGCGTTACCTCCTCTTTGTCACATGAATTTTGCACAGTAGAAGATGAATTTTTTGGTGTTTTTGTTTTTTAGATTTCTTTTCTTTTTTATATTCACTGCTGAAAATCATTCTTTCATGACTGAGGAAATATGTAAAGTATGCAGAGAGGCAGAGAAGGAAGGGTGGAAATATGTGAATAAGTCTCACTAGATTGTATCTTAACATCCTCACCCTTCAGAATACAGACAACGGTGCCTGCTATACTGTGACCATTTTAAATCAAACACTTAACTCTGGTCTTGCATAACTGAATTGTAGTTCAGGAATAGAATTGCTTCTTTTAAATCAATCTTGAATGACTCAGATAACTTGTTTTTAATTAAAGGTTGATTGCTACCATTTCAATAACACTATTTTGAGTTTTGATTAATAGATATTGAGTTTATTGAATTTACAAATTCAAACCATTAATGCTTCTTCAAAATGTGTTATCCATTTTTAAAAATTATTTGAAGACTATAAATATGTAGCTAATTTTAAAAGCCTTGATGAATATTAATCTCACTTAGATTGTTTCTTTTAGATAAATACTTTTAAATGTCTTAAATTGCCTTCCAATTCACAGTATTTTCTTTGCTTACAATAATTACCAATCAGCTGATTGAATCCAATCTCATGAATTCTCAAACAAACTTGAAAACCATGTCAGGTGCCTTTTATCACGGTACTGTTGATCAAGTGGGAAAGTGAGCAGTTACTCTTTCAACCTGGTGAAGCAAGCGCCTTGTGCTAGCTTTATTCCAGGACTTTCTAGAGAACAAAGAGTCAACAGAGACACTTTTTGCTTTGTATTAGATCCTCAGGCTCTCTTACCTGTATTGTGAGTATATTGTTGGCGATACCTGCAATTTGAATTTAACATCTATTTGCATTGTATACTTGTGACTACACAAGACAGTAAGTAGAATATCTCTTTTCTCTTGGATGTTGCCCTTATGATTTAAGGTTTGGTTAAGCGCTAACATTTTCATTCTGTAATTCAATGTATTAATCTCACCTTATTATTTGTTTCTATTTCTCTTTATTTTTATTCAGCTGGCATACTTAGAGGAGACAATCATTTTCTGTGCTGTAAGCAGCGGATCAAACAAGGTGGAAAGAGACATTTTTATATCATTCAGCTATTAATTTTCAGGATTAACAACACTTCAGAGTTTCAAAAATTATTCTTAAGCTAAATAGTCTGTCACCAACTATCACTCCATTCCTTGTCTACATGTCTCCATATTCCGTATGTATTTAAGGTAAGCCACTTCAGGTTGTTCTTTACTGTCTTGTAACTTTCAGAACACATAAGACGTAGTTGCAAATAAATTGGGTTTTCCTACATAAGTGAGACAGACACGCTGTAAGACAGAGGATCTGAAAGAAAATAGGAAAGGGAAGAAAACACAATCAAAATATATTGTGTGAAAAAAATTAAATAAAGAAATAAGGAGAAAAGGGACATACAAACAATTGATGGCCACCAGGGGATACATTTTAGTGCTGTTCTATCCTGCTATGACCTAATCTCCTCATCAATGTCCAGGATCAGTCAGGTCTTCCAATCATCACACTATGACAAAATTGACAGATGATTACCTCATCAACAACTGTAGTGCCAGATATTTTTCTAACTTCATGGAAATAAGAAACTCTGAGAAATCTCACATGGTACAGAGCTACCTAACAGAACTCTCTAAGATGGAAGGGTAACCATTGTCACTATTCAAGCTCTTATTCCAACAATAAAGAAAGGAATGATGCTCATAATCTTATGAGTGAGGAAACAAGTCTAACTCAGTGAACCTTCAATACAGTCAGCCTGGTAGCAATTACTCTCTCTCTCTCTCTATATATATATATATATATATATATACACACACACACATACATATATATATATGTGTGTTGTATTGCCATATATGTATAGTCATATCCCTGTATAATATGGATATATGATAATACAACATATACATAGTCATATATATGGCAATACAAAACATGTGCACAAATTCAGACAAAAATCATGAGTACTCCACATGCTCATTATTTCATGCCCTTAGATGATAATTTAAAGTACTCAAGGGGTGTTTACTAGTTATTACCTGGTAACTGCGCCAAATGTACAAAATTGGCAATCCATAATGTGATCAGCTACCTGGAAAGAAAATGCTTGACAGAAGCCAAGCTCCTCATTTCCAGTGAGTGGAGAGAAGTAATCTTGTGGAGCACCTCTTGAGGAGGAGTTCCCACCATGCCACATGTGCCGACATCTACAGTAAGGGGAGAATCACTTCGACAACCAAAATAAAAAAGTATACAGCACAGGGGGAATGGCCATGGGCTTTATGACCCAGGGAGATCAGCAAATTGTACATGCAAAGGAAATCAATCATGGTTATCCTGTGATAAAGTATGTATGTTTTCTTTAGAAGATGCACTTATATTTTTAAGTTTTTAACATTGCATAACTAGTTTAAGTATGTTTTGTTCTTTTAATGGTAGAAATGCTTTCTCCTAATTAGTTTTTTAGAATAAATCAAACTTTTGTAAAACACTTAAAAGTTTAGAAAGTTAAAAAATAAGCATACCATTCCTGATTATCATTGATTAATGAATGAGCAAAAATGCACGAGGAAAAAATTTTCATGAATCTCAACCTTCTGTTGTTATAGAAACATCATCTCTGTGTCCATAATACAGAGATGGGCAGTGCCTCCTGTTCTACAACTGAATGATGGTTGCAGTATTATTTAAATCACAGTGCATCTGATGGCACAATAAAATTTCTCTGATGAATGGTGCAAAGTTTTTTTGCGATGTGCTTCTCTTGACATTATCAAATTTGTGTCTTTGATTTTTTTCCTCCAGATTTTGCTTCTATAATTTCTTTCTTTTTTTTTTTTTTTGGCTTGGGTCCTTACGTTAGATACTTTACTATGAACTTCCTAAAGGCAGGAGCACAACAGAATGTAAACAAGACTTTTAAAAAGAAAACAAGTAAATGTGTGCATGATTTTAAGAAAAATTAAAGTAATGTGTGTTATTATATATAAAACTGGCATTAAGCAGCATATTTTGATTTATAATATGTTCAGAAATGAATTACTTAAAATAGGAATCTGTGAATAATGAAATGGTTTCATGCTAACCTTACTCCCTCTCATGCTTGACTCACACACATTTGTGTGTGTCCATGAATTATGAGTGACAGATGGTGCAGGGAAGTTTGATTAATGGTGGTGATAACATAAATGGAAGACAGTTCTCCCTGAAGCATCTCTGATGTCTCTTAAGATCCCAGGAGGTAAATTCAGATGCATAATTTCTATACTTATGATCGCTTAGATAAAATGCTGTAGCCAGTCATGGAATGACAAAGGTTTGCACTAAGTTCATTAATGTGTGTGTGTGTGTGTGCATCAGAAGGTGAGCATCATTCTATTGCATATTCAAAATGTAACATATTTTATATATTATATTTTATATAATTGATTTTTTGCAAAAGCATTCTGTTACCTATATACTTCAGCTTGCCTTGATATTTTATTTATAAACATTATTTATTTCTTTTGAATATTGTTCTTTTCAAGCACACAGGCATATATGACCACATAATCTTATTTATATAACCACATGATTCAGAAATAAATAAATAAAATAGGTTTCAATCACTTATCTTCTTATGCATTAAGTTATCTCATTATTCTTACACTTTAGAATTTAAGTTATGAAAAGACAATGGACTATGATATCAACCATAAGATGATCTCATGTAAAATAATAAAAATTAAACTGTTTTTCTTTTTTCTTTCTTTCTTTTTCCAAGACAGGGTTTCTCTGTGTAGCTTTGGAGCCTGTCCTGGATCTCACTTTGTAGACTCGAACTCACAAAGATTCACCTGGCTCTGCCTCCCAAGTACTGGGATTAAAGGCATGTGCCACCACCACCACCACCACCCCGGCTTGTTTTTCTTATAAAAAAAATTACCACATCTCTTACTTCTTATTCATAACTACATGAGTTGACACATACATTACAATCACTTCACATTGTATGAGAAAAAACATATTACTTAAATTTGTTCATTTTTTTGAGAATTTCATGCAGCATATTTTGATCATATTCTTTTCTCTCCCCAAACTCCTTACTCCTCTCCGATCCTTCCCAACTCCCTACCCAAACAATTTCATGTTCACTCTATCCTATTTGAAAGAAAAAATGAGAAAGACATAAGAAACACACATACAGAAATGGTTTTAAATTTGTGTTAGCCAAGTAGTGAGAATCGGGTTTGCCCTGAACTATGGTTGATATGTCACTACAGTGAAGAAAAATAGATTTTTTCTCTCTTTGAAGCTATCATTGACAAATAGCTCCTTTGCTGGGGGGAGGGGGGACTTTGTGCATGATTTCCCTTCTCTTGGTGGAATTTGACTATCTTGAGTTTGTGAAGGTCATATCCGTGCTGTCATAGACTCTGTCTGCTCATACATACATTAGCCCTGTTGTGTTTGGAAAGTACTGTTTCCTTTAAGTTTTCCACTTCTTCTAGTTCTTAAAAATCTGTCTGCTTTGTCTTCCCCATAGAATAAGCTCCTCTGACAAAGTCTGAGCAATGCACTGATCTATGGCTGTATTTCATTAGGATTCATTTTAATACTACATCCATTTAACATCACAATAGTAGCAAGTTTTCCCTATGTGCATGACCTATCTAGTCAGATTCTTGGCTTCATTAACGGTGTCAGTCACAGGTTCTAGCTCCTGGAGCAGGCCTTAAATCAAATAAAAAGAGGTTGGTTACTTCCAAAACCTTCATGCCATTATTGTACCAAAGGGCATACCTTTCAGGCAGGGTGCTATTGTAGCTCACAGTGTCCATAGCTGGGTAAAATCGATGATTACTTATTTTATCCAATGAAGTTCATAATACCTTCCAACAGTATGAACATTATTCAGTCCCAATACATTTTTTGAAAAACATTTGTGCAATTCCATTTGACTCTTCTGAGCATCTTCACTCCATTTTTTAAATTTATTCTTGTCAATCAATATCTCCTTTATAATTCGAAACTTTTGTTCAACGTGTGCTGTGGGATGTTCTGTATGTTAAATGTATTGCTCTGATTGGTTAATAAATAAAACACTGATTGGCCAGTAGCCAGGCAGGAAGTATAGGTGGGACAAGGAGAGAGGAGAATTCAGGGATGTGGAAAGCTGAGGCAGAGAGGAGACTCTGGCAGCCGCCATGATGAGAAGTAACATGTTAAGACAGTGGCAAGCCACGAGCCACATGGCAACTGATAGATTAATAGAAATGGGTTGATTTAAGATATAAAAATAGTTAGCCAAAAGCCTGCCATGGCCATACAGTTTATAAACAATATAAGTCTCTTGTGTGTTTACTTGGTTGGGTCTGAATGGCAGCAGCGCTGGTGGGTGAGAGAGATTTGTCCTGACTGTAGGCCTGGCAGGAAAACTCTATTTACAAATGTAAAACTGAGAAAGGCTCTTTGTATAGTCTAATTTTCATCAATTTTTTCATTAAAGTTCACATTTGTTTCAAATAATAAGAAATAATTTACTTCCAATGGTCTCTCTTTTAAAGAATTGACTATACAAGGAGCCTTGAATACAACATAAATAACCATGTATATGCAATGAAAATCTTATGCTCTGCTTAGTTTTAATTTATTAAATTTTCATACCTACTGGGGTATATTCAGAAAATTATGCCAGTAAAGTATTATGAGTATAGTGTCTGCCATTTCTAGGAGACATGGTCTCATAGCAAACTTCCTATTTCTAGGGCTATTATGATATTTCTACCCTCTCTCTGCAAAGGATCCTGGAGCTTTAGGCTCATGAGTTGTGTTATAGATTCCAGTTGGGGCTGGGCTACACAACTGTAGAAATCTGTTGGTTGTGGCATTCTATGATGATCTTCTTCTGTTGCAAAAAGGAGTTTATTAGATGAGGGATAAGAACTACACTCCTTGGTGGGTATACGGACAAACATTTGAATGTATTTAGGTGTTATGGTGGCTTTGTGAAGTAACAATTCCAGGTGCTCCTTCAAGATTGATGAATTCACTAGACCTAGAAAACTGGCTAGATTTCCAGTACCAGGCATAATTTCCCTCTTTTTGAGTGTGATTTAAGTCCAATTAGAGAGCTGTTGGCCAAAACATAAGCTGGAGAAAACAATTTTCAGCAAATGGTACTGGGAAAACTGGATGTCTATATGCAGAAGAATTAATTTGTAGCTGAATCTATCACCTTGCACAAAAATGAATGCCAAATGGATTGAAGACCTAAATGTGAAGCCTGAACACTGAAAGTGCTAGAAGGAAACATAGGCAGTTTTATACCCACAGGATCTAGGTAAAGGAAATAACTCCATTTGCCCAAAAAAGCTATAATTAGGGAGAGAGACATCATACAAGTAAAAAGCTTGAAACAGCTAAAGAAACCATCAACCTGAAGAAGAAGCCCACAGATACATATCTGGAAAAGATACATATCTTTTTCAGATACGTATCTGTCAGATGATTAACACACTGAATATATAAATATAAACTCAAAAATCAGAGTGAAAATTAATCACTGTATTTTAAATATGTGCTTGGAGTCTGACAGAGAGTTCTCAAAAAGAAGAAAAGAATGGCTAAGAAATATTACAAGAAATGTGTATGCTTTCTAGAAATTAGGAAAATGCAAACCAAAATAGCTTTGGCATTACTTTTTACCCAAATCAGAAAGGCCACAGGTGGTGATATTGTGCCTCCCAATATATTGTGCACCCTAATAAACTTATCTAGGGTCAGAGAATAGAACAGCCACTAGATAGACATAGAGGCCAGAAAATGGTGGCACACACACCTTTAATCCTAGCATTCTAGAGGCAGAGATCCATCTGGATCTCTGTGAGTTTAAAGCCACACTGGAAACACCCAGGTGTGGTGACACACACCTTTAATCCCAGGAAGTGAAGCAGGAAGCAGAAAGGTATATAAGATGTGGGGGCCAGGAACTAGAGGCTTTTTAAGCATCTAGCTTTTAGCAGCGCTTCAGCTGAGATCCATTAGGATGAGGACACAGAGGCTTCCAGTCTGAGGAAACAAGGTCAACTGAGACATTGTGAGGTTGGCTGTGGCTTGTTCTATTTCTCTGATCTTGCAGTGTTCACCCCAATATCTGGCTCCCATGTTTTTATTTAATAAGACCTTTTAAGATTCATGTTATAGCCACAACCAATAAAACAACAGACAACAGATGACTGAGGGGATCTCGGGGAAAGGGAATCTCCATTTACTGTTGGTGGATTGCAAATGGTCCCAGATACTCTGAAATTCAGTGTAGAAAAATCCTCAAAAAGCTAAAAATAAATCTATCATATAATCTTGCTGTAACACTCCTTGGACTATGTTCAAAGGACTCAACATCCTACTCCATAGATACATGCTTAGCCATCATTGCTGCTTTATTCATAATGACTAGGAATAGAAACAACTTAATGTCCTTCAAGCAAGGAATGAATAATGAAAATGTACTACATATATATTATGAAATACTATTCAACATCTTGTTAATATTTTAATATACCCTCAGCATCTTTTTGCTAATATTTTTGCTTCTGGAGTGTTCCTTTGTATGCTGTATCACCCCATAGTTACAGTCACACTTACTTTTATTGGTAGCATATGTAGTTCCTAGTAGTAATTACACACTTCTCATTAGGGAATTTCTTATTCCTCTGGCTCAGCATCAGGACTGTAGTCAAGAAGCAGACTTTCAAGGCTCGTACTTCTTAACATCTTTTTTTCTCCCTTGCACTATCTACTACAGCCACTCTTATGATAGTTATACTTAGGGTGGGAAATTAACTTCATCAAACTTGTATGCTATCCCCTTGTTGCATTTTTATTTAAGCTCTTTGTGTTCTTGCCAAGGCTCTAGATTTTATGTGACAGAAGAGTGTTTCCAGTGTGATGAATACTCACTGGTTCAATTTTATTTTTCATAAGTTATTGATCTACCAACCAGGAACTCATCTCTGTCCCATGATAAACTCCCCCAGTCTTTCATTGCTTAACTCTCATCCCTCCTTTCCTGTTTCATTTGCTTCTTAGGTTGTTTAGGTTCTTTTGTAGCTATGACGGTTCTATGGCTGGATTCTAAGATGCTTCCCACAGGCTTATCCTCTTCACACAGTCTCATATTTTGAACACTTGGACCCCAGGTTGTGGCATGGGAGCATTCAGAGGTAAAGTTTGCCTAGACAAAAAGGGAGCATGGAATTCCTATGAAAGAAAGCTTCAGGCACTGAGTAGAAATGGCAAAAAAAAAGAGGTTATTTTTGCTAAAGGCAATAGGAACTATGTGTGGGGCTGTCCAGCTTGATGAATTGTATCCCAGATGATTGTATCAGGACACCAGAATTCTGGACATAGACTTCAAGTGTTTTCTATGTTACTTGTGCATTTCACTGATCATCACTTTCTATTCTCGTATTTCTCCCTTTTTTCTGTTTTTTTAAATTTAAATGTTTTTTTCATTTTGCATACTAATCAAAGTTCCCCCTCCCTTTCAGATTTCTACTCCCCTCACCTCCCCATCCGACCCCCATCAACTTCTCAGAGAGGGCAAGGCCTCCCATGGGGAGTTAACAAAGTTTGATATATCAAGTTGAGGCAGGATCAAGCCCTTCCCCCACCCCCTGTATCAAGGCTGAGCAAGATAGCCCTCCATAGGAAGTAGGTCATGAATACATGAGGGAACATGATGGTTGAATTGGGAGAGGGACAGAGAGGAAGAGCAAGAAAAGAGATACCATGATAGAGGGAGCCATTATGGGGTTAGGGAGAAACCTGGTATTAGGGAAATTCCCAGGGAACCACAAGAATGACCCCCCAGCTAAGACTAAAAGTTATAGTGGAGAGGATGCCTGAGCTGGTTTTCCCCTGTAATCAGATTGATGACTACCTTAATTGTCATCATAGAACCTTCATTCAGTAACTAATGGAAGCAGATGTAGAGATCCACAGATAAGCACTGGACCAAGCTCCTGGAGTCCAGACAAAGAGAGGGAGGAGGGATTATATGAGCAAGGGGGGACAAGATCACCATGGGTAAACCCACAAGGACAACTGAATGATTCAGCAAGTGGGAGCTCACGGACTCTGGACTGACAGCTGGGGAATCTGCATGGGACTGAACTAGGCCCATGAATGTGGTGACAGTTGTGTGGCTTAGGCAGTTTGTGGGGTCCATGGCAGTGGGACCAGAATTTATCCCTAGTGCATGAACAAGCTTTATGGAGTCCATTCCCTACTTCTCCTTTTTTAATGGTAGTAGTTTCTTTGTGTTATTCTACATGAGAAATTTTTAACACATTTCAATATTGTAGCACCTTACAGTTAATTGTTTTTGCCTTGAGTATCAAGAGATGATTTTTGAACATGTCTGGGCTGTTAAGATTATGGGAACTTTTGAAATTAAAATTAATGTATATTACATAATTATAAGGCTGTGAGCCTCTAGGGTTCAGATTAAGAATTTTATAGTCTGAATATGAAATATTCACCACTGACTCCCGTGTGTGTTTGTGTGTGTGTGTGTGTGTGTGTGTGTGTGTGTGTGTGTGTGTGTGTGTGTATGTGTGTGCACTGTGTTGTATGCATACACTTGGTCTTCAGGTGGTAGTGCTGTTTTGGAAGATTGTGTAAACCACTAGGAAATGGAGCCTAGCTAGAGGAAGTGGGTTGCTCAGGGCTGAACCTGGAATGTTCTAATTCAATCCTCTCATTTAGTTTCCTTGTCAGTGTATGCAGATGGAGTGTTCCTGTCCCAATCACCTGTTCCCACATAACCAACTCAGAGGCTTACTATTCTTTATAAATGCCCAGCTGATAGCTCAGGCTTGTTACAAGCTAACTCTTCCACTTAAATTAACCCATAATTCTTATCTATGTTTAGCTGTGTAGCTTGGTACCTTTTCTCAGTATGATAGTCTCATCTTGCTTCTCTACCTTTGCTAGCAATTTTCTAACTCTGCTCTTCCTCTTTCCAGAGATCTTCTAGTCTGGCTCTTGTGTTCAATCTCTTCCTGTCCAGCTATTGACCAATCAGCTTTTTATTAGCCAATGAGAGTTATACATATTCATAGTGTACAAAAAAAATGTTCCACAGCAAATTCAGTTCCACAGGCAGTCATGTCAAGAGCACTCTGTTATGCCTTCTTCAGTAGAATGAACTGTTCCCTATCAAACTCCAGGTCTCTCTTAAGTTGTTTCTGGCAGGCATTTGGTCACAGCTACAGAAAAATAAAGAATGAAGTCTTATTCTACTGCAAAAGAGAAGCTAGCCAAAACAAATAACTGAAGGAGAAGAAAAACAAACATTAAAATTTGCTGACAACATAAGGAAAACAACCTTTTTCCCCAGATTTTTCATTATAATGTGTTAATTCATTTTTCTTTCTACGCAAGGTGTTGATTTCTTAAAATCTAATATGAAGTATTCTAGTAGGATACCTACAATGTTATTTGAATTGCTAAAATTAATTCACTGCTTTAAAGAATTTATAACTATAGGTAAAACAAAAGGAAGATGTATTGTCATCATATTTGAATTTGGTGACCTTCACCAAAAAAAAATAACAATGAAAAACAGGACATATTTTTTCATCAAAATTGGAATACAAAATGTAGGTCTTTGCTTTCTAGAAATGTATGAAACTATGTAAAATAGAAAAAGAGGTCAAGTAGAACTGGAGTCTGTTAGTCTACTACACAGCCAATGCAAAGTCAAATTCTGCTGCAGGACCAAAGGTTGGGAACATGAGTGGCTGATGTCTGTGGATGCTTAGCTGCTGAGTGCATTAAAGTCTATTTATGATCACAATGTTCAGATGACCATGAGATGTTAGGAAAGTGTATTTCTCCTATGATCAGAGATATATCATGTATTTTTTCTTATTTTTTGTTACATATTATATTTGTGTTTTAATTTTACCCACCAGCCATGGGTTCCCCTGTCCTTCCCCCTCCTGCCCCTGTCCCCACCCTACCCCTAGCCCCTCCCCTCCATTCCCATCTCCTCCAGGGCCAAGACTCCCCTGGGGATTCATTTAAACCTGGTGGATTCAGTACAGGCAGGTCCAGTCCCCTCCTTCCAGGCTGAGCAAAGTGTCCCTGTGTAAGCCCAAGGTTCCAAACAGCCAGCTCATGCATTAAGGACAGGTCCGGGTCCCACTGCCTGGGTGCCTTCCAAACAGTTCAAGCTATTCAATTGTCTCACTTATCCCGAGGGCATGATCCAGCTGGGGGCTCCACAGCCTTTGGTTCATAATTCATGTGCTTCCATTAGTTTGGCTATTTGTCCCTGTGCTTTTCCAATCTTGGTCTCAACAATTCACTCTCTTACAGTCCCTCCTCTTTCTCGACAATTGGACTCCTGGAGCTCCACCTGGGGCCTGGCCAAGGATCTCTGCATCCACTTCCATCAGTTATTGGATGAGAGTTCCAGCACGACCTTTAGGGTGTTTGGCCATCTGATCACCAGACAAGGTCAGATCAGGCTTTCTTTTGACCATTGCCAGCAGTCCACAGAGGAATGTATCATTGTGGATTTCTGGGGACCTCTCCAGCACTCTGCCTATTCCTGTTCTCATGTGGTCTTCATTTATCATGGTCTGTTATTCCTCATTCTCCCTTTCTGTTCTTGATCCAGCTGGGATCTCCTGCTCCCCTAAGCTTTCTTTCCCCCAAACCTTCCCTTCATTACTCCCACTGTCGTCCAGGTTGTCCACATAGATCTCATCCATTTTTCTGTCATTGGGTGATCCATGTGTCTTTCCTAGGGTCCCGTTTTCTAGGCAGCCTCCCTGGAGTTGTGTAGCAGTCTAGTCATCCTTGTTTTATATCTAGTATCCTAATATGAGTGAGTACATAACATGTTTGTCCTTCTGAGTCTGGGTTACCTCATGCCCTTGTGATATGATTGAGCATTCCTTGGGTATATGCCCAAGAGTGCCATAGCTGGGACTTGGGGAAGATAGATTCCCAATTTTCTAAGGAAGCACCATATTGATTCGCAAAGTGGCTGTACAAGTTTGCATTCCCACCAGTAGTGGAGGAGAGTTCCCCTTGCTCCACATCCTCTCCAGCATAAGCTTTCTTCTGTGTTTTTGATCTTAGCCATTCTGACAGGTGTAAGGTGGTATCTCAGAGTCATTTTGATTTGCATTTCCCAGATAATTAAGCATGTTGAGCAATTACTTAAATGTCTTTCAGCCATTTGAACTTCCTCTGTGGAAAATACTCTGTTTAGTTCTACAGCCCATTTCTTAATTGGACTGTTGGACATTTTGATGACTAATTTCTTGAGTTCTTTATATATTCTGGATGTCAGTCCTCTGTCAGATGTGTGGTTGGTGAAGACCTTTTCCCATTCTGTAGGCTGTCACTTTGTCTTGTTGACTGTGTCCTTTGCTCTACAAAAGCTTCTCAGTTTCAACAGGTCCCATTGATTGATTGTTTCTCTCAGTGTCTGTGCTACTGGTGTTATGTTTAGAAAGTGATCCCCGATGCCAATGTGTTCAAGACTACTTCCTACTTTCTCTTCTAAACACCACATAATCATCTCACTAGATGCAGAAAAGGCATTTGACAAAATCCAACACCCCTTTATGATAAAGGTCTTGGAGCGATCAGGAATACAGAGAACATACCTAAACATAATAAAGGCAATCTACAGCAAGCCAACAGCCAACATCAAATTAAAGGGAGAGAAACTCAAAGCAATACCACTAAAATCAGGAACAAGGCAAGGCTGTCCCCTCTCCCCATACTTATTCAATATAGTACTTGAAGTTCTAGCCAGAGCTATAAGACAACATAAGGAGATTAAGGGGATACAAATTGGAAAGGAAGAAGTCAAGCTTTCCCTATTTGCAGATGACATGTTAGTATACATGAGTGACCCCAAAAATTCAACCAAGGAACTTATACAGCTTATAAACACCTTCAGCAACATAGCAGGATACAAGATCAACTCAAAAAAAAACAAAAAAAAAAAAAAACAGTAGCCCTCCTATATACAATCAACAAACAGGCTGAGAAGGAAATCAGTGATACATCACCATTTACAGTAGCCACAAATGATATACAATACCTTATGGTTACTTTAACTAAGCATGTGAAAGACCTATATGACAAGAACTTTAAGTCCCTGAAAAAAGAAATTGAAGAAGATGTCAGAAAATGAAAATGCTCCCATGCTCATGGATAGGCAGGATTTTAACATAGTAAAAATGGCGATCTTACCAAAAGCAATCTACAGATTCAACACAATCCCCATCAAATTACCAACACAATTCTTTACAGATCTGGAAAGAATAATACTCAACTTCATATGGAAAAACAAAAAACCCAGGATAGCCAAAAGAATTCTGTACAATAAAACAACCTCTGGAGGCATCACAATCCCTGACCTCAAGCTCTACTTTAGAGCTACCGTAATAAAAACAGCTTGGTACTGGCATAAAAACCGACATGTGGACCAATGGAATCGAACTGAAGACCCTGACATTAACCCGCACACCTATGAACATATAATTTTTGACAAAGAAGCCAAAAATGTACAATGGAAAAAAGAAAGCATCTTCAACAAATGGTGCTGGTATAACTGGATGTCAATGTGTAGAAGGCTGCAAATAGATCCATATCTGTCACCGTGCACAAAACTTAAGTCCAAGTGGATCAAAGACCTCAATATATCATGTATTTTTGGCTACACCTCTGAAAGTATTCTTGTTCTCTGCATACCAGCTTTCATAACAGAAATAAAACATTTTTAGGCTTTGTAAAATTCTGGCTCATATTTCCAATATGAAAGAACATATGTCTTTTAAATACATTCTATTATCTGACCCACCAAAATAAATAGACAGCTTTGGCAATAAAAGACATGACAAAGAGATGGAGTGGGAAAATGGTGACTGTTTGAAGCTTGAACAGAGAAATAACCCCAAATGGAATTTCCTGTCAAATTTAGCAATGGTTCATTGCTTCTGCTTGTGTATTGTTTATGTGAAACTGGAGCTAAATAAACCAATCCATGACCTGCTTTATCTGCCAAATGGATTGAGCATTTATTCTCTCTGCCTCACAGGCTTGTCATTTCAGTTTAGCCTTGCAGATGGTGCATGTGTTTCCCTGAAACGGAGCCACTAAACCCTGCCTTGCCAACATTTCATGTTAGTTAACATTTACCCTCAAGTACATGTAGCTTGTTCCACTTTCTCAGCCAATATTCCCCAGCATCAATCCTACATCACTCCATCTTTCAGGTCACCTCTATAAAGTGGGGTGGTTAGTTACCCATTGTGTTTTCTTCAAGTATGCTACTGGGAAAATCATAGTCAAGTACTCCATTTCTATTTTTGAGAAATGGCTTTATCTAACCTACTCTGGGTGTCTGTGAATGTGTTTGTAAGTCAGTTTTGGATAAGAGTCTGTTGCCATTTATCTCAAATAGTTTGTCTTCCTATGTCACATGACAGAATGAGTTTTGCTGCACTAAATGTTTTTAGTTGGACTATGGTTACCAAATGTGATTTTATGACTTATGACATTATCAATTAGGAATATTCCTATAGAGGTCTCAAAACAATTAGGAAGGTACCTGTGTTTTGGCTGTGGGGAGATTTTATAAGGTCAAGATAAAATCACATTTTAAAGTAATGGAGATTTATATGGTATCAGAGAACATAAAACACTTTTGTTTATATGACTTTTATTTTCTAGACTTCTAATCTCTGAAAAATTTAAACTCAAATTGTTATTCCTATATTAAACTAAAAAATAGTATTTTATGCTCAATTTCAGTATTCAAATGATTATTTCTACACTGTAGTAATGGAGTATCTTTCTGAAGTTGCATTGCTAGGATTAACTTGACAATACAGGTTAGGGTAAGGGTTGGGGATAATAAAATGCTCCCTTTACCACACACATCATACACTTACAGAAAATAATGAAAAGTCAGTTTTCAAATGCATAGGTTTCTTATGACTTCAAGCTTACCCCCCAAAGCTTCTATTAATAACAATTCATATTCATTGTGTTACAGTGGCTACTGAAGGGAGTTCAAATAATTCTATGGTATATTTGCAGTCACTTAAAGATAATTTCAGCACTTTTTGATTTCAAAAGATTGTACAATTTGAATATTTCTTAATAAATACAGGCTTAAGTACCTCCAAAACATGTATCAGTTCAAGGCTTCTGCATTATATGACAGTCTTTGTTGTAAAAGAAAGCATGTCTTCTATTAAATTAAAAGTTTCACCACATGTACCTATACTGCAAATACTTCATAGATCAAAGCCTAAAAGCAAATGATGAAGCATTAGATACGCTTTAAAGACACACAACTGAAGACCAAGAGAAGGAAGGACTATGGTCATGTTGTCTTCAGTTCTACTTCTCCGTGATGCTTTAACCCATTAAGCACACTGTGATTTTCTCATCACTGAAATAATAAGCTCACCATGGTCAACTCTTCACTGCTCTAACACGACTACATCTTGTGGACTGAGCTGCATTCATACATTTATGCTCCATCTTGGTTTCTTTGTTTTGTTTTGTTTTGTTTTCAGAAACAGCTGAGTGTCTTTAAAGCATCTCTCAGTATCTATTCATCCTTCTTTAGACAATGTTGAACAACCAAACACAGCCTTTGAAAGATCACTTGTGTGTTTGTCATGTGGCCAATTGCTTATCTTGAGGGAACATGGGCTTACAGCACATCAACTGTATCAAATTGTAAGAATGTGTGGGAAAATGGGCATATTTTCTGTGTCTAATTCATTAGTAGTCTGGACATTATCCTTTTTTACTTCCCTTACTTTAATTCTTTAGTTCCTGTTGCATTTTCAGGATGTATGTGATTGACTCATTGAAGACAATCCACAAAACTATATCAATAGCCTAAGAAAATGATATGATACAGATCTAGCATGTGGAAATTCATATTATGGAACAAATTGACAAATAATTGAATGAATGCTTATTTGTGTATTCTGTTAGCTTATAGTACAAAAATGTTGTTCAGAACTTAAAGATATAATTTTAAATTTGAGGTTACTAGCTGTCAAAACAACTTTTACTCTGCCATTTTCTGTAACAGATACATATAAAAGTTGAAATTCTATTATAACAACATTGAAATATTTTTAAAAAATCATTATGAATAGGGACATAGATGACACAACAACTTCCTTGCTTAGTATTCAATGTATCCATAGTCAGCTCAAAGTGACACATTGTGTTTCTTGCTGTATGTGGCCAGGGAATGAGTCTGCACTGATAAAGACTCAGAGCTTATCCATGGTCAGGGAGAGGGGAGAGTCTTCAGTATTGGAAAACTGAGACAGGATAAATGTAATCATTGTAGGAGCCTCCATTTATAGCAATTTGTAATTAGATGGAGCTCTGCCTTGTTGACCTATGCTGCAAAGCTGTGCACCTGGGGGCAGTCTGAAGTAGACTCTGAGTATGATGACACAGAAGAGTCACCTGTAATGTTTTGATATGTTGAGCGAAGGACTGACTGAGGTACTCAAATACATGGGGAGTGTGAAATGGAGCATAAGCAGTTTGTTTTAGTTTTCAAGTGATTGTAGTTGTAGCTGCATTGTAGCTATGGGTATGAAATGAAGAAACTAAAATTAATTCAGTCCCTACTGGCTGTTTACTCAGATTGAGACAATGTTATAGCTTAGAAAAACTAGCTATTGTCCTGATACTTATAAATCTGGTTCTTTGGGCATTGTGAAAACTCATGGTGAATAGCTGAAATGTATCATTTTTTAAGCATATTTTGCACTGCAGGAAAATAGGGTCCAAAATTCAAAGTATGAAATATGGTAGTGATGTTAGATAAGGTAGACATTGCGAGCTACCTATTGTCTGTGGGTCCTAAAATAAACAACGAGAAAAAGGCAGAATACAAAGCCAGGCAAAACAAAGTAAACACTAGTAAGGCTACTGAGGAGAACAGAAATAAACTTTCTACTCCAAAGTCAATATTAAACAGGCATTAATTAACATGGTGTCTTTATGAGTGTATTCTGGTTAGTCTTATTAGTAGCTGTGTCCTATAAGCCTCAGATGTCAGTAGTCTATACTTTTCCATTTTAATCAGTTTTTTTTAATCTCTAAAAATTAAAATAATAAGAATTCATTTATTTCAAATTTCTGAAAACTAGGAAATCTAATGATCTATTCTAGTTATCAAACTATTCTAATTGTTATATATATATATATAATTATTTTACTTCCTAACCAAGCTACCTCAAATTCTATTTACATTCTGTAAAGTTATTGTATTTAATCCCATATTTCAGGCTTCTAAGAAACACAGAATGTAGCTCTGCTTCTTCCTTAGGACTGTTGGCTTCACTGATCCATCAGGGTGGAGAGAGCAGAAGCAGGGAACAGAATTTGCATGGCAGTGGGTGTGACAGAGACAGTTCTCCAGGAGACAGCTTCAGTGAATCCGCTCAATCTTATTCCAGACTCTAAGAATATATAGGATTGGGGAGCCTGGGGACAAATCCTAATTTGCATTAAGTAGCATGCTCCTATCTTAAGGCTTCCTATGTTGTCACAGGGTCCTGTAGCAGAGCTCCTAGTACAAGCCTTAGTCACCATATGTGTGGCAGGGAGGAGTCTAGTGGGATATTGTGCCAAGGGACACCCTAGAGATAATCAGGCATCCAGGCTTGGAGGCAGCTTTCAGATAAGGTAAGTTCTCTGAGCCCAGGGATATTCTCCAGATAAGGGCAGGTAGAAAGCAGAAAGTTTTGCTGGAGATGGAGTGAATCATATGTTGCTGAGCTTTGGAAAAAACTTCCAGGCAATGATAGATTGCAACCTCTGACCAGCCAACATGGCCTCTTAACAAGAGAATATTTGATACTCATTGATGTGTCTTGCTGAATATATTTTTATATTCATCTCAATGGTGATTTATAAGACAGATATCCCAAAGTCAGATCAGAGATATAGAAAGAGTTTTAATTAATTAATTATCAATTAATAATGATTAATTAATTTAATTTAGTTAATTAAATGATTGACTTAATGAGTAAATGATTGTTACACAATAGAGTATAATTTATTCTCCAGACAGCACAACCAGTATTGTAGCTAAAATTTCCAGAAGACAAATTGTATTAAAATTCAACTGGGAAATGAATTATCCGAGAAGGAAATACAGTTGGAGGGAGAAAGCATGAAGAAAAGAAAGGGAGGAAGGAGAAAGAAGGAAATAGGAAGGAAGGAAGGGCAAACCTAGAGGACTGTGCTTTACTTCACATAAAACTGGAGTTTTTAACTCCCTGTCAGAAGATCTAATGCTGTCTCATGCTCTCGTTTGCTTGCTTGTGAGAAACAATCTTGAGCTAAAAGAACAATGCTGAACGGATTATCATACCATGTTTTAAGATATTTCATAGAACTATAATCATAAAAACAGCATGGTATTCACACAAAAACAGAAATTTAGACTAGTAGAATGCAGCAAAAGGCCCAAACATGAGTGTAGATAGCGACTGGTCTCAGATATTTGACAAAATTTCCAAAAAATATACATTGGGCAAAAGATAGTATCTTCAATAAATGTACTTGGAAAACTGGATGGCTACACATAGAAGAATAAAATTAGATCCATATCTACCATGCATAAAAATCAACTCCACGTGTGCAACCTGAAACAATGAAACTGCTAGAAGAAAACACAGGAAGTATGCTATTTCACAGTGGTTTTCATCCTGTGGGTCGGGACCCCTTTGAGGTTGATTATCAGATATCCTGCACATCAGATATTCACATTATGATTCATAACAGTAGCAAAATTACAGTTATGAAATAGCAGTGAGATAATTTTATGGTTGCGCAACACGAAGAACTGTATTAAAGGGTTGCAGCATTAGGAATGCTGAGAACCTCTGCTGTAATATATAGCAATAGGAAAGGAGTTTCTAAATTGACTCCAATCCCAAGAATTAAAGCCAAAGAATGACAAGTGAGACCTCATAAAAAGTTAAAAGTTTATGGTGGTATTGTGTTCCCCAAAATATTGTGCATCCTAATAAACTTAACTGGGGTCAGGGCACAGAACAGCCACTAGATACAGAGGCTAGAAAATGGTGGCACTCACACCTTTAATTTTAGCATTCCAGAGGTAAAAATCCCTCCAGATCTCTGTGAGTTCAAGGCCACATTGGAAATAGCCAGGCATGGTGACTCATGCCTTTAATCCCAGGGAGTGATGGCAGAGAGCAAAAAGGTACATTAAGGAGTGAGCACCAGAAACTAGAAGCTTTTGGCTGGTTAAGCTTTTAGGCTTTGAGCCTGGATGAGGACTCAGAGGCTTCCAATCTGAGGAAACAGGATCAGCTGAGGAACTGGAGAGGTGAGGTAGCTGTGGCTTGTTCTGCTTCTCTGATCTTCCAGCATTCACCCCAGTAACTGGCCTCAGGATTGATTTCATTAATAGGACCTGTTAAGATTCATGCTACAAAAGTTTAGCAGAATATTGTTAGGTAATATTACTAACAGAGTGGGGACTGTCCCTAACACTTTGGCTGGTATGGAAGAACCTATTCCTTATACTAGGTTGCCTTGCCCAGGCTTAATACAAAGGGAGGTGTTTAGTCTTACCTCAAGAAGATATGCCATGTTTTGATAATATCCATGGGAAGCCTGCCCTTTCTGAACAGAAATGCAGGAAGAGATGTACAAATGATTTGACATCCTCATCCACACATATTTGCTCAGTCAGGTTATAATGTTCCTTGCCAGTCTATTCACAATACCAAGGGAATGTATGTATGCATACAACCCCAAGTAGCCACAGAAACCTGGAAAGTTAAAAGGAAGAGGTCTAGAGAGGGGCTAGCAGGACACAGGTGTTAGGATGCGCAAAATAAGAAAAACATGGAAATTAAACAAATCATTACTGAATGATGAATGTGTGCAAGAAAAAAAAGAAAAATATTTAAAAGTCCTGAAACTGTATGAAAATGAAAACACAGCAGAGCAAATCTCTAAGACACATTAAAAGCAGTCTTACAGAAGAAATTTATGAAGTTAAACTCCTACATTTAAAAAAAAATCAGAGAGAATATAAATAAATGGCTTAATGATGCAACTGAAGAATTTTGGAAAACAGATGAAAGCAAATTCTAGTCAATGGTAAGAAATAATAGGAATCAGAGTAGAAATGGATGAAATAGAAACAAAGAAAATATCAAAATCAGAGAATCTAATAAGCTTTTCGGACTCCTACTTTTATATACCACCTCTCTTCAGTTGGACACTGAAGCCAACCATGAAGGAGATTTCATACTCAATTCTATTTTCCAGAAAATTAATAAAATCATTATCTTAAAATAAGAGAGCTGGAAATGCCACAGTTGCCCCACCTCGAGTATCTAGGAAGCAAGCACGTCCTACAAACCCATGCTTCTGTGCATTTCTCGGGCCAGCTCCCTTGCCCCTGAATGCCACCAGCCATTCTTCAAACACCAATATTTTCATCCTTCATAGTGGCTGTGTGGACTACTCTCACTCCTGAATCATTTCCTCGTAGCTGTTTGCTCCTAGAAGGTTGTCTCAAGGGAACAACCATATTGTTCACTCACATTGTCTGCTCACAGTGGTTTCCAAGCATTTGTCCTGGGCTTGCTTGTTTAAAGCAGGAGTCAACTGCCTGCCATGTTGGCAGGCCTATGTGAGCACATACGCTTCCCAGCTCATGTGCCCATTGCCTCAAGGCCGTCATTCTGATCATTCTGTTCTATCTATAATTCTTCTTCTTGGCTCATACCATGCATTCATATGACAGCTAGTTGACACAATAAATGAAAAATGACATCTGCATATTATTTTGGTATATGGAGGGAGTTTAAAAGAAACTGAAGGAACCAGACAAAATTGGCACAGTAAATGAGCTGGTGGATGCATTAGAATGATGTTTGGCCTGAAAGCTTTCAACACTATATGTTGTTAAATATTTCATGCATGATGTACTTCAGAAGTAAAGCAGAGAAATAGTTTTTAAATATAAAAATTAAAAATATAAGATCCAAAAGCACATAAAAATACGTTTACTTTAAGAAGTATTTCATTTTAATTTTACTCATGTTAGACTTCATTTCATTGTATTCCAAAGATGAAATGAAAAACACAAGTAGAATATCTTTTTCTTTTAAGATATAGGTAATCACAGTGGTCCAGACCTCCTGATTCTGGAGTTCTTTCTTATGCTTGCTTCCCAAGTTGTTGCTTAGATCTTAGCATACTGATCTCCAGGTCAAACATCATGACCTACATGCTTGACAGATATGCCTGTTGCTATTAAAATTTCCAAAGTTATAGCCTATTTCCAAAAGAAAAATGGGATCTAGTATCAATATCTTGGAGGCCTGGGAGGCTTTCTGTCCTTGAATTTTAAAGGAACCTTGGTGTAGGTTGTTTTGGAACTATGTACTTCTCGAGCTATAGAGATTTACAATGAAATACTGTCATATTTAAATACTTGCTATCACTTAAGCATTGCTGTAAGCATTTGAAATGCCATGAGGTTTTACTTATCAGTTCAGATACCCGGATGCTGAGAAGAAAGGGAGGAAAACTCCAGATGGAGATTCTGCTGTAGTTAGATCTGAATCCGGGCCTGCACTTTTTCTTAAGTACCCAGGTTTCAAAACCCAATTTTCAGATCTCTCTCCACCTTGAAATGCCAAAAAATGCAGGGATGTCCACCATATCTAAACTCTAGGCCAACTTCGGACTTACTCCACAGAACTTGGTCCTAGGCATGTAGTCCACTTCTAAAACTATACACCATTCTGCCCCAGCCACAATTATTTCCTTTGGGGAGAGCTCCCTCAGCATGCCCAGATGTAGCTGGTTTCCATGGAAAATTGGAGGACTCTTCGTCTTTGGGTGGTAACACAGAACAGTTGTAGTTCTTTTTTTTTTTTTTTTTAAACTAACCTCTGGTGAAATAAAATCCCCTCATAGGAAGGGACTGGAGTGTATAGTATATACTAGCTCACTTCTATTGCATACTGCCCATGTCTCCTAGGCTATGGAGATTTTCTTCTGTGACAGATTAAAGGTCTATGGTAAAGGTCTTGGAATTATGTACTTCTCAAAATACAGAAAATGAACGTGAACTATTCCTACAGTAAAATATTGTATCTCTGTGCAAAATGTCCTCCAAAAGGACACAGGTTACATGATATGCTCAAGAAAAGATGTCCATATTCTGAATGAAAACATGATAAATACCTTATGGATCTGGAACAGAATGTCAACTCTGTGTCCACTCATCTACAGAGATGGCATTTGGAATCCAGCCAAGAATATATGCACACTCACAGTGTGTGTACATGGAAAGCCCGATGGCATTCTATTGTCTCCTCTCAGCTTTCTAACTGGAAACTCTTCAGGGCTGGGCCTGCTTCTGCCTATCAGAATGACTCCTTGTCTTGGAAGAGTCTTTATTCCTGTCATCGTTTAGACTGCTGAGGAACAAATCGCCTCTGTATTTGTAAGCTTCACTTGGAGGAACTTTCCACTTTTCTCTTTTGGGAGTAGCAGAGAAACAGTGAGGTTGGAGCAAGCAGTCAGACAATAATGTGCGGATTTATGACACAGATTTTACAAATCTGTGAAAGAGTCTGAGCTCACTCGTGCTCAGGTAAGAATTTTAAACCATACTGAACCCCCACTGACTATAATCTCGGAAATATTGCTAGAGATTCATGTTTCTCAGTTTCCTCATTTATAAAGCAGTTTTATTTTCCTACCAGAGAACCTGGAGCCATTGAAGGGTTCAATGAAAGTCATGCAAACTGCTTAAAGTCTAGAAGATGAGAAAAATAACACAGGTGCTGGCAGTGACTTCTGATGGTCCTAAGTCTCACAATGGTAATGGGGACAAACACTGTGAAGAAGAAGAAACCAGGGAAGGTAGAACAGCTCCCATGTGGTCTTGCCTTCTAGTTCTCCTAGCTGTGATGGTGTTTACTAGCCATTCTGGGTACTAGGATTAGGGAAATGATTCCTCTTTTTGTTGTTACTCTACTACTTTCTGAAGGCCACTTGAAGTTACACACACACACACACACACACACACACACACACACACACACACAGAGTAATCAGTTTACTTGGCAAAATTTCTTAAGTCTGTGGATTCTTGTTAGAGACACAGACTTCTAAACCCGAGGGTGAAGGGACCCATGGCAACATGGAAATGGTTTCTGAAGTGTCACTGTGTGTCTATTCTTGAGCTAAATGCATCATTAGGTTGTCTTTATACTTAAAAAAAAAAAGGGCACAAATCATGTGTGTTTCTTCCTTTGTTTATATCTCACAGATTCATTTTTGAAACTAAAGTGATTGGCATTTCATGCCATACATACTAAACAAACTAGATATAAGAGGAAATTGCCTGTATGTAAAAGTCAGTGTGGGACTAGTTCACAGGTGCCACCACACTCAATGGTGAGAAACAAAAGCTGTTCTTTGACTGCCAGAAATAGGCATGCCAGGTTCTCGCTCTTACTATACCATTTCTATTTAACACAGCAATGGAAGTATTCATAAAAATTTTCAAAATTAGGAAAAATAAAGTATCTCTGTTCATAGTTTACTTTACGCACAGAAAACTCAAATGTCCACTAGGAAACAGTAAGAACTAGTGAGTTCAGTAAAGTTGCAGTATTCAAAGGGAACACTTGAAATCAGTTGGGTTTTCATGTACTATAACCCAGCAAGAATATAAGCCACTGCTCAAAATAAAAGCTCTCCAACAATAGAAAGTAATCAAATCCTTAGAAGCACCTTACCCAAGTATATAAAAACTTGAAGTCTAGAAACTATAGCTACTTGGTGAAGAAATGGAAGAAGACACAAACAGCTTCAAAAAGCCTTGTACTCGTGGAATAGAAGCCTTGATACTGTTCAAATTTCATTCTGCCATCACAGACTCAGGTTTTTGTAATATCCCTTTCAGAACTGAAACAATAAAATAGAATAAATCAGGCAGCCAAAGAAAATACTAACCCAGCCTGAGCTAATCACCTGCCACTTCTAACCCTCTTGACAATTCAGTAGTTCTTCCATTTATACTAAGACTTGTATTTGCTTTCTTCAGAGTGGCTTGCATAAATGAGTTCTCACATGTTTTTAAATTATTTGGGAATGTTCTCTTACTGTCTGCTTGCTGTCTTATTTATTTGCTGATATTTATGTTTTTGTTTTTGTTTTTTTGAGCAAATACTTTTTCCCTCTGAAACATTGAGAAGTTTCTGAGACTCAAGCCAAATATGGTCTGAAGTGAGGACTTTCACTCTCCCCTTCTGCTCCGTGTGCTGCTTACCTGTGCATTCTTCAGAGCACTTCTCCCTGACATCCACCTGGGGTGTGGTAGATTGCCACTGATGACAATTGGAACCTTCTCTACAGACTTTGAGTCTGAGAAAGAATCTAAATCTTCAAAAATCATGAAAGGAAGCACACTGAAAGAGGGAACAATGGAGCGTGGCAAAAGAAAGGACCACCTGACCTGCGGGCTAGGAGAGAGAGATGGAACTGTGCATGTCTAGTATTTCATTCAGTTCTGAAATGCCACTACACACCAAAGTTTCTCTGTAGACTTTTTCCCCGTGCAAAGGTTTATGATCTACTCTAGCTACCATCCAGAAGGTCAAAACAAGCTAGTAATAAAGACATGTTGTTCTCTCCTAGGCTGGTATCACCATATTGAGCTTCTTTTTTCAGTCATATTCCAATTTCACCATGTCTACACCATATTATTCTTCCCTAGGAAAATATCATTGAAATCATGTGTGATGTCCAAAAAATGAAATAGAGATACCTTGTCTTAACACACATCAGAACAAAGAGTAATGGCTTCCTTTACTTTTTGATGAGTGTATAGCCTGGGACTATAGGTGGTCTCTGTGAACAAGATCCCTCCACAGACATCTATTTAGCAAACACTGGGCATGCTATAGCTCCCTAACGACAGAGCAGATACTAAAATGGTGCTTTTCCTTCCCTCATCCTTTAACCTACTACCTCGTAGTGTACTATAGCAGGAGAGTCTGCAGGAAGATGAGCGAACCTGCTCAGCACACATGCTTGCTTCTGCTACTCCTGCTCCCTCACATTGAATTTGTGTGTGTCTGGCTTAGCCAGCCAGCCAGACAAAACAGAGGCTTCCATGCAGCATTCAATGAGCCTTTACCTAGGCTCTCCTACCTAGAACTATCACTCACATTATGTAAAGTAACCATGTCTATGCCTGGAACAGGAAAGACTCTGGGAATGGATGAGGGCATGGGAAGAAAGTAGATTCTCTGGCAATGCATTAAAGAGACAAAATGGGATGCCTTGCCAAACCTGTAAGCTAGGGTATTCTCCTCAAACAGATTTTGGGGTTCTAAAAGTTCCAGAGTTTATGATCATTTGAAGCTTACATAATTTGGAGGTTTGCAGAGTAAGGAGTTTTGAGGTTTCTGAAGTAGAAACTAGAAAATTGCTCCTGTGAGCTCATATCCACCAAAAGCAATGTTAATCTGTTATCCAGAAGATCTGGACAGACTCCTTGAGGGGAAAGGCCTAGAACAAAGGGAATTTTACACATAGATCATGGAATCCAAGGGCCCTGTGATGCCAGTATTTGTGGATCCTGAATGGTTTTTGTGTTCTTGTTAGTTGTTTTGCTGTTGAATAAACTTGTGATGTCTTATTTATACATATACATATAGGAAAATATGCAGATAAAGGTACACATAAATTCACAAAAGAACCATAATTTATATGCAACTTACTACCTTCACTCTTTTCTACATATCTGTTGTCTATGTCTACATGTCTCTTGCGGGTCTTTTACCTTCTAACAGTTACATGGTAGTATGTTACTTCCTATGGGTGGTCTACTGTAGTGCATGTACTCTGACTCAATATCCACCTGTGATAGAAACTTTGTTATGCTTTAGAATTAAAATAGTGGTGTGAATAATATTTTTATAAGTAACTGTTCCTATACAAATTAATGTCACTAGTAGGCTTTTATGGTGTGGAAAACCATGTGCAAACAGCATGATAAAATAAAAATTCTAGATTATTATAAAATTGTCCAATATTTTATTTGAAAACAATTTTTATATCATGAATAATTAGCATTGATTTCTCAGTCCTTCTGTGTATGTGCATTGGTCTGATAACTAGAGAACTACTTCTGTCTCTTCTCTGTTGTATTTAATTCTAGCTATGCGACTAGGAGAGCCAATGGAACTGTTAGCCAAAGAAGTCATGCAATATCCTTAACACCAGTGCAACTGGGGCAGTACTTAAGCCTTCTAAGGAAGAGAAAATAATGTTGAATGAAGAAGAAAGTGGAGGGAGGATTTGCATGAACAAATGAGACTCAGAGAAACTCATGGCATGAAGTGCTCAACTTCACTCAACTGCATCCCAAAGTCCCAGTTACACACCAGTGTCCATTTTCAATTATTTACCTTCTTCACAATGATGAAAATATCCAACACAAGCAACTTAAAGACAGATTTATTTGAGTTCATGATCTCTGTTTTTCCACCGGATTCAAGCATGGTCTGTGGCCTCATAGACTTGACGAAAACATCAGACTATGGCAGACGTGGTACTGGAGAGTTATTCATTTAGTGGTAGCAAGAAACAGAAACTATGACAGCTGGGTCAGGGATAGTGTACCCTCAATCACCCATTCATAGGAATATACATTATTCAACCAAGTTGCCCCTTCAAAATTCTTGGAAGCCTCAAAATAATAATACCATTGTCTAAGTGCAGATTTTCAGAACAAGAGCCTGTGGAAGAGATTTCAGATTTGACATGTGACACATTTCTTCTGCAGTCCTACTACTTTAGCCTAATAGCTTGGTGGGGTTGGGCCCTCAATGTTAGCTGTTAGCCCTTCATTTTACACAACTATATGTTAAATCTCATTGATCAAATATGACTCGTATATAAATTAACAGATCATCTTTAAGGCAAATGTAGACTACCTGAAATTCCTGACCTGTAACTTTAACTGAGAATACACAGCTCTGACCATTTTTTTCACTGAATGGTTTCCCGCAGTGTCAAAAGGAGCTCACTTGTTTTTCCAGTCAACACCATTGCCCAGGTGAGAGTAGAAGTGATGTACGTCCCCAGGCTTGATTATGGTGTGCAAGTCAACCCACGAACACACTGTAGGGCTAACGAAATACAATGCCATTAGTACAAAAGACCACTAGTCTTTTCTTTCTTTTCTTTTTTTGTTTGTCGTGTTTTTTGTTTTTCGAGAGACAGGGTTTCACTATGTCATCTTTGGTGCTTTCCTAGGTCTCGCTCTGTAGACCAGGCTGGCCTCGAACTCACAGAGGTCCGCCTGGCTCTACCATCCAAGTGCTGGGATTAAAGGTGTGTACCATTGCCACCTGGCAAGACCACTAGTCTTTTAATTTGGTTTCTTTAGTAATTAAACCCTAAATCAAGGTCTCATTGGCCAGGACTTGGGTTTTTTAGTTTGTTTCTTTGATTGGTTGCTTGGTTGGTTTTGGCAAAACGAAGGGAAATGAACTCCTTCCAATTGATAGAGTTCAGAGGGTTGGTAGGTAAAATAGACAGAGAGAAGGAATTCATTATATGGCTATTGCTGCTCTAAGTGCCTCTAGCCATTATGATTCAGTCAGAGACAGAGCGAAGTGCTCACCTCAGGGTGATCTCAGCAAAGATAGCAGGCTGAGACATCTATGCACCAAGCCTCATCCATCATGGCTGTAACTTCCCAGAAGGCATTCGTTCCTCACTGTGCTGTTACTCATCCTCCTATTGGGAAAAGGATTGTTTTTAGAAGACAAATAAAGCCATCTTAAAAGATGGTAGAATGAAGATGTAGGTTATTTTGTGTAGGCTTTGCTCATTTATGTATTCCCTTTATCTCTATTCTCCTATGAGCTAAGTACTTGGAACAGTTGCTATTTTCAGAATGTATATTGTTCCTTTCAGCTGTTGAAGTAAAACTTTAGATGACTGTTACTTGGCCAGGAGGAAATAGTCTTTCTCTGGGAGACTCAGAGATCATGTTTGACAGATGAGATCTAGCTCACAAATTTAAGTCCCTGACATTTTAATTTTCATATATAGCATTATGTCTTAAAACATGGGGTTGCAAACTTATACACTGCATGCAAACAGTTTCGATCATGAGGTATCTGGTGGTTTAATTAGTGCTCTAAAAGATATATTGACCTTCTCCTTACTGGCAACCAAACACAGAGGGCAGACGAATTTCTAAACAGTCTTACTAAATAAGAAACACAGAGCCAAATACAGAGGTGCAAGCCGTAGAGATCAGAGCAAGAGCCACCAACTAACCTTAGCTTACCATCTCACCATAGCTTCCAAAGAGAACTTCCTCCTGTCTAAACTGTACTTTTATTGCCTGGCTGTTCTGCCTTCTCATTGGCTCTA
Organism: Onychomys torridus; assembly: GCF_903995425.1. NCBI lineage: Eukaryota > Metazoa > Chordata > Mammalia > Rodentia > Cricetidae > Onychomys > Onychomys torridus. The sequence continues at coordinate 62,881,226 of NC_050457.1, read as the reverse complement.
AGCCCAGCCATATCACTTCCTCATCACTGACTACCTATACAGAACTCCAGGTCTCTATGGTTGGTACTGGGATTAAAAGTGTGTGTTACCATGCTTGGCTGTGTCTTGAATACACAGAGACTCTGCCTGCCATGTGATCAGATTAAACGTGTATGCTACCACTGCCTGACTTCTGTTTATGGCTATGACCTCTGATGTCCTGGCAAACTTTATTTATTAACATACAAATTAAATATCACATTTCAATACAAATAAAATATCACCACAGCAGAGCTCTCAGTATATGAGCAGATCCTTAATACTGGACCAAACCTATTCAAAACAAACAAAGCAAGTAAAAAGTGCAAAGTAAACTTATTTAAAACAAGTTATCTCATGCTCATCCACTATGCCCTCCTTTTCTTTAGAAATGCCCAGTTCCCTCTTTTGAAGGAACATTACAAACTGAATGTTTAAATCCATTTTGTATAGTGAAACAGTCTTTGCAATATTATTATTATTACTATTATTATTATTATTATTATTAAGAAATTTTCTATTCATTTTACATACTAACCACAGATTCCCCTGTCCTCCCTCCTCCTGTCCCTCAGCCTTCCCCCACCAACCCACCTCCCATTCCCACCTCTTCCAAGGCAAGGTCTCCCATGGGGTGTCAGTAGAGCCTCAACAGTCTTTGCTTTTAAGTTTTATCCTCATGAATTCTTTGTTTGTTCAAATACCATATGGTGACTACAGAAGAAAAATGCAATAATTTCAGGATGAAGATGTGAAAAAAGTCTTTCTGTCCACTATGGTCTTGCTTGAAAGCAGGACATGGATTCCCTGATCTAGCAGGATTTTACTCCAACATCTGACTCCTGAGTCTTTATTAGTAAGTAGAACTACAGAGACTTAGTTTAAAGCAATAGTAAGTTTCCTCTTCAATGTGATTTTGTTTTAAATATCCTGTACCAGATTCTTCCAGTAGCAGGCCTCAAACCCATTTGAGAAGTGGTTAGTCATCTGCAAAATAATTATTTTACAACAATGTACCAGTAGGAATAGATCACTACAAGAAAACTTACTGAAATAACTTTTACCTTCTGATAGCTTTACACCCCTATACATCTCCAAGTGAATTCCCCCAAACTGACTACCTTTCTTGAATTACTTTGTGGGTACAGGGAATCTAACTCTGGTCCTCTGTAAGAACAGTCTGGGCTCTTACATACAAAGTCGTTTATTGAGGCCACGATTTTTTAAATCTTTAATATGTTTTTAAAAGGGAAAAGAAAACAAAGTGGTATGTGTTGTCAAACGTTCGAAAGTTTTACCAACTCCCAGAACCAAAAGCATAGACACGTTCAGCATCACAGGGCACACACCGACCAGTTCCATAATCCCAAATGCCCCTTCTGTGGGCCATGTCTATGGAACACTTAAATTCACAGTTACTATCTATGTAAGATGAACCATCACATCAGAAGTTTTGGGTTCTCTGGTTTATGTCTTGGAAGCCTTTTCTCCCTCACTTGGCCTTCCTGCTTTATTCACCTTTTCCATGGAGTCTGCCAGCATAGCTTGTGTAGGAAGTACATGTTCCTGATGCTTTAAAAATTAATTACATTTTATTTATCACTTGGAGTAAGAGACATTAATGATACTCAGAGGACAGTTATTGGAGTTGGTGATCTCCTCTCATATGGATTCTGGGATTTGAACTCAGGTCATTCACCTTATATGCTAAGCCATCTTGCAAGGCCCCTCCATATGCTTTTGGCTATATTTTTGACACATTTTTAGGTCTTCTTTGGCAGAGATCATTCATGTTTACACTTGTCTATAGGTTTCCAGACACACTTTCTGCACCAGAAACTGGTTTCCAAAGGCCACATGCATTATTAGATGATGCCCCAGGAATTCCAGGGTAATTACTTACCCTTACACCTGTGCACATGGTTCTCACCTGTTCTAGGGCAGATTCTAACCTAAATGATTTCTCAATGTGGCAATGCGGGTGCAATCCCTGTAGAACATTTTTATTTCAATTTTACATTTGAGAATTTACGTTTATTGATAATCTGAATAGGATTTTGGGGTAAGACATAAAGTTTGTTTCTCTATTTGTATTTTTCATATAAGTTTTATGCATTTTTTATAACTCTTTTATATCATTTTGTGGGACCATCTTTTTCTTTCTTTACTGAATTACCCACATTCTTTTGACAAATTTAGATGATACTTATGGGTATATTTTACTGTTCTCCATACTATTATGTTTATCTTTTTCATCTATTCCTTCCTTGATTCCAGAATCTTGAGTTTTGTAGCATTATGATGAGAAAGGCAGCCAAATATGTGGGAATTTTACCTGTTGTTCATTCCCAGGTCTTAGTGATTTAGGTTTCATTAGCTTCTTTGACAGAAACTTGAATTATACTAAAATTTGTCACAGTGATGTAAAAGGCAGTGTCTTCCTCTCACCCTGGATGGTATCCACTGTCAAAAACATAATGTAAACAATTTCAGTCAGTTATGTAAATAAGTAAATTGAGTATATTAGGTGCTATTTGCAGAATGAATTTACAGAATTTTCGTAAGCCCACTGCAGGCCTACACATCTTTTATTTCACATGGCTTTAAATCTACAACAGAACACATGCAAACATGGACTTAGAGCACCACCTAATGTTAAAATAGCTGAAGTCACTTGGGGCCTCAGGTACCAGACGGTAGACAAAAATAAGCTCTGGGAAATCTGCGTGTTTATGTGCACGTCCACATTGCTCTTCTGGAAGATTCTTCTGGCCCCAGCCAACACTGAACTGGGGGAAGGTAACTATCCTCCTGTAGAGTGATACATCACTTTTGTATCAAGGATAGCTGCATGGCAGCTTGATGCAAGATGGAGGGCCTTGATATCTGAGTTTGTGCATTAGCACTTTTCTGTTATTGTTCTGGTTCTAATGAAGTCTTTAGATATGAGAAGTTATTAGTTCCAGTAAGTGTATCAATGGACTCATAAGAAAGAGAAACCAATGCTTCTGCCCAGAAGAGAGAAGTATTCAATAAATTCTTTAACTTAGCTCATGATCGAATGAGGCACAAGCTATCCATTTGATTACTGCCTTTAAAAATCAATGACATCAGTGCGGCCATTCAAATGAATCAGACGGTTTCTATTGAGATGAATCTGCTACTGTATTTTGGATGCTGTAATGGGTTAAGGGACTGTTATCAGTGACCTTTCCCAAGTAGGAAGTCAAAATTAAGTTGTCAATTTACTGGAAAATAAATCACTCTTCCCATAGCTCTCCTTTCCTCTTCCTTCTGGTCCCTGACATCATTTTAGTATCTCAAATTTACATATGATAACCATTGATATTCTTTTAATTGGTGCTACAACATATGATAAGGGAGTTGAAAGAAAACACAAGTATCTGTGCAAATATATCCTTAACAAAATACAACAGAAGCATTCATATCAGTTATAATCCTCATCTCTTCAACTGGTCACATGACCTTAGCTGGCATTGATAACTATCTTCCTCCACTACCCATTGTATATTTTCTCCACTGTCTGCAAGCACTTCAACAAGTCTTGGCTCTTTTCTGGAAGAAGCAATGTTTCATTCCTGATGGGTCTGTACCCTTTGTCATCCTGCCTGGATCAGGCTGTTGTAGAATCCCATTAACTTTAATTACAGGGCATGGTAGCACCAAGAGATGCCCTAAGGATCACCTGCACTCCAGACATAATCCTTACCTCCATTGTGAAGAAGCAATCCAATTTCCCCATGGTAATTTATATCTATTGCCCCTCTTAACACTGTTATTCTTTTTTGTTTGTTTGTTTGTTTTTGGAGACAAGGTTTCTCTGTGTAGTTTTGGTGTCTGTCCTGCACCTTGCCCTGGAGACCAGGCTGGCCTTGAACTCACAGAGATCCTCCTGGTTCTGCCTCCCAAGTGCTGGGATTAAAGGCATGTGCCACCACCACTGCATGACTGTTATTCTTCCCTTAACCTGTTGGTTTAAGGGCCTTAGAAGTGACCCGATAAGTCTGAGCTTCCAGTTTGATGGAATGTTTGTTGTGTCTCCTAGCAAGAACACTGCCCCCTCTGGAACCCTAACTTCTGGGCTAGCAGAACTTAGTGTTGTGGGATCAGGAAGCAAAAACATTCTTAGTGGGTTGCTGGAGGTGATGAAGAGTGGAACTATTCCCATTTCTACCCCCTTGATATCCCAGTGAATCCCAACTGTGGGAGAAACAGAACCATGTATCAGATACTGATTCAAAGCATATACTGCCTTCTGGAGAACCCTGCCCCAGCCCTCAAATTGGTGCCACCTAATTCGTACCGTAACTGTGTCTTCAAAAGGCCATTCCATCTTTCCATTGGGTCAGCTGCTTCAGGATGGTGGGGAACATGGTAAGACCAGTGGATTCCATGATCGTGGGCCCACTGTCTCACTTCTTCTGGCTGTGAAGTGAGTTCCCTGGTCAGACACAATATTGTGAGGAATACCATGTTGGTAGATCACACATTCTGTAAGGCCATGGATGGTGGTTTTGGCAGAGGCATTACATTTGGGAAAGACAAATCCTTAACTAGAATGAATACCTACTCCAGTAAGGAAAAAGCTTTGCCTTTTTCACAGAGGAAGTGGTCCAATGTAATAAACCTGCCACCAGGTTACTGGCTGGCCATCCTGTATAATGGTGCCATATCTGGGGCTCAGTGTTAGTCTCTCCTGTTAGCAGATCTGGCAATCAGCAGCAGCTGTAACCAGGTCAGCCTTGCTGAGTTGAAGTACATGATGTTGAGCCCATAAATAGTCCTCATCTCTGTCATCATGGCCACTTTGTTCATGGGCTCATTGAGCAGTGCAAGGATGGCTGGGGAAAAAGGCTAACTATCCTCAGGAAGAGGCCATCCTTTCTTTTTGACTATTGAACTCCTCCTAAGCCAAAGTTACCTTTTCATGAGCATTTACGTGGAGCACAATTATCTTCACATCTTTGCTCATTTGGAGAGATGTATCCACATACTTCTTCCCCAGATGTCTTTCTTGACAATTTTCTGATCATCTTTTTCCAAGTCCTTGACCATCTAGCTCATCCATTGGCTACAGCTGCATGCATCAGTGAAAAATAGTACATCTGGCCATCTCTCCTTTTAAACAAACTGTATGACCATGTGTGCTGCCCAACATTCTGCCTTCTGTGAAGATTTCACTTCTCCAGTATCTTTCAGGGTTGCCCCAGAAAGGGGTTGTAATGCTGAAGCTTCTAGCTGGTGCCTGAATAATATGCTGAACCATCAGTTAACCAGGCCCTAGTCTTCTCTTCCTCAGTCAACCAATCTGCATGGGTTTGAACCCTACTCCTGGTAATAATTTGTCTTACTTAGGGTTTCTATTGCTGTGACCAAAACACCATGACCAAAAGGCAAGTTTGTCAGGAAAGAGTTTATTTGGCTTACACTTCAGAATTGCTATTCATCACTGAAGGAAGCCATGGGACAGGAATTCAAACAGGGCAGGTTCTTGGAGATAGGAGGTGATACAGAAGCCATTAGGGAAGCTGCTTACTGTCTTGCTTCCTATGGCTTTCTCAGCCTACCTTTTTATAGAACCCAGGACCAACAGCCCAGAGATGACATCACCCACCGTGGGCTGGGCCCTTTCCCATTGATCAATAAATAATAAAATGCCTTAGAGCTGGATCTCATGGAGGCATTTCCTCAGTTAAGGCCACTTCTTCTGATGACTCTAACTTGTGTCAAGTAGACATACAAAAGCAGCCAGTACAGCTGGTAACATTTCTGTAAGGGTGGAAGGGGAAATGGAAGAGACAGAAACTGTGAGAATACAAATATGTTTAGAAGGTTCCTAGCACAAAATTAGGCTTCTGATATTCATCTAAGGGAGAGCTCAGTGTTCCAAATCCCTTTGAAATACTTCATGTAGTCTATCTGAGTCAGACACTCATAGTTTGTAGGTTTTGCTTTAATGTATGCTTTGAGAACTACCACTCAAAAAATTTCAAAGTAACTGTTAGAAAATTATGGTTACCTTTTGAGTTTGGACTAAATATGAAGGATAAATGAACATTTCTATTCCCACCCATCTTCCAAAATCTTGTTGATTTTCCCTCAAATATATTCATATCTATGATAATCAGGAAATTCTTATTTTCTCATGCTCAAAGATACTTCCAGCTCCTGGCATTTTCTTTTTAATCCCCCTTTGCCATTACAAATTGCAGCATTACAAAATTCTTCTGGTCATAATATCTTAGGTTTTCTCTCTATTGTTAATTATACATTTATGCAGATTTCTTTCCTTCCTTCTTTCTGTCTCTGTCTTTCAAATATATCATGCCCTAGTGTCTTGATGTGGTATAAAATGTAATTTTTCATATTCTAATAATTCCAAGTCCTTTACATTTTGAAAAAAAATCAAGAAAATTTTCAGGCAAAGAATAACCATTGAATATTTTTTTCAAATCTCAACTTCTTCCTTCCCTCCAAATACAGTTCAAAAAGACCACATTTCTAACATGGAAATGTAAACATAATATAGTATGCTTTCATCCTTCTATTACTTTTTATTCCTTGGCTTAGAGGAAATGAAATATGGATATTTCATGTTTGGTTGGCAATTAATGAACATTAAAAATCTTATCTTCCTGATCATTCAACATCTAAAATTCTGGACATTGTAACTGTTACAGTCTATTTCTTCCTTTTTAGACTCACAGACATTTACATTTTTTATATTCTGCCAAAGAAGAAAATGGAAACTGGAAATGAAAAAGAAAGAGACAGATAAAGATAGTTCGGTTAGACAGAGAGACATTAATGCACTGTTCGCAGGTATGACTGCACTGGTAGAACCCTGAGTGATTCACATGTTCAGAATATACTGTCATAATCTGGCAATTTAAAATACCTTTAATTTTTATACTCCCACAGCAAAATTAACCTATTCTTAGTTTGGGGAGGACATGGTTATCTCTATAATGGAAATGTATGCTATGAGTCCCCTAAGTAATAGATCATATCCATAGTTTGAAAACATTTAAGTCAATTTGTGGTGTATGATCATGTAGAAGTGCATTTAAATAGAGTAACTATCTACACACAACTGTCATATAATAGGTGAGTGAAAATATGGATGATGGAGCATGCTGGCAGTGATAATAGCTGTGAATACATCCTGACTTCTGTAGGGCTTGTGAAAATACCACATTATCTAATGTGAGCTAGAAAAAAAATGTACTGGGCTTTGGTTGCTAAGTAGAACACAGTGGCAATGATTTAATATACCTCAGTGAATTGGGTAAGAAATGTGTAAGGATTGGATTTATTAAGGTCACTAAGAAGCTACAACCTGATGATCCCTGCTCAGTGGGTAGAACATTAAATCTGGCCAGGGTGCTAGACCTGAGGTTGGGGTTACATTCATCGATTGACTGCACACTATCCTTCTGTCAAGGAATACTCATTTTGTTTCTGTGAGAAGAAAGCAAAATGTAGAATTTAGAATACAAACAAAGAGCCCAGATGTGACCATATAAAAACATTATACCAGGGTTTTCAAATGATAAGAAAATGAACAGATACAACATGAAATACTGAAGGTAAGGTAAGAATGTATTTACTCCAAGAGAATTCCAGTTAAAATGAGCTTGTGTGCAAGGTGAGAACCACCAAAGATGCATTAAACCTGAGTATTTTTGGCGAACTTTGAATAATAAAACAATATTTAAATTTTACCAAACAATAAATTAGAAGTCCATGTGTGTAATTCACATACTCTTTCTGAAGTAAATTCTTGTAAGTTGGTTAGCTGTGAAATAAAATTATCCAATATCCCAGCATCCAAAAATCAAGAGCCAGCAAAGTTTATCAGTGAAGCTCTGATTTTTAATGAACTAAAGTTAGAACATACGTGAAAGATCCAAGGCCCTACCTTACCACTATTTTATAATCTACAGTTCACTAATAATTTTAAATATATTTCTGAGTAATTAAGAAGATATTCATATGGAATAAGTAAAAATGTACTATCATTTAATGTTTTTAAATGACTGGGATGACATCATGTGACATTCCTATTTTTACATCTCCTAAGCAATATAATAATGAGCCATCATGGTGTGGCTAACAATATTCCTCTTCCCATTTATTGTTCTAATTTATTGTTTGGTAAAATTAAATATTATTTTAGCAATCAAGGTTTGCAAAAATTACTCAGGTTTAATACATCTCTGATTGCTTTCACCTTGCGCACAAACTCATTTTAACTGGAATTCTCTTGGAGTAAATAAATCTTACCTTATCTTCAGTATTTCACATTCTATCTCTTCATTTTCTCATCATTTGAAAATCCTGGCATAAATTTTTCACATAGTCACTTCTGTGCTCTTTGCTTGTATTATATATTCTACACTCTGATTTCTTCTCACAGGAACAAAATGAGCATCCATTGGCAAAACAATAGTGTGCAGTCAATCAATGAATGTAACCCCAACCCTCAGGACTAACACCCTGGCCAGATTTACCATTCTACCCACTGAGCTGAGATCATCAGGTTATAACTTCTTATTGACCTTAATAATTCCAATTCTCACACGTTTTTTACTCAGTTCACCAGGGTGCTGAATTTGTATTGTGTTCACTGTTACACACTGTCATAAGTATCTCCATAAAGGTTCTATAGCTGCAATTCTGGAATATGTCTGTAACCATTTCAATCAACCTCCTGTGGGTTTTTTCCATTGTTTTATTGTTTTGCCATCAGAATAGAGGCAATTGAGCATAAATTTAGAAGTGGCCTTTGGGTTCAGTTTAAAAAAAAAAAAACTGATGAGGATATTTTTCTTCACTAAAATCCAATTAAGGTGGATTTTTCTGGAGTATTCTGAGAACCATTGGTAGAACTCTAGCAGAAACACACTCAAAATAGGGATACTTATATTTGATGAACCTAACATTTGCATAAAGTATGGAAAATGTGTGTGGATGTAGATGAACATCTACATATAACAGTATGTACTTGAGAAGAGAATGCCATGGTGGTACAAATTGGGACTATGCAGAACACTTCAGCTGTCAGTTCCAGAATCTAATCTCTGAGGCTAAGCACCTCATTGTGACCTTGAGTTTGACACACTTTGAGGAAGAATAAAGTTAGGGTTAAAAAAGAGCTGCTAAGAAGAAACATAAACCTACTTTGAAGTTCTGTTTTATGTGTAAGGAGAACTAGTAGATTCCACACTGTTGAAGTCTTAGGAGAGTGTGGTAAATAGGGGAGTGTGGTAAATAAAAATAAATAAAATTAGAAATATTGCTAAGAATAACAAGTAGTCATTGATAAGCAGACTATTTTAATTGTAACAATCTCCATTAAAAACTAAATCAAAACACTGACTACCAGAGTCATTGTGGTAGATTAATCTTGAATATAAATTATCCAGGATGAACTGACTATTTTATGCAAGTCATTAAAAAGTAAATCAAATAAACAAGTAAATAAATCCAAATAGAACACACACATAAATGACAAAATAAAATGTTGGAATGATACCTATAACTACATACTTACATATTTAATATATAATGATATAATATATATTATTAATTTCATCAAGAGAGAAAAAAGAACAAGGAAGAATCAATCAAGTAGCTATGAAATTCTCTGATGTAACAGAGAAAAGTTTCCATGTGGAATGTTGTCATGTGATGTCTTCACAGAAGGAAAGCCTCTTTGAAATAGATGTCCAGCATTTAGAGAGTTTGAGATACTTATCTTCTTCTTCTTCTTCTTTTTTTTTTTTTTTTTCGAGACAGGGTTTCTCTGTGTAGCTTTGTGCCTTTCCTGGAACTCACTTGGTAGTCCAGGCTGGCCTCGAACTCATAGAGACCCACCTGGCTCTGCTTCCCGAGTCCTGGGAATAAAGGTGTGCATCACCACCGCCCGGCAATACATATTTTCTTTTGCCCCAGAGAAAGCTTCTGCTACCAGCACAGAGCCCCAGATTGGACAGGTTCTGCCTTGACAACCTTTCACCTCCCCATTTCCTGCTCCTTTTCACTTAGAAGATATAGGGTAAAAGAGACAGCCAAAGAAATCCATCCTAACCCTGAAACCAGAGCAAGTGAAAGAAACACACTTTGGCCCCGAAACCAGAGTCAAATCTGCCCATGACCAATTTGAGTATGAAACCAATCAATTCTTGAGCGGGAAAACCAACCAATCCCTAAGCACAAAATTTAGCTAATCTGAGCTTGTCCAGGCTCAAGGGGATTGAAATCTGACCACTTCTCTCCCTTAAAATCTTCTCCCTACCAAAACTCTGCCCCCTAAGAATCCCTGAATAAGCCCTGTGCCTGTCCGGTTGGCAGCTGCCCTTCTCCAGCCTGGCAGAGGCAGCCACTCTCCTGGATTCCTCCTTACCAAATAAACCTCTTGAAAGAGTTTGGGGTGAAAACCTTATTTCACTAGAGTGGAGTGGAATCCCTACTGAGAAACTCCCTTAGGGGAGTGGAGCAAAGCTTAGCTGTAATGTCTCTCTCTCTCTCTCTCTCTCTCTCTCTCTCTCTCTCTCTCTCTCTCTCTCTCTCTCCCTACCTACCTAGCTACCTAGCTCTAGCTCTAGCTCTGAGAGGAGCAGGATTGCCACACCGTGCAAGGAGACCAACCCCCACTGCAACCCAGCTTCAGGTTTTGCCTGACTTCCCGACAAGTCAGGATACCTTTTTCCTCATAGCTCTAGGTATCCAGGATACCTTCCCTTCACAGCTGAAGGTATTGCCTGGCTTCCTGACAAGTCAGGATACCTTGCCCTCCAGAGCTGTAGGTATCCAGGATACCTTCCCTCCACAGTTTCGGATACTGCCCAACTTCCTGACATGTCAGGATACCTTTTTCCTCACAGTTATAGGTATGCAGGATTCCTTCCCTTCATAGCTGTAAGTACAGCCTGACTTCCCAACAAGTCAGGTTATCTTTCCCTCCAGAGCTGTAACCTCTGCAGGTATAGCCTGACTTTAGACGTCAAAATTATCTGTCCCTCTGGAGCTGTAACACTTGCAGAGGATATTTCTTGCTTCTCATTCTGGGAAGAAAAACTCCTGATTTCTCTTCTGAATCTCACTCTGTCTTTTAGTGCTACTCCAACCATGTTCTACTGTCCTGTGTTGTCCCTTCCTTTCTTGCTGTGATCCTGTAATTACAGTCATCTGTTCCGCCATCCATATCAGATGCCTTTTCAAAACCTTAAGTAATGACTTCAAATATTTATGTACTTAAATACAGAATGTAGTTGAGAATTCAGCAAGATATCATGGAATCATTTAATTAAAAGGTATCTAATAAAATTTAAATTTATTGAGGAAACAGTTCAACTAAAGTAGAGATAACTACTTTATTTTTATTACTTTTCCCATAAATTGGCTACATTTTACTCTATATTTGTCAACTATCATATTAAACTTATTTCTAGTAATATCATGTTATATATTAATGAAGATTTGATAAACTGAAGAAACTATGTTGGGTAAGACACGTATGGGCAACAAGATCTGAAGAGTTTGTGGTTAATGTTGACACCATCTTCAGTGGTTACCTATCACGGCAACTTCAACTAAAATATTGTTTTGAAAAAATTTTTTTTTCTGTTGATAAATGGTAGCATGATCTGAGACAGCCTGTGACTTGTTTTGACGAGGAGCTCTTATCAAATTTAGTGTGTAGTTTTCTAATTTTGTCATACTTCATTTTTCTCTAGCCTGAATCTCAGGTCTAAGCCCTTTTAATCAGATCAACAGTTTGGTTTTTTTGTAACATTTATACACTTCTCTCAGTAGAATATGCTCTGTACGTGCCCTGCTTACAGTTGTTTTTAATGAGTGACAGACTGGCATAGCAGGTCCTACCACTTCAAACCTAGAGTCTGTGAATTATATAATCAAAGGTTCTCTATCAGTTTCTTCTGTGTTAGATTTTTGAGAACAGAGCTCCTGTGGCTGGCCTCAAACTCATTATGTAGTTGAGACTGACCTTAAATGCTGGATTCTCTTTCTGCACCTTCTAAATTCTAAAACTACATGCTGCCTCTATGATGTCCAATGGATCTATTAATTTTTTAAACATTTATTTTATTTTATTCATTTGTATGCCTATATCTGCAGGTACCCATGGAGGCCACAATAAAATTTTTGATCCCCTGGAGGTAGAATTGTAGACATCTGTGAGCCATAGTATTTGGTGACTGAGAAGTAAACTATAGTCCTATGCAAGAGCACCAAGTACTCTTAACTTCTCATCTTTGTAGCCCTGCTTCTTAATTTCCAACAAGGATAAACAAATCTTAAAAGTACTGCCTAGATCTCTAGTCTTCTACTTTTTCAAAATAATCAATATATACATATATCCCCAATCACCTAATATACCAAACTTGTTCAGCGAAACAATCACACACAATCCTCAATATCTGTCTGGCTCATGTCAGGGTGACTCAGGTGATTCCTGAGGTGTAATGGAGGATGACTTTTGACTGCTCGCATCAAGTCTCCAGGAGTCCAGTAGTGTCCCAGGTTTCTTGGAAGTGATAACAGGGAGAAGAAAGTGGTGAAGCTGTTTTGATGTTGGCATTAGCACTCATTAATTATATAGAAGGTTTCATTATGAAAGTTTCATATTTGTATGTACTCTTTGCCCCTCCCACATTACTTTCTTTGTTTGCCACCCCCTCCTGCTGATTCCATTCTTCTTCCCAGCTCTGTAGTGCTTCTTTTCCTTTTTTCTTTTTTCTTTTTCTGTGAACCAATTTGTTTCATTATGGTTGTATACAAGAGCATGCATACCTTACCAATGGCTACACCACTGAGAAAAGCTCATCTGTCCTTTAATAACCATTAACTATCATAACTTTTTATCAATTCAATATACACAAAGAAAACCATAGAAACTAATGATTCTGTACCTACTTCATTACAGTGTGTTGATGGGCTATCCTTGTACAAATAATCATAGGTGGCTATAAATTCAGAAATGCTGTATCTGTCACACCTAAAGTACAGTCTTCCACTCCACTCACCCCTTTTTCTAATTCTTAACTTTCTTCCTATTCCCTCTTGCGAAATGGACTTCAGTAATATTAAGTAACTGAGATTCTTTTATTTAAAATATTGTCCAATTTTTTAGTTGAAAATATTTTCTAGACAATATTGGTGAAGAGTGTTGCATAATACTCAAAGTAGCCCAATGATGACTTGATGACATCTGAGATGCACAGGAAAGATAATTATTTCTATAGTAAACTTCACTGATTCACCTGCATCTCAAAGAAAACTATAGAGGATGCATTTGCTTCCACATGCTATAGGTCTTGACATTTCATTCTCAAATTCACAGATGACCATATGATAATAAAAGTGGATGTCTTAGAAATGCAAAAGTTTTTGGTTAGCTTAGAAAGAAGGCAAAAATAAGAAATATCCTTCCAAAGAAGAAAATTTGTTCATAACAAATAGTATTCAGTGTGGTGATAAACTATAAATTCTATTTCTTACTTAATAAATGACTAGGGTGAAGTATTCCACATATCTGGATCTTCACAGAAAATTCTTTAGAAAACTGTGACAGGATATTTTTAGGAGTCACACTAAAGTGATTTAATATTAAATCCACAATTAACAGTATTTAGTACCTACTGGATTGCTTGTCTAATATCTTCCAACAAACATCACAATTACTAAACACCACACTCAAATAATCCACCTTTCCATTTTTTTTATCTCTAAATTTGTTGCTAGTTCTTTGAATTTAAGGAGAAATCTGTGTCTTATCAATGGTTTCTGTATCCTTGCATTTGGGATGTTCAGCATGGCTGTGATAATACACATATAGGAAAGAGTCATGAACGGATAATAATTCCTCTTTTTAAGCCACATATTGTCCCTTAACTAATTCCATATATAGTTACTTAACATAATCTTCTGTGGCAAGAGGTGGGGAAAATAATAAGGCAGGTTTACCATGTCCCTAAGGTTATATAATTTCCAGGAATAGGACTTTTTAAGAATATAACACAAAGACAATAGTTTAACTGAAAAGAACAAATAAGAATAGAGTGGTGGTAGAAGACACCGTTTCGGGAAAAGTCCACCTAAAAGACTTGACTGTTAAGCAAAAATAGCAGATATCTGGAACAATCCAGAGGAATTAATTATACAGATTTTAGGGAACTGTGGAATCTTTGTACAAAAACATTGTAGATTTCAGAAAAACTTGTCTGGTGTTTCAGAGAATGACGTGTGTTTGAGTTTTCTGTTTCATATTTACAAAGCTGGCTATACTAGTGTGATAAAACACCATTACCAGACAACTTAACCTATTGACTGGTGTAAAATATAATCTCCATGTAGTTTTATTTGCAACGTCACAGAAACCAATGACAAATAATATCATGGATAGGAGGAAAGGTAAACACACATTCACTGATGATGACAGTGCTGGAAGATAGAAACACTGTGACAATGAGTGTGGAGGTTCCTCAAAAATCTGAAAATAGATCTGCCACATGATCCAGCCACAAAACTCTTCGGCATATATCCAAAAGGCTCTATATCTTTCTACAGAGATATTTTCTCATTAATATTTATCGTTTCTCTTTCCACAACAGACAGGAAAGGGGGACAGCTTAAGTGTCTATCAACTAGTCACTTATAATTAAATTGTGGTTATTTTATAATTACACAATGGAGTATTACTCAACTGATTAACAAACAATATAATTTATAAATAATTGGAACTGGTTACAGCCATCCTGAATGAAGTAACTCAGACACAGAAAGACAAACCTGACACATTTTCTCTCTTTGGTGAATGTCAGCTTTGAATTTTTCATATTTATGTTTCACTTGGAATATCCATAGAGGTTAAACAATTTCTAGGCCCTGAGGAAGGGCTCCCAAGGGAATGGGGGTAGAAAAATTGGTATAAAGGATTAAAATACAAGGATGAAATAGGAAGGAATTAATTGTGGTGGGAAGGGGAGGCCAACGTAGAGAAGAAAACAAGAAGGACAAAATAGTAGTGGGGACTTTTCAAAACATTCTTACAAAAATCTACTGCTTCAGAAACTCTAAAATATGTCTATGCACAGGCATTAAAAAGAGTCAAAATGGAGTTATGCTGTGATTCTACTGGACACCAAAGATGTCTCCATTCTTACAGAGGCATACACAATGAGCTGTTCATATATAGCACCCAAAAGCTTCTTCAGGTTCAGTTTTCCATTAATTAGAGGTGAGACACCAAACGAGGCTGTGAGAACAGTTCATTCCACTTTCCAACTGACTGCCTTGCAAGAATACTGATCTGGATGACATCATTAATAACTGACTCAATTCAAGAATTGTTTATGTCTAGACAACCTTCTATGTGAGAAGCGAATTTATTCTAGTTCTAACCATTGTCACCCTAGGCACGCTAATGAATAAATCCATGATCAATTCTTTCTTTGTGTCTCCCTCTTGTCTTTCTCTCCTCCTCTACCCCTTCCCTTCACCTCTCCACCACTTTCTCTCCTTTCAAGAATTCTCCTCTCCTCCTTTTTCCATATCTGTTTCTCACATAGCTATGGACAGAGACCTCTCAGTGAAATATTTTATCAATTCAGGCTGCACAAAGAAGATAATATTGAATGACAGATAAGTACAGCCAGAGGCATATTATAGAAACATGTGGCTACTTAGGTGATATGGTATTAGTAGACCTACATGATTAAGGAAATCATCAGTAGATGAAAATCACTCAGCTTATGTGATCAGGTTTGTAATGACTTATGTAAGAAATTAAGAACATGAAACTGACTTTGGGCAAGCAGGGATTTTTGTAATCAAATTATTTGATTATTGGTGAATTGCAGGCCTTGAATGATTAATGTTCATGACACTGGTATAACCCTACCAATATTAATATGTTTGCTTATATCATTTGGATGTTTAAAATTAACAATTTTCTTTAGGGTGTATTCATATACAGGTACATCAAGAACATGACATCTTAGTTCTATTGATATAAAAATCATCAAATGACTAATAACAAACAGATTGAGATGGGTGTTTTGTTTATAAAAGCTGAGACAATTTCAGATGATTGTCTGTTTCAGGACATTAGCATCTGCTCCTCTCCAGCTCCTGCTGTCTGGAGCATCACAGCATCCTTTTTCACAGCCAGTGCTACCCACATCTGTAACAGTTGTTTGTATGCCATCTTCTGGATCTTTTAGTAAATGCCTTCTCACCAGTCAGCTATCTTCCTTCAAAAATTGACATATGTAAGAAGTACTGTTTATATTCAGAATAACTGAACTCTCTTCAAGTTCCTTGAAAACATAGGAAAGGACATGCTATTGTTCAATTTTGAATGTACAGTTCAGGCTTCCCTGTATGGTAGTAGGATCAGCTAATACGGGGAAATGGAAAGACATTATATCATGTTCTAAAATATATTGATACCTAATTCATCTCAGGTGTTACTATTTTAAGTACAGAAGTGACTGAGTCATCTCGTGTTTTATTGTACTTTTCCTGTCTCTGTCCAAATGTTTGCCCATTTAGTGAGGAAATTTTCAATTGTGCCAATTTTTGGTGCTTAGAGGATGACACGTTTTCTTTGCTCAGATAAAATGATAGTCCCGGTAATTTTCTTCTCACCATCAACATGCTCATAACCATCAGAAACATTACATATCTTAGATGCCATTATTTGCTGTATAGATAAGCAAACTATAGTGTATCCTTAAAATGGCATTATGTTTGGCAGCAAGCAGTAATGACTTATTGATTTATCAAAGGTTAATTTTAGCTTCATTTTCTTATGAGAAATAGACAGATCCAAGGGCTGCATATTGTTTGATTGAATTCCTAGTCTCATGAGAAAGGCAATAATGCAGGGGAAAGATATAGTTCCGTAGTTACTAGAGGATGAAGAAGAGCTTAATTAAAATGGAAGAGGAGTAGGTAATGTTTGGTGTGAAAGGATGCTCCATATATCCCAGAACTGGTGGTACTATACAATATTGTACATTTACCAAAACCAATACAAGACTATGAAGAGTAAATTTTGTCATATATAAATGATAGAAGTCAACAAGCACGTAAAAGAAATACTAAACAATATATAAATTTTAATATAAAAATAAATGCATTGAAATGAGAAAGAAACTATCCTAATTTAAGTATCTTCAATTTTAATGGGATACATTAAGACTAAATGTAAAAGGAAAAGCTATACACAAAAACTATACTCATGTAGATAAGTTTTGTTTGTCTGGTGGCAAGAATAAGAAGAATTAGAACTACTTGTTATTTGAATAATGATTGAACAACAAAGTGATTATATTGCATATAATGAGACCCAGCTTTCTTGATCATATATATTTAACATAAATAAAGAGGCGAAATAAAATGAATAGACTCTGCAATTTAGAAATAGAGTTAGAATTCACTTTAAGTTTGTAATTTTAAACATAATCAGCTTCTATACACAGCAAAGAAAACAATCAGCAAAATGAAGACATAGCCTAAGGAATGGGATAAAATGTTTGATAACTATGTATCTTATGCATCTAAGAGTGGATTAAAAATAAAGAATCCATAAAGAATTACAAAAACTAAACACCAAAAAGCCCAACAAATCAATAAATGGACTAATGAATATAGACACTTCTCAACAGAAGTAATGTAAATGGTCAATCAATATTTCAGAAAGTGTTTAACACCCTCAGCCCTCAGGGAAATAAAAATAAAAATTGCTTTGAGAACCCATCTCATTTCAGTCAAAATATATATCATCGAGACAACAAACTCTGATGAAGACATGGGGAAAACAGGCTGTTATTTACTCACTCTCATTAAGAGCTAAAACTATAATTACCACACAATCCAGCTGCAGTACGCTGTGGCACATACCTGAAGGATGTTTCTGTTGCTGTCATAAAACCATGACCAAATGTACTGTGGGGAGGAAAGGATTTATTTCATTTATTCTTCCATATCACAACTTATCATTAAAGATGGGTAGGAAAGAAACTTGAACAGAAATTTGGATCAAGAATTAATTCAGAGGCCATAGCGGAGTGCTGCTTACTGTCTGGTTATTCCTGGTCTGGTTATCATTATTGCTTAATAATCTCAGACCAGCAAATAAAAAGAAGGCACACACACACACACACACACACACACACACACACACACACACACACACATCCCACAACAACAGAATAGCAGTAATCATCAAATACTGCTCATATATGTCTCTCAAAATCAATGGACTCAATTTAAAAATAAAAAGACATAAACTTACAGAATGAATGTGAAAATAGGATCCATTCTTCAGCAGGATACAAGAAACACACCTTAGCTTCAAGGACAGATATCACTTAAGGGGGATAAAAAGATGTGAAAAGGTTTTAGAAGCGAATGGACCTAAGAAGCAAGCTGATGTAACTATTTGAATATCAGACAAAATAGACTTCAAAACATAACTAGTCAAAAGAAATAAAAATAGACACAACATATTCATCCAAGGGTAAAAATCACCAAGATAACATTTCAGTCTTTAATATCTATGCCCTAAGCACCAGTGCACTCAAGTATGTAAAAGAAATACTACTAGAGCCTAAGTGACATAGTGACCCTCACATACTGATAGTGGCAGACTTCAGCTCACTCTCACCAATGGACAGGTCATCCACAGAAATACTGGAACTAAGAGACTTTATAAAACAAATGAGTCTAACACATTTATAAAACACTTCACCCAAACACCAAAGAATAAACCTTCTTCTCAGCACCCCATGAAACATTCTCCAAAACTGATCACACTCAAAGGAAGTTCAAACAGAAGAAAATTGAAAAAGCACCATGGATACTAGATGTAAAATAAAGATGAGACACAGGGATTTCCCAATGACAGAGAAATGGAAGAGATCTACATGAACAACCTGGATGACAGTGGGAGTAATGAAGGGCAAGGTTTGAGGGAAAGAAAGCTTAGGGGAGCAGGAGATCCCAGCTGCACCAAGAATGATAAATGATGACTACATGAGAACAGGAATAGGCAGAGTGATAGAGAGGTCCCCAGAAATCCATAATGATACATTCTCTGTAGACTGCTGGCAATGGTCGAGAGAAAGCCTGATCTGACCTAGTCTGGTGATCAGAGGGCCAAACACCCTAACTGTGGTGCTGGAACTCTCATCCAAAAACTGATGGAAGAGGATGCAGAGATCCTTGGCCAGGCCCCAGGTGAAGCTCCAGGTGTCCAACTGTCGAGAAAGAGGAGGGTCTGCAAGAGCGTGAATTGTTGAATCCAAGATTGCAAAAAGCACAGGGACAAACAGCCAAACGAATGGAAGCACATGAATTATGAACCAAAGGCTGTGGAGCCCCCAACTGGATCAGGCCCTCTGGATAAGTGAGACAATTGAATAGCTTGAACTGTTTGGGAGGCACCCAGGCAATGGGACCCAGACCTGTCCTTAGTGCATGAGCTGGCTGTTTGGAACCTTGGGTTTACACAGGGACACTTTGCTCAGCCTGGAAGGAGGGGACTGGACCTGCCTGTACTAAATCCACCAGGTTGAATTGAATCCTCAGGGGAGTCTTGGCCCTGAAGGAGATAGGAATGGAGGGGAGGAGCTGGGGGGAAGGTAGGGGTGGGACTGGAGGGGGGAGGACAGGGGAACCCATGGCTGATGTGTAAAATTAAAACACAAATATAATAAATTTTAAAAAAGAAATAAAAAGAAAACACACACACACACACACACACACACACACACACAAAAGAAAAAGCACCATGTATTCTGACCACATACTCAGACAGAAATCAAATCTCCAAATATACAAGAAAATTGAGACTATATCCTGAAACCCATCTGACCACTACAGTATAAAGCTGGATATCAACCAAAGAAACAACAGAAAATGTATAAACAAAAACTGACAAAATTATCTTGGAAATTGAATAATTGACTACTGAATAAAAAGTGAGTCAAGACAAAAATTAAGGAAGATACTAGAGGCTTTTTAGAATTTAATAAAAATAGCTATACAACTTGAACAAACTTGTGGGGCACTGTAACGGTATGCATGCAAGACAAGTTCATAGCACTAAAGGAATACATAAAAAAAAAATCACAGAGATCTCATAGTAGTAACTGAACAGTACACCTCAAATTTCTAGAACAAACAGAGGAAATCATATTCAAAATGAGTAGGTAACACAAAATAATCAAACTCTGGGCTGAAATCAATAATTTAAAAAAAAATACAAAGAACCAATAAAACAAAGAATTGATTCTTTAAGAAAATCAGTAAGATTGAAAAACCCTTGTATAACTTTACTAAACAACAGAGAGACTATGCAAATCACTAAAATTGGAGATAGAAAGGGGAACATAGCAACAGATACTGAGGAAACCCAGAGAATCATAAGGACATATTTTAAAAGCCTATTCTCCACCAAATTGAAAAATCTAAAAGAAATGGACATTTTTCTTGATACATATCCTTTACCACTTTGTAGCATGAATCTTAGAAGTTCTTATTAATAAAAACAAACCCAGAGCCAGGTGTTGGTGTGAATGCTGAAAGATCAGAGAAGCAGAACAAGCCACAGCCACCTCACCTTGCCAATTCCTCAGCTGATCCTGTTTCCTCGGACTGGAAGCCTCTGAGTCCTCATCCAGAATGAATCTCAGCTGAACTGCTTCTCGAAAGCCTAAACGCTTAGCCAGCCAAAAGCTTCTAGTTTCTGATCTTCACACCTTATATACCCTTCTGCTTTCTGACATCACTTCCTGGGATTAAAGGCATGAGCCACCATGCTTGGCTATTTCCAGTGTGGCCTTGAACTCACAGAGATCATGCCTCCAGAAGGCTAGGATTAAAGGTGTGAATGCCACCATTTTCTAGTCTCTGTATCTAATGGCTGTTCTGTTCTCTGACCCCAGATAAGTTTATTAGGGTACACAATATTTTGGGTAATAAAATATCACCACACCACTTAGTTAAATCAAGAACAGATAAGCAATTTAAACAGTCCTATTACTCCCAGTGAAATAGAAGCAATAATTGAAATATCCCCCCCAAATTCTACCAGACTTTCAAAAAAAGAGTTAACCTTAATACACATCAAATTATTCCCCATATAAAAATACAAAAAAACAATGTCCAATTCATTTTACAAGGCCAGAGTTATCCTGATACCCAAACTATGTAAAGATACAACAAAGAAAAAATTACAGGCCCAAGTCTCTTATGAACATAGATACAAAAAAACAATAAAATAAATGCAAACCAAATCCAAGAACATGTCAAAAAGATCACTGAACATGATTAAGTTGGCTTTATCCCAGAGATGGAAGGATGGTTAAACATACATAAATCTGTAAGTATAATCTAATATTTAAACAAACTAAAAAGTAAAAGCTATATCTTTTATATGATTATCTCATCAGATGCAGAAAAAAGTCTTTCACAAAATGCAACACTCCTCCATGATAACATTCTGGAAAGATTATAAATACAAGGCACATACTTCAATATAATGAAGGCAGCTTGAAGCATGTCCATAGAAAACAACAACATGAATGGAGAGAAACTCAAAACATTTCCACTAAATTCAGAAACAAGACAAAGTTGTCTTAGGGCAATAAGATATCACCATCCCTGACTTCAAGCTCTAGTATAGAGCTATAGAAACAAAAACAGGATGGTACTGGCATAAAAATAGACTTGTGGATAAATGGAATCAAATCAAAGACCCTGTTGTAAATCCATACGCCTAAGAACTTCTGATTTTTTAAAAAATTATACAATGGAAAAAAGAAAGCATCTTCAACAAATGGTGCTAGCATAACAGGATGTCCTCATGTAGAATACTGCAAATAGATCCATATCTATCAGCATTCACAAAACTCAAGTCCAAGTGGATCAAAGACCTCAACATAAACCTAGCTATACTAAAATAATAGAAGACAAAGTGGGACATAGCCTTGACCATATTGGTGTAGGAGATAACTTCCTGAATATAATACCAGTAGCACAGACACTGAGATCAACAATTAATAATGAAACTGAAAAACTTCTGTAAGGCAAAGGACACTGTCAATAAGACAATACAGCATCCTACAGAATGAGAAAAGATCTTCACCAACACCACATCTGACAGAGGGCTTATCTCCAAAATATATAAAGAACTCAAGAAATTAAACATTAAAACACCAAATCATCCAATTAAAAAATAGGGTACAGATTTAAACAGAATTCTCAGCAGAAGAATTTCAAATGGTCAAAATACACACTTAAAGAATTGTTCAACACTCTTAACCATCAGAAAAATGTAAATCAAAATGACTCTGAGATTCAATCTCACATCTGTCAGAATGGCTAAGATCAAAAAAATTAATGACAGCTTAAGTTGGAGAGAATGTAGAGTAAGGGGAACATTCCTCCACTGCTGGTGGGGATGCAAACTTGTACAGCTACTTTGGAAATCAATATGTTGGTTTGTCAGAAAATTGGGAATCAATGTACCTCAGAACCCAGCTATACCAGTCTTGGGCATATACCCAAGGAATGCTCAATCATATCACAACTATGTTCATAGCAGCATTATTTATAATAGCTAGAACCTTAAAACAATCTAGATGTCCCTCAACCAAAGAATGGATAAAGAAAATGAGGTAATTTTACACAATGGAGTATTACTGAACTGTAGTGGGTAGCCATTCCAGCCTTGGCCTGGAAGTTCCAACCCCCATTGAGGCTTTGAGAGAGGGTGCTGAAGACCCAGGATCTCTTTGGTTCCTTAACCCTGGACACTGTAGGTAGACCGAGCAGAGTTCTCTAGAGAACACCCCCGGACTGCGCCATACCTTTGCCAGACCCTACAACCTACCTATTCCTTCATTTGTAAGTTACCCCACAAAATAAACCTCCCTTTTAACTACATGGAGTGGCCTTAATAATTTCACCAATACTGAAGTGTAAGAAACAATGACATCATGAAATTTGCAGGGAAATGGATGGAACTAGAAAAACTCATTTCTGAGTGAGTTAACTCAGACCCAGAAAGACATACATGGTATGTACTCACTCATAAATGGATATTAGGTGTGAAGTAAAGAATTACCAGGCAACAATCCACAGCACCAAAGAGGCTAGGTAACAAGGAGGGCCCAAAGAGGGACACATGGATTTCTCTGGGAATGGGAAATAGAAGAGATCCCTTGAGTAAAATGGGGGCAGGGTGGAGGAGTGGGGGTCAGGATGAAAAAGATGTCTTGATATGGGGGACCATTTCAGGTTTACAGAGAATCCTGGTCCCAAGGAAATTCACAGGAATCCACAAGGATGACTCCAGTTACAATTCCTAGCACTAGTGGAGAAGGTGCCTGAACTGGCCATCTCCTGTAATCATATTAGTGACTACCCTAATTGTCATCAAGAGCTTTCATCCAGTAACTGATGGAAGCAGCTGTAGAGATCCACAGCCAAGCACTGGACCAAGGTCCCAGAGTCCTGTTGAAGTGAGGGAGGAGGAATTGTATGGGGGGGGGGGTCAAGGTCATGATGGGGGAACCCATAGAGACACCTGACCCGAGCTTGTGGGAGCTCACAGACTGTGGATCGGCAGCTAGGGAGCCTACATGGGACAGAACTAGGCCCCCTGCATGTGCGTGAGAGTTATGTAGCTTGGTCTGTGTGTAGGGCTCCTCCTAGCAGGGGACCTGTCACTGGTGCTTGAACTGTCCTATTCCCAGTGCTGGGTTGCCTAGCCCAGCCTTGAAGCAGGGGAGGAGATTGATCCTGACTCAACTTGCTGTGCCATGATTTGTTGATGCCCATGGGAGGCCTGCCTCTTTCTGAATGGAGGTAGACGAGGAATGGATGGCAGGGGTCTTCACAAGATGGGGTTGTGGAGTTGAATGGAGAAGTGGCACATGATCCCTTCCCTAACCCAGGAGCTATCTCCATTTGATAACCACTTGCAAATGAAAATTTAGTTTTCTCTATTGGAGTCTCACTGGGGAAACAAACTATGCTTAAATGTAGGCTGCATGCCAGCAGTAGATGGCCAACAGAAAGAGGTTCCTTGTCTCACAATGTGTAATTTTTTTCCATTTAAAAAAATCCTATATTATGTTTTTATTTTATTTTATTTATATATTTATTTGTCTCTTTTTACCCTACAGGTCCTTTGGGTATATATTATGGCTTCCAGTTTCTCATTTTTATGGGATTCCTGTGTGTGCAAACAACTGATCTCTTTGTCTAGATCTGAATATTTTTTATGCCTTTGTTTGAATGCCTTTCCTTCTCTTTGTCTGTTTTGTATCCTGATGGGTTTATGTTTGTTTAATTATATCATTATATTATGTTACATTATATTAAAATGATCCCTTAGAAGCCTCTTCACTTTCTAGTGAGAGACAAAAAATTGGTGGTTCTGGATCTGATACAAGGTGGGGAGGAACTGGGAAGATTAGAGGGAGGGGAAACTGTAATCAGAATATATTATGTGAGAAAATAATCTATTTTTAATAAAAGGGAAAAAATAAAAAGAACTAAACTTTGACAACTTTATATAATTCGGCTCAATAATTTATTAACTAAACTCTTATTTATAATGTGACACTTGTATATACTTTGCCTATCTTACCTAACATAAAATTGTAAACAAAAGTGTTGTGATTGCTTATTAACTAGTATATATATTGCATTATTTTCACCAGGGTCATTCTCAAAATCACAGCTCCAAGAAACAAGATCGGTCCCTTCAATGTACCTTTGAGAGTATATCTAACTGGATGCATATAACGTAAAGTCTTTCCAAAAAAGAAAGTTAGTGAATATCTGTGAGCTTACAACTTCCATCTGCGGGATGCCAGATACAGAAATATATTCATAACTCCCTGCATGCCAAATTGAGTTGTCTCTAGAAATGCATCTACACCTGTGGATTACCTAAATATTGAGGCTGTAAATCTAAATCTCAGGAGATTCTATTTCCATGGTGTATTATAAGGCCGCTAAACTTGTAGAGTATGTCAGGAAAATTACCATCATGTCAATTTGAAAAAAAACAAAAAAGGATTTCCCAACAGATTAAAAAAATGATGGTTTTTCTGTCACTTCCATGGAAGTTTGCTATTTCTGAGCTCAGGGGTTGATTTGGCTTGTATTCTTTTCCCCTCTGAGCCCTGAAGTCGACGCTCAATTGGGAGTCTTTCACATAAACCTTTCATCCCCTAGTACTTTTTCCCACATCTTGACTCCTGGAAGAATTCCCCATATGTGATATTCCCATTCTCGTGAAAGAGTTTGTGGAAACTGAACACTGGCTAGAGGCTCACTAACTCTCACTTTCTTGGTATTTAATTATCTGGGTATAAATGAAGATGAGGAAACCAGAGCTCAGGGAGACCACAGGTAGAAGTTCTCATTCCTTACTTAGGTCTGTAAATAAAAAAGCCCTAGCTTCCAGATGAGATCAAATAAGACAAAAAAATCCAATCGCATTAATTACCTGACTTCGTAATGTGTAGCTATCAAGAATAAGTTTGTGATAACATTAACTTGAGGATGTAGCCATCTTTCCTTTGAAATTCAGATGGTACTGCTTAGGCAGTAGGGAAGAAATCGTTTTTGAAACAGCAACACTTACTTTTACAGCATTTTATTTAGACATTTTCACTTCCTCCTAACAGTGACTATGTTTCAAATGGAGATTCAGTACTCTTGACTGAGCTCGGATGCCAGCAGTGGATTGCCATTGGATGCCAGTCTCCACATTTTCTTTTGTTGTTGTTATTGCCTTTTCTGTCCATCACCCAATTCCTTCCTGTGCTGCAATTTTTAATTAACTGGCCAGGTGTTTTGTTTGTTTGTTTTGATTTGAGGTCTTGACAGAATGTCACTGTGTAACATTTTTGGGCTGCCCCCAAACTCATGGTGATCCTAACTTTACAGTGCTAGGATTTCCATAAGTAGATTTTCCGAGAAAACAAAACAAAACAAAATGAGTAATGCAATTACTGCTGCTGCTCCTGCCTTAACTGCCCCTCTTGTCTCCATGGATGATGGTTTTTCCTGACACAACAGCTGTTTTTCAGATACAGATAGACTGGATCTGTGGAAGCTTGGAGCCTCTAAATGTTTAAAGTTCTTTTCAAAGAAAGGACTAAAACTAACATTTAGGAATTTAAGAACATCCGTCTACATTTGTAATAAGAAAGAAGTGCTATGGAATAATCCTTTTTGTACACTGTGAAGATTTGTTGCTGTGACTGGTTTAATAAAGAAGCTGACTGGCCAGTAGCTGAACAGGATAAGGTTAGGCAGGAGAGTCGTAATAGAAGAACCCTGGGAGGAAGGAGGGTGGAGTCTGGAGTTGCCAGCCAGAAGCAGAGGGAGCAAAAGATGAACGTGCCATGCTAATAAAGGTACCGCCATATAGCAGAGTGTGAACAAGGAAAATGGGTTAACTTAAAACACAAGAGATAATTAGTAATAAGCCTGAGCTATTGGATGAGCATTTATAATTAATATTAAGCCTCTGAGTGATTATTTGAGAGTGGCTGTGGGACAGGAAAACTCTACCAACAAAGAAGATAAACTGAAAATCTATAAAATGGAAACAAGGTATTATAATATTTGAATTCATCAGTAACTGTCATCCTTATGTTTTCTTACTTCAGATCAATACCCATTTGTAACATTGCACTGTTCTGATTTTTTCAACTAACTCTCTTTAATAGTTTAGGATTTTTCCTTGAATGTTCACTCCTCTTTATTGATAATACCTTCATAATTTAGGATAGTACCTATTAAGTTTTTCATGTTTGAACAATTTTTATACTCTTTGCAGGTTTTGTAATTGTTTGCCAAAATTCTAGTTAATTCTGTTTTGCAAAATACCTACCAAAAAGTTTTATTAAACACCTGACACACTCCTTTATACATCTCATCATAAACTGTCTCTGTGAGTAATGGTGATGTCGATTTGTTGTGGATCAGCTGCCATTTACCCTACTGATCAAGATGAGAATGTTCTAAAGGCTTTCTGACTCGCTTCATTCTGTCATGTTTCTATCCCATCTCCCTCATATTGTGTATGCCAGGTGCTTCAGGACATGCTTCTTTCTACAGTGTATTTGTTAGGCCAGTGCCTGCATGTTGCTATCAGAATGAATTGATATTGAATATGTAATTATGTTTTTGAAGTCCCTTGATGCCATGGGAAGGCTAGGAGAAAGTTAGGCATGCTGCAGTTGCCTCAGAATCACAAGGATATGATCCATTATATCTAATTTACCTGTAATTCCCACCCCCCTTTTACTTTTAGAACTCAATTTAAACTCCACTGGTATCAGCGTCCCTAGACAAAGAGGGTGGGGACATCAATGGAAAGTTGAGATGGTCGGATAGAAGGAGACAACAGACTTTGCTAAACAGTGTTAAAATATCATACTTGTATATGTTTTATGAAAAGACTATTACCTTATCTTGCCCTGACTTTTGTCATCTCTTACAAGGGGACTCCTACAAGCATGGACTTGAGACTTAGTTTATCTTCATGACAATGAATTTATGATAAAGCAAACTTCATTGGATTTAAAATGAATACTAAGTCTTCACTTTTGCTTTTGCTTTTTTGTTGTGCCTCCCAATTTCCATCCTCCTCTATTTTGCCTATAGAAAGAATTGTTTCAGTTAAAGTAAAGCACATGGTATGGATCAGCAGGTGGGGATGTGCTATGAACTATTTTGTAGGCAGCAACTCATATGCTTCAAAAAACCATTGTTCTTTAATCCTTATTCTACTATGGCCTTTTTCTTCTTCTTCTTTTTTCTTTTTTGTTTTTTTGAGACAGGATTTCTCTGTGTAGCTTTGTGCCTTTCCTGGAACTCGCTTTGTAGATCAATATGGCCTCAAACTCACAGAGATCCACCTGCTTCTTCCGCCCAAGTGCTGGGATTAAAGGCATGTGCCACCATTCCTGGCCTGGCCTTTTTTTGCATGTAGGATTTGTCACAGTTTAGAAGAGGTATGACAGACTTGACAAATGCTGCCATAATATAGTGTCATTGATAGATTTAGATGGCTTAAAAGAAACCTGAGTGTGTTGAGAAAACTCATCAGTGTGCAACTATATGTTTACTTGAATTAATGTTGGGGGAGTTTTTTGAGGATACTGTGGAAGTAAACAAAGAAAATTCTCCCCAAAGAATCACTAGATGTTGTGGTAAATGGGTAGCTTGATTCCTACTGTGGATCAACTTTCCACAAGAGTAATTACACTATTCAAGTACAGCAATCTTGCAAATGTCCCTAACAGCACATATTTTCAGTGTCCTGAACTCTTAAATCATCATGAGGTGATTCCTGATGGTTCATGAAACTTGATTGTTTGAAAAGAATGTGGAAAGCATCTGTGTGTGTGTGTGTGTGTGTGTGTGTGTGTGTGTGTGAAAATATTCTAGTGTTATACTTTTGCATCCTCTCTTATCATGTAATTCATGATGATCCTTAAGCATCCTTTATGCCTATAGGCTTAATTATCCTATGCTAACAGGGCAAAGGCTTCATATTCAATTCTATCACCAAAGAAATGTTTGTTATGTGTGACACAACAGGAATTCAATTACGCCCCCAAATATTGAATCTCCGTGTTGCTCAAGTTTCTGCAGAAAATTAGATTATGATTCATGACTATTGTGATAATGTTACAAAGGAAGACATGCCTCCTCAACAAGTAGGACAATAAAAAATGTCAATTTTTACTAAAGCTACAGTCAGTTACAAAGAAGCCGAGGCTGTAGTGCACTGCACAGTCTAATGGCTGCAGATAATACTCTACCAGAAACACAGGCTACAAGACAGAATTCATCATAATGAGATTACGATAATTACTCTGCTTCATCAAATTATGCATATTGACTATGGTTCCAGCATCACACAATGTTTACATACATTAATCAAAAATCATGGCCCCCCTATTCCTCATACTCAGTTGGCTTGATCAGCATTAATACAAGAGGAAGAGCTTAGTTCTGCCACAACTTGGTATATCATGCTCAGTTGACATCCATGGGAGGCCTGTCCCTTCCTGAACAGAAGCAGAAGGGGAGGGGATAGGAGAAGAGGTGGGAGAGGATGCTGTGATCAGGATGTAAAATAAATGAATCCATTTAATAAAAACTCACATCCCCTTGTTAACATGTACACTTTTATATATCAGTAAAAATAAATTCAATTCAGAAAGAAAAACTCAGTAAAGAAAAACTTAAATAAAAACATCTTTTAACAATGACTGTCAACAAAGCCTTTGTCTAACCTTTCTGTCTCTCAAGTGTACACATGTACTTATGTTAATTTTAACATAAAATGACAAAAGGAAATGAGTTGAGATAAAGAAATCAAATGATTGATTTTAACAGATTTGGTTTAGTATTTGTAAACTCCACAAGGGCTTAGCCCTGAGAAATGAAACTATGGGAATAAAACACAAGAGGCAGTGGGAAAAGTCAGAGATAGACAGAGAATGAATCAGTGGATCAATTTTATTATCTCCTTGTGGACTAAAACACGGTGGAAATAATCGTCTGATATATATCTAAGACCAAGACAAGGTAAATGAAGTTAAGCTTGAGGAAAGCTTCCAGTACACTTAACATATACTTAATGCATAATGGAATATAGAGAAAATATTTGGACTTAAATAGGGAAATTCATATTACTGTCACTCTCTTAAACTGGCTCTGTCTTTCAGGGATTTTTTTCCTGATATCAAATTGTAAGATAATTGAAAAAAATCATTGCATCAAGTTAACTGTCAAGTTAATAGTAAAAAGACTAAAAAGAAGGCAAAGGATTATTACTATTTCTTTCTCACTTTAAAAAATTATATATAAGTTCCCGAGTAACATGAAGTTAGTCATGGGTCAACCAACAGACCAACTGTCTGTGAAGTATTGTTATGACGGAACAATGAAAACTTGGACTGAATCCTGCCTCTTAAAACAGAATAAATGAAATGAATTCATAACTAAGACATTTATATAGCAACAGAATATAAAACTTTTCTCACAGAATCACAAGTCTAGAAACTGTGCAAAACCACTAAGAGGTTGCCAGTTTTAATGTCCAATGATTAGAATGTGATAAAGTAGACCAGGACCAAATTTCAGCCTTATTGGAGCAAAGCAGATGTTTTAACATTTTATCCAGTTATTACAGAAATTAATGTTTCTGTACTGTAAAAATGGAAATTTTATTCCAAAATAAAAATATGTGGTTATTTGAAAGACATGATAAGCAAGAAGAAATACCTTAGTTGTTTCTCAAATTTAGAGCTGTTATAGTCTCACTGAGAAAAAAAGTAAGGCAACATCATGCTCATGCTTTACATACTGTTCCTTGGGCAATTCATGAGGAAATGTTTATTTTCCCAAAATTTTAATTACATTACATTTTATTCTAAAACTCATTTTCACCAAAATTTTTCTCACTGTAATTCTAAATTTCATTTTAGTGGGTTTTTTTCCTCTTTGAATTAACAGCTTTTCAAAATATTGTAGAAAAGTTTGAAAAACAATGGTTTCTGAGTTTGGGAACAAAGATACAACCTATCACTCATGCTACAAAGTACATGTAAAAGCAACTGTTATTTTGAAAATAAAAATAAATTTAGAATACTTTGAAAATGATGAAATCATCTCATGATGACTGATATTGACTTCCAGTTTGACTGGAATTTAAATCTCTGGAGGATACACCTCTGAAGGTGGCTGTGAGGCTGTTCTAGAAAGTTTTAATTAGGAAAGAGCTGCTCTTAGTATATCAGGCACATCTCTGGGGGGTGGGTTTCATATGGAATAAAAGAAACAAACAAAACATCGAAACCTTAACCATTCACTATTCCCATTGCCATGTGATGGGATCCCAGAGCCCGAGGTCAAAGAAACTCCTCTTCAGTTGATTTTGTTCAATCCTGTGTCATAACACTTGTAAAAGTAATTAATACACCCCCCATGAGTTATGTTTGCAAGGGTTCTCCACCACTCCCTCCTCATCTTCTTCTTTAAAGTGATCTTTCCCCCACACAGGAAATTTTAATTTTTTTAAGTCCTCTGACCAGGTTGCTCTTATGACCAGTTCTTTAACTGAGTATCAACTTTGACTCTCTCTCTCTCTCTCTCTCTCTCTCTCTCTCTCTCTCTCTCTCTCTCTCTGTCTGCCTATTATCTATCATCTATCATCTATATATTTGCCTATCATCTATCTATGTATCAATCTGTCAATTGATCTACCGTCTATCAATCTATCAGTCTATTACCTATCTATCTACCTATCTACCTATCTATCTATCTATCTATCTAACTTCTATCATCTTCACTTAGCAAGTAAAAGTCATTGATTAGTCAACCTTTCCTCCACATCATTTTTTACCACTCAGCGTCATTGCTAAGGAGGGTAACTTTCCCTCCATAAGAGAACACACTAGTTTTGCTGTTTCATTATTATTTAGTTTTAATTTCAAAACAGTATACATACTAAATATTCATCTACTAATTTCAACATATATATTAGCATTGGTTTTAGATTATTTTTACATAAAATATTTTTTATTCTTATCCATGTGAATTCCCAAAAGTATGATAGCAGCTGAAGGTTCTCACTCAAGTACAGACGAATAATCTAAGTGAATTTGTTTGGTATGATTGGTTTATTAGAGAACATTTTTACCTAGATCATAAAATTTGTCTTCTTTCATGTCATGAAGGAACAGAAGATCTGTGATCTAAAGGTGATTTTCTAAAGAAAACCCACAGAATCAACTAGCCAGGGCTCATTGGGGCTCACAGAGACTGAACTGACAACCAGGGAGCCTGCATGGCACTGACCTAGGCCCTCTTCTTGTATGTAACAGTTGTATAGTTTGGTCTTCTTGTAGGAGTTCTAACAATAGGAGCAGAGACTGTCATCTGTTCATTTACTGGCTTTTGGGACCCTCTTCTATATACTGGGTTGCCTTGCCCAGCCTTAATTCAAAGTGAGGTGCTTTGTCTTACTACAACTTGATATGCCACATTCTGTTGCTATCCATGAGAGGCCTGCCCTTTTCTGAACAGAAATGGAGGAGAAGTGGCTGGGGTGAGGAGAGGCAGAGGGGAGATAGGGCAAGGGACTGGGAGGAGAGGAGAGAGGAGAAACTGCCGTCCAGATGTAAGATAGATAGATAGATAGATAGATAGATAGATAGATAGATAGATAGACAATTAGTAATGTGTAGCATGAAAATTTAGTTGTTATATTGAGAGATATTTATTTATTTAGTGTTCATCTTCAGAAGTTGAGTATTGCTCCATAGTTAGACTTTATTACTACACATTGATTTTATTTTTGTCACAGTGAGGACATGTGTAATATGAATCTTAAGAGTTCTTATTAATAAAATCAAACCCGATGCCAGTTATTGGGGTGAATGCTGGAAGATCAGAGAAGCAGAACAAGCCACAGTTTCCTCACCTTGCCAGTTCCTCAGCTGGTCTTGTTTCCTCAGACTGCAAGCTTCTGTGTCCTCATCCCAATGGCTCTCAGCTGAACTGTGCTGCTCCAAAGCCTAAAGTCTTAACCATCCAAATGCTTCTAGTTTCTGGTCTTCACGCCTTATATATCTTTCTACTTTCTGCAGTCACTCCCTAGGATTAAAGGTGTGTGTCACCAAGCCTTGACGTTTCTAAAGTGGCCTTGAACTCAGAGATCGGCTAGCTCTGCCTCTCAAGTGCTGGGATTAAAGGCGTGTACCACCACCACCCAACTTCTGCTATGGCTTGCTCTGACCCATTTTCTAGCCACCATTTCTGGCTCGTTCTAGTGGCTGTCTGTTCTCTGACCCCAGATAAATTTATTAGGGTGCACATATTGGAAACACAATACTACCATATTGTAAA
Source organism: Onychomys torridus (assembly GCF_903995425.1). Taxonomy (NCBI): domain Eukaryota; kingdom Metazoa; phylum Chordata; class Mammalia; order Rodentia; family Cricetidae; genus Onychomys; species Onychomys torridus. The sequence goes on along the minus strand of NC_050457.1, from coordinate 62,848,196 downwards.
CAATATTAGTCTTTATAAAAATAAACCAATAATCTCTCATTAAAACATGACTTTGAGAGGGCAGCTTCTTACATAGTCAAAAATATATCCTCTAAATCTCAAGGGTAGTATTGTGGAACAGAAAAGATATTTTCTTGAAAGAAGTTCTGTTTCTCCACATCAAATGTGTGATACTATCATCTCTAAGGATATTTTCGAATGTTCAGACTGACCAGCAACGACTTCGTTTTTCTTTTTATCTTAGCTCTCCAAGAGCTCTGTCCTGCCAGAAACATGGGGCACTGAATATGCTCAAGTTTGAAGTGCCCCGAAAGAGACAGACTGAAAGCAAGTCAGAAGGGAAGTGAATTTTACAGAGCTCTGTGAGTTATAGGCACCAATATTTCCTTGCATTTTCTATTACTTTATAGACCAAATCTTCATCTTTGAGTCTCATTAGGACAATGGGATATGGTGTGACCTAGAGACCTAGCATCCTTATCTATGAAACACAAACAAGAGCGTACAACTCAGCAAGTTGTTGTGCTTAGGTGATTCCATTTGCAGTCTCCTTTGCCTAGTATGTGGATGCTTGCTTTATGGTTCCTCAAGAACCACAGGATAGGCTTTTCAGGAAGCAGTTTCACTGCGGGGTAAAGTGAAAGCTCTCAATGAGTTACATCTTGTGCAAAGAATTAATTGTGTTAATTTTCAAACACTACATTAAGAGAAACAGCAAAGTATCAACTATAATAAGAATACCATTCTCATTACCCCATGATGATGTTGCTTTGAAACACTTTTCTATCCACAAAACAAAAAGTGAGAACTAACTGAAGATGGGTGATCAGCGACATAATCAATTATTTAGGTGGTATTCAGATGGTAACGTTGCTGGGAAGAAATATTTATGTGAGACACAAGTGTTATTACCATTTGAATAAAGTGATAATTTTGTTTTATTAGTAAAAAGATTTGTACATATTTGTAGTGGTTTATGATTGAATTAACAATCTGTTTTAACTTTCTGGCCTCTTCATTAAGTATTGTAGATTGCTACTTATTTGCCTTTGAAAAATGAATCATTTGTTCTTATGTTGAATACTATCTCCCAGAATATGAGGACTGACAAAGCCTTTCACAGATTTATTTCAAAGATGATATTTTATGCTATCTAAAAAGGAAAACCATGGAATGCAAATAAAATAGTTCTATAACTGTGGTAATAGATTTATAAAAATAAAATGCATTCATATATTATTTGTGGGAGTCAATTTGGTTATCTGTGAGATTAGATGCTATGATAATTTTGCAAGCATCTGTCATAATGTGGAAAGATGCTTGGTTCAGAGAAAGAGAATGGGACTGGGGAGATTGCTCAGTGGTTAAGAGCATGCACTGCTCTGGCAGAGGAATGGGTTTGGTTCCCAGCACCTTTATCAGGCAGCTGGCAGCTTCTTCTAACTCCACCTCCAAGAGATCCGATGCCCTTTTCTGGCTTCTGTGTACACTGCAATCACATTCATAAGCACCTCCAGCCATATATATATATTTAAATAACAAAATAATCTTTCAAAAGAAAGAACATTAATATTCTGGATTTTGCCTCAGAAACCAACACATCCTATGAGCATTGGTATGTAAACTTTCAATTTTATTTTTTAAATGTGATGACAGGACATACTTCACAAGTTCTTGTTAAGATTTCCTTCACAATGACTAACATTAATCACAACGATTTGAGAGTTATAATCTTTACATCTACTACAATCTTAATTTGCTGTTCAGTAAAATAACTTAAAATATTGGACAATAAAAATGTGACATTGTTTTCTTTTGATGATATTGTAGAAAAGGAAGACACTATATTGATTTCTGTGTTTTTGTATGTGTGTGTGTGTATTTTATTTTTTTCTTGGCCTCTAAATCTTCATTGTATCCACATATTACTCTCTTTTATGTAATAATTCTCATGTTTAAATGCAAACTGATACCAGAAATATGTAAATGACCAACCAAATGTTGAGGGATATGGGAGATGGGGAAGAGAGAGAAAGAGATGGGAGAGAGAAAGAGAGAGAGGGAGATGCCTGAAGCAAATGATTGACAGTATTTTCTAGACATGGATTAGAGTGGGCTTTTCAATTTTCAATAGTTTTGACCAACTTAAACCCACTGTGATGTTAGGCCATGGTATGCACATTATTCTGATTACTCAGCAGTAAAAAATAAGAGAGATTCGTGATAGTATCCTGTTCTAACTTTGTTCTTGGTATGCACCTCACAGAGTTAACTACAGTGAGTTCCTCAGCTGTGTAGAACTACATGTAAAATCTACCTGGAATATTCACAATGGTCATCTGAAGCTGGAATCATCCAATAACAGTGGACAGCAGCCAGCAGCCAGCACTTGGCCTTGGAGTGGCACCTGTTCTTAGCATTATGATCTTTTTTAATTCAGTCATTCTTTCCTGATGTAGAGGAGTGCCTCCTACTGAACAGAAGACAGCTCTTGCTCATGGAATTCACATGCAGGGACATGAAGGTCATTGACGTAACTGTAGAAAATCTTGAATGAAAAGAACTGATTATTTTTCTGATCCATCTAATCTTAATTCTCATCCTGACTCTGTTCCATTCTCCTATTTCCTGCTTCTGTGGGGAAATTGGCTTTAGTATCTTACAAGTTGATAGGCAAAGAATTAACATTTTCTAACTTACTATGCTTTCTGGATCCCCACAATAAGCTACAATATCTCTTGTCTTTCATTATAGACATGCTACCAGGACCTATTAGTCATAACCTCACTAGGACATCGTTATCTGTACACTATGATGCTACTTTTAATCAGATTCCATGTGCACAGGGGCAGACACACATGCACATGGATACAGATTCACAAATATAACTATGCAAACAGTACTGTATAGCACAGCTCTATGCATATATATAGAAAATATTAAGACATTTCTTGTCTCACAAAATCATGAGGACTTAAAAAAAAAATTTCTGTGCCAGCAGGCAAAATTGTTATTAAGGAAATAATGATTTCTTTTGAAAACCTGAGGAATGAGAAGTGTGAACTTACATAGTTATAATTATATTTCATTTTGTTAGTTTTGAAAGGAGAAAACACCATTAATATAAACTTAAAATTCTGTTTGCATAAGTAATATAATTGAGAGAAAATTAATATTTTGAGATGGGTGTTGACAGCAAAACAGTATGTGTGAATTGGATTATGTACCATTGGTATAGTCAATAATAACCATAAAATACTCTGAAGCCTAAGTAGCATGTTAGTACCTGTGATGATTTTTCTCAGGATATAGAGATAAAAGCAGAGAAACACTAGATGTTGCTGTAGATGCAAACTTATTTTTTAAATCTGACTTCAAATTACAGAGCATAATTGGATTCTTTAGAGAAGTTGAGTGACTGGACAGGGTTAGTATCAGTCTATCAGAATGACTGGACAGGGTTAGTATCAGTCAATCAGAAATTCTCATGAGGATTAATCCCAATTTTTGCACATATAGTACACTGATGTCCTGATGGCCAAAGGTTCTGCAAATGCTTTGTTTGATAGAACACAAGAAAAAACAAAAACAAAACAAAGAAACAAACAACAACAAAAACTGTATTAAGTTCATTTTGTTTTTAGAAGCATTTATCAGTATAAATGAGAAGCAGGCACAGACCATGCCTGACCCCTGCTGTGCATGTAGACACATTACACCTGTATCTAAAGGGAAATCTGTATGTATAGAAAGTAATGCAAATAAAATATTTAAAAATGTACCACAAATGCATTTGAATTACTAAAAAAAAAATTTCTCCCATATAAAGTAGCTTAGAAGTGATTTTCTTTATTATTATTATTATTATTATTATTATTATTATTATTATTATGTTTTAATTTTATACATCAGCCATGGGTTCCCCTGTCCTCTCCCCTCCCGCCCCCACTCCCACCTTCCCCCTAGCCCCTCCCCTCCATTCCCATGTCCTCCAGGACCAAGACTCCCCTGGGGATTCATTTAAACCTAGTGGATTCAGTACAGGCAGGTCCTGTCCCCTCCTTCCAGGCTGAGCATGTGTCCCTGTGTGAGCCCAAGGTTCCAAACAGCCAGCTCATGCACTAAGGACAGGTCCTGGTCCCAAGCCTGGGTGCCTCCCAAACAGTTCAAGCTATTCAATTCTCTCACTTATCCAGAGGGCCTGATCTAGCTGGGGGCTCCACAGCCATTGGTTCATAATTCATGTGCTTCCATTCGAATGGCTACTTGTCCCTGTGATTTTGCAATCTTAGATTCAACAATTCATGGTCTTACATTCTCTCCTCTTTCTTGACAGTTGGACACCTGGAGCTCCACCTGGGGCCTGGCTGAGGATCTCTGCATCCACTTCCATCAGTTATTGGATGAGAGTTCCAAGATGACTGTTAGGGTGTTTAGTTATCTGATCACCAGACTAGGTCAGATCAGGCTTTCTTTTGACCATTGCCAGCAGATTACAGAGGATATATCATTGTGGATTTCTGGGGACCTCTTGAGCACTCTGCCTATTCCTGTTCTCATGTGATCTTCATTTATCATGGCCTGATATTCCTTGTTCTCCCTTTCTGTTCTTGATCCAGCTGGGATCTCCTGCTCCCCTAAGCTTTCTTTCCCTCAAATCTTGCCCTTCATTACTCCCACTGCTGTCCAGGTTGTTCATGTAGATCTCATCCATTTCTCTGTCATTGGGTGATTCCCTGGGTCTTTCCTAGGGTCCCGTTTTCTAGGTAGCCTCCCTGGAGTTGTGTAGCAGTCTAGTTATCTTTGATTTACATTTAGTATCCTCCTATGAGTGAGTACATACCATGTTTGTCCTTCTGAGTCTGGGTTATCTCACTCAAGATGATTTTTTTCTAGATCCATCCATTTGCCTGCAAACCTCATGATGTCATTGTTTTTCTCTGCTGAGTAGTACTCCATTGAGTATATGTACCATATTTTCTTTATCCATTCTTCAGTTGAAGGGCATCTAGGTTGTTTTCAGGTTCTGGCTATTACAAACAATGCTGATATGAATATAGCTGAGCAAATGCCCTTGTGGTATGATTGAGAATTCCTTGGGTATATGCCCAAGAGTGCTATATCTGGGTCTTGGGGGAGATGGATTCCCAATTTTCTAAGGAAGTGCCATATTGATTTCCAAAGTGGCTATACAAGCTTGCATTCCCACCAGGGAATGGAGGAGAGTTCCCCTTGCTCCACATCCTCTCCAGCAAAAGCTGTCTTCTGTGTTTTTGATCTTAGCCAGTCTGATAGGTGTAAGGTGGTATCTCAGAGTCCTTTTGATTTGCATTTCCCAGGAAATTAGGGATGTTGAGCAATTCCTTAAATGCCTTTCAGCCATTTGAACTTCCTCTGTGGAGAATTCTCTGCTTAGTTCTATAGCCCATTTCTTAATTGGACTGTTGGGCATTTTGATGTCTAATTTCTTGAGTTCTTTATATATTCTGGATATCAGCTCTCTGTCAGATGTGGGGTTGGTGAAGACCTTTTCCCATTCTGTAGGCTGTCACTTTGTCTTGTTGACCATGTCCTTTGCTCTAATGGAAAGATCTCCCATGCTCATGGATAGGCAGGATTAACATAATAAAAATGGCGATCTTACCAAAAGCAATCTACAGATTCATCGCAATCCTCATCAAATTACCAACACAATTCTTCACAGATCTGGAAAGAATAATACTCAACTTCATATGGAAAAACAAAAAACTCTGGATAGCCAAAAGAATCCTGTACAATAAAACAACTTTTGGAGGCATCACGATCCCTGAACTCAAGCTCTACTATAGAGTTACCATAATAAAAACAGCTTGGTATTGGCATAAAAACCGACATGTGGACCAATGGAATCGAATTGAAGACCCTGACATTAACCCGCACACCTATGAACATATAATTTTTGACAAAGAAGCCAAAAAGGTACAATGGAAAAAGGAAAGCATCTTCAACAAATGGTGCTAGCATATGTAGATGTATCCTGCTTGTTAAATAAGAAACACAGAGCCAGTTGCAGAGTTAAAAACCACGAGGTCAGAGCCAAAGCAGAAAACCTTACCCTTCACTGCTTCTGCGGTTCCTCCTCTCCGCAAGAGACCTACTTCTGTGCGTCCTGTCTATTTAAAGACTTTCTGTTCTCCTCCCTCATTGGTTGTAACCCAGCCACATGACCTCCTCATCACTGCCTGTTTTGTAGAAGGCTGCAAATAGATCCATATCTGTCACCGTGCACAAAACTTAAGTCCAAGTGGGTCAAAGACCTCAACATAAATCCAGTTACTCTGAACCTGATAGAATTGAAAATAGGAAGTACTCTTAAACACATTGGCACCAGAGATCACTTTCTAAATATAACACCAGTAGCACAGACACTGAGAGAAACAATCAATCAATGGGATCTGTTGAAACTGAGAAGTGATTTTCATATCAGATGTTTTATATATTGCTGTAATTACAGAGTGCAGACTGGCTGATGTAAGCAATAAAAATTCATTTCTCCAAGTTCTACGAGGAAGCCCAAGCTTATCCAAGGAGTGTAGAAGCAGAGGTTTTGTTTTTTTTTTTTTTTTTTTCCAATTTATCTGTAGAGGATTTTGTCTGTATGGTTTGTATCAAGGTTTTTACATCTCTCTTAACACACAATTCCAGACACAAAGGAATATCTACATGATTTTTCTTTTATAAAATAATAGAGTCTATGATGAGATTATTCAAAATCTGTCAATGGATTTGTTATCCAAATTTAAATCCTCTTCTGCTCCAAATTTTACTCCAGTTTTCAAATGATATGAGGACCTTTGAAAACAAGGTGTGCTTAAGGAGCCAATAAGACAGGGGACCCAAAAATGGAATTTAAAAAATTGCTACAACAAAAATCTACAGTCTTGTTTTCCTTATTCAAGAGATAGGCATACTTGAGTAAGTACAACCATCATGCATTTGAAATTAAGTTTCACACTGGGCATTTTTGAAGGCATGTAACAACAGGATGAAGCAGAAAAAAATCACAATTTTACAGGCATGGGAATTGTTCTTCATGCTCTTTCTGTGACCTGGATTTTACAATCTCATACATGTTTCTAAGGCATTAATTCCACCACCCTCTCCTATTTTCATCCTACCCCATTAACCTCCTCTACCCTGCAAGACTCTTCCTCATTTTTGTGTCTTTGTATCCTCTTCTCTTTCTTCTTCCGTTCCTTCCTTTCTTCTTCCTATCCCTCCTTAATTCTTCTTTTGACACACTTACTTTAACCATGCTGGTCTATCTGACCATGGCTTTAGAACTGTCCTGTGGAGGCCAGTAATCTCAGCCATGGGTATACAACTGAAGGCAGTGATCACTCATCCCCAAGGATCTATCAGTAGTCAGTGTGAGTCCTTTTCCATCTATGACTGACTATTGACAGTGTCAATCATGTGTTGGCTCTGTGTAAGTAACCACAGCTGCCATGAGTTCAGTATTTTAGCAGCTGTGGCATGCTTAGAATTGAAATTTCTGAACCCTCTCCTTATCTTTTGCCTGACCCCTCTCCCATGATGTCCCCGGAGCCTTGAGGAGGAAACTATTTTGGGGTTGGGCAATAGAAATGATCAGAATGTGGCCACTCACACTTCAAAGTGAGTGGAGGTATTCCTTTTCCCAGACTGGCAGGGAATTAGAAGAGCTTTGTTTGCTTTCCCAGGTTCTGTATCACTCTAAAGCACGTGAAAACCGTCTACTGGATCAGAAACACTCAGCTCTTTCAAGACATGTACATGCTGTTCAGCTAAAACACAGGCATTCTATTCAGAACTTAACTATGCACCCAGAACTGGAAAAGATAACATTCTGATACTTTGTAAACCATGTTTGCTTTATTTTTTTCTGAAAAGTTTTCATTAGTTCTTTAAGAATCTTCATACAGTGTCTTTTGATTGCACTTACCCTCCTTTCTCTTGCTCCTCCAAGACCCACCCCTGCTCTTCTCTACTGCGCCCATCCAAGTTTGTGTCCTCTTTCTTTCTTTCTTTCTTTCCCCCAGGCTGTCCTTGAACTCACAGAGATCTGCTTGCCTCTGCCTCCTGAGTGCTGGGATTAAAGGCATGTGCCACCACCGCCCAGCACTCTTTCTTAAAGAAGCAAATCAAGCCATTTGTGTTGCCTGCATACTCTTCAGTGTGTGGCCTTCCTCTGGGGCATACTTGGATACAAAGAGGCCACACTCAAAGAAATTTGCCTGCCCCTTTCCCTTCTACCAGCAATCAGTTGTTAACAGCTCCTTAGTTAGGGGTGGGATGACATTCCTGTCTCTCTTCTCTATGCTGGGTCTTCTCTGGCTTAAGCATGTGCTGTCTTGTACATATATGTCTCTAAGCTCTCACCAGGGAAGTTACTTTCTTCAGGAGATGGTGAATAACACAGAGACCCACAAATTATCAGAGTTCAAAGACAGAGAGACTGTGGTGGTATTGTGTTCCCCAAAATATTGTGCACCCTAATAAATTCATCTGGGGTCAGAGAACAGAACAGCCTCTAGATACAGAGCCAAAAATGGTGGCACTCACACCTTTAATCCTAGCATTCCAGAGACAGAAATTCCTCTGGATCTCTGTGACTTCAAGGCCACATTGGAAACAGCCAATCATTTTGACACACCCCTTTAATCCCAGGGAGTGACGGCAAAAACAGAAAGATATATAAGGCATGAAGGCCAGAAACTAGAAACTTTTGGCTGGTTAAGCTTCTAGGCTTCTAGCAGCAGTTGAGCTGGCATCCATTCGGATACGAGGACTCAGAGGCTTCCAGTCTGAGGAAACGGGATCAGCTGAGGAACTGGCAAGGTGAGGAAGCTGTGGCTTGTTCCGTCTCTCTGATCTTCCAGCATTCACCCCAATACCTGGCTCAGGTTTGATTTTATTAATAAGACTCCTTAAGATCCTTGCTATAAGAGACTGTTAGTGTTCAGTCCTAAATGGGGCATCTACATCACACCCTCCTCCCAAGGCTCAGAGGTCATAACAGAAGAGGAGGCAGAAAGACTGTTAGAGCCAGAGGTGGTGGATAACTACTGAAGGATATCTCACTGAAAAGCCACTGTAGCCTTCACAGCTCTAAACACAGAAGTAATCTGTTTCTCCAAAGTCAATGTAATCTTGATACAGTTTTAACTAACCACATAAAACCACCAAGTACCACTTAATAGACGTGTAAAGGGATATTGGCCTTTAGGTACTTCTTTAATCATCTGTTTTTGTGTGTGTTGTTTTGCTTTTTGCAAACCCAAATGGTGCTTTATGTCATTTTCCCCAGAAAGAAGTTATTTTCACTAGAAGTGGATTTATGCTTTTAGATAGCCCCCTTTAGCTTTTAAATGTGGTAGTTTTTTAGGTATTTCCATACATATTAAAGACCTAGATGTCACAGGCAAAGGACACTTTCAACTTAAATTGGATGTCTCTGTGGTTTAGATGTAAGTAAGAGGACTGACTTCACATGGTCCAGGTGGGTGGGGTGCACACGAAGCCTTGAAATGGAAGCAACAGTTTAGCTTTCCACTTAGGTCATCTTCCCCTAAAGATACTTCTCTTTTTGTTATGAGCAATGCATATTTCTAGTGTGGTCCTTGTTAGTTTTAGGCTTACCTTAGTCACTAATTTGCAAAGAAAAGCTTAAATTCCTCCACACACACCATCCTATATCCTTTTTTTTTTTGTAAATAAAATAAAAGCAAGTTACAAACAATAATACTTGTGCAACTATGGCCTTAGACTCCCACAATCTAAATTAAACTCTTGGTTCCCTGAGAATGGCAGTGAACTTGCAAATTCTGCAAATTGTTTCCCTGTTTACTAAAAAAAATTGCTTTAATAAAGGAAGCCTCTATCTTTTCAAGCTGCTTCATAAAGCACTCTGATTTAACAGTTCTGCTATGATAACCAATGTCTTAGGATTTCTAATGCTGTGACAAAACACCATGAACAAAAAAAATCAAGTTGAGGAGCAAAGGGTTTATTTGGCTTACATTTCCATGGCACTATTCATCACTGAAGGAAATCAGGACAGGAACTCAAATTGGGCAGGAACTTGAAGGCAGGAGTTGATTCAGGAGCCATGAAGAGGTACTGCTTACTGGCTAACTCCTCATGGCTTGCTTAGTCTACTTTCTTATATAACCCAGGACCACTAGCCCAGGGAAGGTACCTCCCACCATGGGTTGGGCCCTCCCCACCAATCACTAATTAAGAAAACGCCTTGCAGCCAAACATTATGAAGGCATTTTCTGTATTGATGTTCCCTCCTTTCAGATAACTCTAGTGTGTGTGTGTCAAATTGACATAAGACTAGCCAGCACAACTATTAAAACCAATTCTCACCCTTCTCTTGCACAACATAGAACCTTTTGAAGACATGCAGTAGAAAAAGAGAAGGTGATCTTTATAGTAACTGCACAGTGGTAGAGAGTGTGGAGACACCTTAGTGTTGAGCAGTAAGGATGCTGACTGGCCTGAGCTGTGAGTGTTTAGAGAGCCAAAGTGGGGAGAACATTACTTTCAAGCTTATACATGAAGACGAGGCAGAGTGGAAGAGGGAAGGGAGACACATTCTAGAAATTTCTCACAAAGCAGCCACAAATACGAGACATCTTGCTGGATGTAGACAAGCGGCTACTGAGTATTATACATAAGGTATAATGAGTATTAAGTATTAAACTTGGCCTTCAAAGTCCATATGTTGGAGCTCTGACCTGCAGTGTGATAATGGTTTTTGTAGTTGTGTATTTATTTACTTTAATTTTTATTAGATTTTTTATATAAAGTATTTTAATCCTATACGATTCTCTCCCCTTCCCTAAAAGTTTCAAGGCAAACAAACAAACAAACAAACAAACAAAAACCCCCCAAAACAAAAATAAACAAAAGACACACACTGAGAATACACAGGATCCATTTTGTGTGAACCAGCTACTCCTGAGCATGAGGCCTCTACTGGAGTATTGTTGATATACCCAGTTACACTCACTGGAGAAAACATTGTTTTTTTTTTTTTTTTCTTGACCAAAAGATATCAACTGTAAATAGCTTCTTGGTTAGAAGAGGAACTTGTGTAGGTCCTGTGCTGGCTGTCACAATCTCTGTGAGTTCACATGTGCATGATGCCTGTTGTATCTGGAAGATGTTGCTTCCTGGGAATTATCCACTCTCTCTGGCTCTTTTTTTTGCCTCTTTTTCTGCATCCATCTCTAATACTTAAAAGGAGGGATATGGTAAAGATATCCCATTTAGGGCTGAATGTTCCAAAGCCCCTCCCTCTCTGCAATGTCTCGTTGTGGATCTCTGTGCCAATTCCCATCAGCTGCCAGAAGTATCCTCTGATGAGGGTTGCGCAGCTTACTAATCTATGTGTACAGCAATATGTCATTAGGACCATTTTATTGTTATGTTCCTTTGGTTGAATAATACTAGTAGATTTTCCCCAAGGGCCTATGAACTATGGGTCTTGGGTTCTCAACTACTTTAGCAGTGTCAGAGATGGGCTCTATCTTATGGAGTGAACCTTAAATCCAAGGAAAAGGGCATCAGTTACTCCCATAACATTGTGCACTAGTGTATCTTACAGGCAGATCACTGTTGCTGGTCACAGGGTTCATAGCTAGATGATTCTGATGATTGGTTTTCACCCCTGGAGGTGAGCACAACACCTCCCAGCACCACACACACCAGTCAGTAGGGGACAAGAATATTACTGGGCACAGTTTAATGACTGACTGTGGTTATTGAGATGTGAGTCACCAGCTCTAGGTGAGTCCAGGAAGGTGGAAACTCCTTCCTGGGATTAACACCCTTAAAAGAAGAAACACCCAGGAGTTCTTTTGTTTTCTCGTGCATCTCCTCACCTCCCTTTTACTAAAAAAAAAAAAAAAAAAATATTTAATGTGTCTGAGTGTTTTTGCTTGAGTGTATGCAGGTGTACCATTATATACCCTGTGCAGGTAGAGGCTGGGTTCCCTGGAACCGGAGTCATAGGAGAATGAAGCTAGAGGACACCTTGGTCTGCTGTGAATTGGAAGCACCGACCTGTAAAGAGTGTGAAGATTAGCTTGGGAAGAGTCAGGGAGAAGATGAAGAGGGGCGGTGCTTACCTCATCCTCTGCTGGGCCATTACACTGACCTTGGGCAGACACCCAGAAGAAAAGAATCTGGAATGGGCCTTCTAAGACCTTTGAAGATTCTGCCATGCTCAGCCCCACTTCCTGGTGGGCCTGATCTTCTCCTCTTTGCTACACTTTGTGGTGGGCCTGGCCTTCCCCCTCTTTGCCCCGCTGGGCCTGGCCTTCCCCTCTTCCCTCTTGTTTGGGTGATTTCACAGATTTTGGCTGTTCCTCTTATGAGCAGTTGCTCACACAGCTGCGTTCTCCTGGTCTGAGATTTCTCAGGGAAAATCGTGTTTTCTCTTTCCCTACCTCTGTCTTTCCATTTCACCTGGATTATTTTGTTCTGTGGTTTTGGATCATACTTACTTTCCCTGAAATAAAGTTCTCTCCCTCAGCCGCAATCTTAATTTCTTGGCACTGTTAATAGTATGATCTAGACAATATGTCCTGTCCCAGACGATCTCTCATATACACCTTCCTATTCCTATTGAAAAGTTCTTCTGTACTGATAGGTTGTCAGCAGGGTGGTACTTAGAGAACAAATACAATCTATGACTTTGGATGAAGTACTTATTGGCCAAGACCATAATTCTAAAAAATCCCTATTACTATTGAAAAATTCAAACAAACAACCCACCTTTCAATTAATGCTAATAACAGCTACTGGATTTTGTGATGCAGAGCCCCTCAGGCTTTATTGGTGTCTCCGCATGCATTATGCTTGTTCATGTGGATACAAAAGTCCGTCGTGGCAGGAGTGCCAACCTTCAGCTTAACCAGAGCGCTCTGCTTTCACTTTGTGTCTCATTTCTTTAAAGGAAGGGGAACTTCTCTTAGTAAAGATCCCTGTTCAGGGGCTATGTTCCTTAAATCATGGTTTCACTTCAAAATGTGAGGTGATACCCAGTGAACTTTACCAGTAAATCCATTTTAAATTTTCATCAGTGATAAACGTTAGCCATACTTAGGGAACTGATAAATTTTCATTTGCTATATTTTAGGTGATGCTGCCATCTCGTGGCCAAGTGTGGAATTTTTTTACAATTATGGTCTTGGCCAAAAAAACGTATTTCACCCAAAGTCATGGGCTATATTTGTTCTCAAAGTACCACCCTGCTGACTACCTATTAATACAGAAGCCATTATATAGCTTTGTGTTGTCTGTAATTTTATGTGATTTATCAGAGAACATCATTACTGGATATTGGTGAACAGACCTTAGCATTTGTTCTGGATTATAATGTGTTTTTACTTACAAAAATGCCCTGTCATATTAAAATTTCACATTTTTATAGTAGATATATACAGTAGTGTTGAATGAAGCCTGGAGCTAACAATATATAACATTTATTGTTATTGCATTCTTAGGTTTTAATTAAAGTACTTGGTTATTTTAATAACGTTTGTAGCCTAGAAGGAATTCAGTTATATTTTTTCTTAGGTTGGGCCTTTAAATGCGTAGACTTTATTGACTTTCCTTTGTGCTGTGATTAAAATGGCAAGCATAAAGGAGACATGCTTAGAAGGTATTGCCCCAGATTTTTACTCCTGGATAAACACTTTGTGTATAGAATTATTTAGAGTAGGTAGAGGACTTTACCACAGTGATGATTGTCTAATTCATTGGAGTCTGTCTGTCCATCCTTTCTGCTTTGCATGGTTGATAAATCATAAGCATCTACTTATAGACATTTGTTAGCATCCCACACCTTCCTCCGTCATCAGGAAGACTTTGTAGGAGCACACAACCTTTCCTCTGGATGTCCATGACAACATCAATCTGAATGTGAAGGAGGAAGATGGATCAAGCTTCTACAGATTCATGAATTTTTTTTTCTTTTAATACAAAGGTTAGTATCTTAGGGTCTCTTTTGCTGTGAAGAGACACCAGGACCATAGCAACTCTTATAAGAAAATATTTAATTGGGGCTGGTTTATAGCTCAGAGGCTTAGTCCATTATCATCATTGTGGGGAGCATTGCAGTGGGCAGGAAGGCATGGTGCTGGAGAGGTTGCTGATAGTTCTACATTTGGATAGGCAGGCAGAGGGGAGAGAGAGAGAGACACTGGGCCTGGCTTTAGTATTCAAAACCTCCAAACCCACCCTCAGTGACATACTCCCTCCAACAAGGCCACACCTCCTAATAGTGGCACTCCCTATGTGCCTCTGGAGGCCATTTTTATTCAAACCACTGCAGTTAATATATTTTAATTTACCAATCTGTTCGTTACACCGTACTATATCTATCTGCTCATTGACAGATAGGAGTATAATGATTAGTCAGTGGGACCTATTAAAGTTCACCAACCAGATGCTGCAGAGAAGTCAGCTGCACAGCTCTTTCCCTCACTTGTGACCTTCAATGGGCAAAAGAGCACATCAAAGGGGCCCATATCCAACATCCCACATGTGAGACAGACTTGGAGGCTGTCCACTTTGCTAATTTTAGTGGGAGAGGGAGAAAGAGAGTACAGAGAGTATCCTGATTTCCTGATTCACTTCTTGTGGGTACAACAGAACATCAACTCAGTGAGAGTTTGTCCAGATCTGGTTGGTCTGTGGATGTGTCTGGGGGAGATTATCTTGATTACTTTAACTGGTGTGACTACCTAACGGGGAATCAGAACTGTGTGTGCCTGGAGAAAGCAAGCTGGTGGCAAGCATGCAGGCATTCATTGTCATTCTTTGCCAAATAAACCCTTTCTCACTTAAGCTGCCGGGGGGTGGGGGGGTATTTTATCACATAAACAGGAAACAAAGATAAGATAGGAACCATGAAAGAACTGTTTTTGATGAGTCTCATGAGAGTCTGGTGGTAAAGAGATTGAATATGTATCTATATCTTAAACAGCTACATTAATTTGGGACCCAGACTTCACATGTTAATAAAAATGTGTTAAGGACTATTCTAAACCCTTGGGATGAGTCACATAGAACACAGGTTCCATGATGATGCTCATAGTCCAATGGCACACTGTGGTGGTAGAGTGTGATGCCAGGGATGTGGAGTTTGGGATGTCAGACTTGAACAAGAAGGTGTCCAGAAGGCAATGGGAAAGCATCAGGATATCTATTGCTTAGCTAAATTGTCCATGGGGGATGCTTCACAGATTTACAGAGAACTTTGAAGATTGAGGAGGCACAGGTTATCACTACTGACCCCAAATCAAGTCACATTTTTCTACCTAATATCAGAGGTCTGAGTTTTGAAGTCACATTGCTATCTAGAACAGATTGATCCTTGCAGTCAGGAGTATCTACATCATGGGATTTCTGGGCTGCCAAGTCTAGACAGATGAGGTTTCCAGGATGCTATAGAATGAACTCATTTCTTCTCTTTTCTTTTTCTTCTCTCTCTCTCTCTCTCTCTCTCTCTCTCTCTCTCTCTCTCTCTCTCTCTCTCTCTCTTTTGTTGTTGTTTTTTCCAACAGGGTTTCTCTGTGTAGTTTTGGTGCCTGTCCTGGATCTCACTCTGTAGATCAGGCTGGTCTCGAACACACAGAGATCTGTCTAGCTCTGTCTCCCGAACACTGGGATTAAAGGCATGTGCCACCACTGCCCGGTGGACTCATTTCTTCAGAGCGATGTATTTGAAATTTTCTTTTGGCTTTAAAGTTGAATACAATGATAGGAGCTTCCACGGCCATAATGAAAACAACAAAAACAAAAACAGTGGCTTCCAATGTAAGTCCAAATTCTTGGACAACAAGCCCAAGTTTCTGAGTTTCTCATTAGTGCAATGGATTTGTCTTGTTCTTCCTGCATTGCTTATACCTGGGACTCTTAGTAATAAAGGAGCAGATACCTTTTTTTTTTTTTTTTTTTTTTTTCAGAAGGGGTGTTGATAATCTCACTGCAACAGCTGGAAGACAATGAATCAAAGAATCCATGACATGGGGCTAGAGAGATGTCCTATGGGTTAAGATCACATATTGCTCTACCGGAGGAGCCAGGAAGAGCTAAATATCAATGTAAGTCAAAAGCAGGAGACCAAGTATCCAGCTGAGGTAGTTGTGGGAAGGGGTTGCATCCTACCCAGGCTCTTTGTTCTGATTACTTACACCTTCACTTGGTGGGGCAAGGGATATCCATTCTAGGCATGACAGCTCTTATAAACACACCTGCAATGTTTGATCAAATATCTGGGATTCCTAATACCCAGCCACACTGGACTATTAATTTAACCATCACATTAATAATACCAAGATATCTGTGTCTATGAAAGTATGTAAACATACACAAAAATGACATCACTTTGTTTTGGAAAAAGGGATGATGTTGTTATGGCCAGCTTCTTTTTAGCTAGATTTAGCCCCTTTTCACTCACTCTCCAAAGTTGAATGGCCCTTGCTTTTTGGACCTCATCTCTCAGCACTGGTCCTGCCTCCCTGTAATCACTCTTTATAGGCACAGTGTTTCCTCAGCCTCATTCTCAGACATCCCAATTTCACAGGCAAGTACATAGAATGAGGGAATGAGAAATGAACCATGGAGAGTTCATCAGTTTATCACCAGTTTATGAAAACTAACTGCCAAAAAAAAAAAAAAATCCTTGTCCTTTGGTCCAGAGAGATACTCAAGAATTTCACGTGCAGAGGTAAATAGATTGTAAATATTATAGGAAGAATATCACAAAAATGAGGTTAACTGGCTGCATACGACCAGACAATATAAGGAACAAAATACTTAATCAACAATAACTTCAGGTATTATAATGAACAGTGATGTTTTCTTTGTGTTTTTATCCTTCTTTCTTTATACTTGGTTGTTGTAGGACTGGGTCGTAAACCTCTAGTCTTATGCTTGCTACATAAACATTCTACTATTATTCAACACATCATTGATCTGTCCCTCTAGGAATTTTTTTTTAATTTTTTAATTTTGCTATGGGCTCTAAGTTACCTAGGGAGGGTAGCCTTGAATTTACTCCATAGCCCAGGCAGGGCTTGTAATCCCAAGGAAGGCTACAACTGCAAGCCTGGGTCAACACATCCATTTCCCTATTTCTTACTCTCTCCTTTTTTTCTTATACAATTCTACTTTCTCTGACTTTGGGAGTGTACATTAGTGATGCTGCATTATAGGAAAGAAATCCAGGGTAGAAATAAGGAGACCTGGGGTTCAGTTATCCCATAAAATATTTGTTAGCATTTTTAGTTCAACATTTTGTCTTCTGTTTATTCACTTGCAGGTAAATATTATCATATTGTCCTTAAAATAAGGCCCTTTTGACTTGGCATTAGTTTCAAGGGAGAACCTTTGCTTACTTAAGTATAGAGCCTAGAAAATAACAGAAGAATTTCTATCTCCATAAATTATAGATGGAACCAAGTAATTTTGTTTTCAGTCACATAATTCATTGCAAGGTTGTTCTCTCTGTCTCTGTCTCGTGTGTGTGTGTGTGTGTGTGTGTGTGTGTGTGTGTGTGTGTGTTTCTCATCTTTATGAATGTTAGGCAAGAACTCTACACAGAAGCATATCCCCAGTCCTATAAAGCTTATTTCTTGGTTAGGTTTGGGAGATTTGCTATGGATGATAGATAAAATATATTTATGTATCAATATTCTATGAAAGTGAATTTTCTGTGAAATTTTTGAAAAGTATAGAAATGAATGTTTCTTAAACACTAACACCCACTCTAGAAATGATTAGAATCCTGGTGAGTAAATATTATTATATCAGAATTCTATATTCGACCTATTTGCAAAAACTGTAAGAGGTTATCAGATTATTTTGTTTGCTAATTTATTTATATCTTTAAAAGTCCTAGAAAGGAGTGGCTGAGAGCTTATGTTTATAGAGCAGAGGAAGAAGATGGGCTTGTATGATGGCCCAGTATATAAGATGTGTCCTACACAAACCTGATGATAAGAGTTTGGACCATAGATGTCGCATAAAAGTGGGAGAAAAAAGCAGGCTCCATAAAAGCGGCTTTCTGATTTTCATCTGTGTTTCATGGCATATGTGTATTCATGCACGCCCCCCCCCCCACACACACACCCTCCAATCATGTAAAACAAAACGAGAAGGATAGATTTTGGAGGTGGCATTTAAGAGAAAGGACAAGCTCCAGAATGAATAAAAAATTCTTATGTAGGGCTTTTGTCTTTTCTTATTGAATCCTATTTTTCTCCCTTTTAACTACGTGGAGTGGCCTTAATAATTTCACCAATAGTGTTTGGTTGTTTTTTCTTGGAGACCTGCTCTTTTCTGAAGGGAAGCAGAGGAGGAGTGGATCTAGGGAGAGGTAAGATGGGGGACAGAGTGGATGGAGGCGAAACTCTGGTCAGGATGCATTGGATGAGGGAAGAATCTATTATTTGTTGCCTTTTCTAAGCCCAGGTGAATAACCTGTTATCTATGACCTAGGAAAATTGGATAGAGGTTCAGTAATGTTTTGGATCCCCTATGAACAAGGCTGGTGTTGATTAGGAATGCATATTTCCAAGTGATACCTATAAGAATACCTAAAAATAGGATAGGATGAGTGAATGTCTTTATATTTATAATAATAAAACAGAGGCACAGAAAAGTAAGGGTACACACACATCCTCCTGACCCACCACTGTGAAGTATCAAGGATAGATTTCCTGGAGGCAAGCTTGCAAAGTGCATGTCTATTATTTATCACTTTCTGCTCCTTTTTTCATCAGATGCACACTGGGACGTAAGTGTGGAGGAAAACAAAGGCTTCTCTTTATTTTTTTCTATGTGTTCTCTGATTGCTCTGCTTTGCACTTACTCTAGACCTTTAATAATATGCCAACTGTTCTTTCTGTTCAAGGGTCACGCCAGTATACATAAGTTAAAGTCAAATGAAAACCCACATTTAAAACTCATACAATCTCATTTACTAGGATATTAAAAGTGTATTTGCCTTTATACCCTAAATAGGTGTAGTCTTCACCCCTCATCAAGGAATCTTCTCTTTTGCCACAGACAAAGATAATATAGAAAATTACAACCAATCAAATTGCAGAGCTGTGGAGCCCTCTCCCAATGGATACATCTACAAAACACTTGCATCCCCAAGGTTCTGGAAACATTGCAGGATATGAAGGGGTGGGAGGGCAGATTGTAAGAGCCAGAGGGTCAAGGAGTTTTCTGGGAAATTGTGTCTCTTAGTAACATCAGATGTTGTGGCCTATACTGATCAGCAGAAGCTTACCCTGAGGCCATGATATATGGAGAAGAAATTTAATTCCTTATCTAAAAGAATCAGTGATGGCCTGGGGCCAGGGATTTTGGGGAGCTATGGCTTCAGATCCTTAGAATCCAACTCTTCCCACCATACAGGGCTATGATTATCAGTCTCGAGGTCCCTATGTGCTCAGTCTGTAATGCTTTTGAGATACCCTGTGTTCTCCTTGGGCAACGTTTGTTTAACTTTTATCTGACTTAGTCCCATTGTATGATAGTTTCTGCTGACTCTGTTTTGCTTATTCTCTGGATATAGTATATTAGATGCTCTGCTTCTTAATAACCTTTCTTGTGTAAGACCTGCTCATCCCAACCTCCTTATCTTCTCTATCTTCTCTCCTCTTTATCTTCTGATTTTATGGTCTTCTCTTTCAGGCCTTGTCAATGAAGAACAACTTGCTGGTCCAGGTCAATCAGCAGTTAGAGCCATAAAGTCTAGCCTATATTCAGACATGAGCTGAATAAGGACAATATCAGTGAGTACGTGCCAAACTGGATCAGAAAAGATCAGAAGTCCTCAACCCTACACAAAGAATTACAGCCATCTGAGAAAAACTGGGAGTGGAAGAAGTGCTCTTCCCTAGGGAAGAGCAGAAAAATTGGTTTTCCAGTGCCCCAAAGTCAGCCCTGAAAACATACATACAAATAACATTATACAGACTGAGCAGGTTATAGTAAAGATATACATACATACATACATGCATCCATATACACATACATACATACACACACACACACACACATACGGTGGTTTGAATGAGAACGGCCGATAGATTTGAATACTTCATCACCAAAGAATGGCACTACTTGAAAAGATTAGGAGGTTTGGCCTTGTTGGAAGAAGTGAGTCACTGGGGGTGGACTTTGAGTTTTCAAAAAAAATCAAAAACCTATTTTAAACCCAAAGTCTCTGCTCTCTTCCTGCTTCCTGTGGATCCAGAGGTACAACTCTCAGCTACTTATCCAGCACCGTGTCTGTCTGCACACAGACATGCTTTCCACCATAATGACAATGGACTAAAGCTCTAAAATTATAAGTAAGCCCAAATTAAACGTTTTTCCCTTACAAAAGTTGTTATGGTCATAGCAAGAGAACACTGGCTAAGACAATACACTCACATGCTCACACACACACACACACACACACACACACACACACACACAGATATAAAATCATATGATTCAATGAAATGAAAACAAAATAGAATATGCAGATTTGGAAAATCAGGCTCACTTCCAGATAATAATGGCAGATAATGTTATTTTTCACCCATCCAGAACCTACAGAACTACCTGTATTTTTTAATTACAACCTTTCTGTTCTGCTTGTTTTCTGACCTCGACATCCCTGATGTTTTGACGGATGAGATGGTTCTGCTGAGCACCTAAGAGCAGGTAATGTTAAAACAGGTCACTCACCTTCAGACAGTGGATGACTGAGCTGTTGGAATATTAGGATGTCAGTATTTAAACCTGTAAATGGGCTTTGTCATATTACACATTCACTTCTCTGTCAATCTCCATGATTTTCCTTCAACAATTTACATCTTTCATTGAACACTTACATCATATGATATAGGCCTACATACAATGTGTATTATTTCTTTGCATTATTATTCTGAGTTAGGTATATGCAAGTTAAAGGCAAAAATTATGAATAGTGATAGACAGGAAAATAAGAAATGGAAGCCAAGACAAAATAATTTTCCACAATATGAATAAAATAGTGTAAAATAGCATTCTCATTATGGAACCAAGTTTCATGGGTATATTATTCAGGGTTCTTTAGAGTAATAGAAACTTATATAATAAATCTGTCTGTCTGCTCTCTCTCTCTCTCTCTGTGTGTGTGTGTGTGTGTGTGTCTTTCTATCATCTTTCTCTTCCTTCTCTCTCTCTTACAGGTTGTGTGTGGTCCAGCTAATCCAACAATGGATGGCTATTAAAGGAACATCCAAAAATCCAGAGTTGCTCAGTTCATACATTAGATGTCTCCTCTGGTCGTCAGTAGATTCTGGAATTCCAAAGAAGTAGGCTATAATACCATTGAAGGAATGGACTTCTTAGCAAGGTGAGAGCAAGAAGGCAAACAGCAAAAGCTTCCTTCTTCCATGTTTTTATATAGGCTTCCAGCAGAATGTGTGGCTCAGATTAAAGTCATGTATCTTCCCACTTCAAGATTTGGATTTAAAGTGGATCTTCCTACTTCAGATTAACCAAAAATCCCTCACATTTATGTTCTCCATATTTGGGCTTTAGTCAAGTGACAACCAACAATAGCCATCACACTGAGTGAGGGTCATGAGTTACTCATTTTTTTCCTTCTTATCCATTTTGTATTATTTCCCAAACTGTCATATTGTGCTCATGGATTCAGTTCTAAAGATTATTTAATCACATTTGTTTCTGGATATTGAAATGTATTTTTTCACTTTGAAGAAATAAATACACTGTTTAAAATTAAGTGCAATTCAGACCATACACATATAAATTAATCTTGCAACATATGAATATGCTATGTAATTCTAACCAGGGTACAGAATGATTATTGTTCCTCATGTATTTATCATTTTGTGGTAACTACACAAGATATACATTCAATAGTTTTGAAGAATATAATATATAGTCATGACCTACACTCCACTAGTTGGGCAACATACATTTTAAAATTATTCTTCCTATGTAACAGAGAGTTTGTATACTTTGGTACATGAATGCCCATGCCCGAAAACTATCATTATACTGTTTCTATATATTTGGTTTCATGTAATGTAAAACTGTTGAACTCCCAGTAGTATAGGCAGAATAGTGGTAAGTCCTGGGAGGAAGGACAGATATGGAAGTAGATCTTAAGGCTACAACTTGCAGTTATGTTAGATAAATAATAAAAAAAACACACAACATGAGAAATATACTAAATCATGTATATTAAATATTTGCTTAGGCTAATTTTAGATGTTTTTATACATGAATGTACACACACACACACACACACACACACACACACACACACACACATACCCCACACCACACCACACCACACAATCCCCACAAAGTTACATATGGAAAAATGCAATGCGATAGGAGGTTCATTTGCTTGACTGTGAAAACACTTTCATTTAACCAATATATCAAAAGACCATGTTGTGCCTGCTAAGTACATAATATATAAAAAGCAAGTTTCAATTGATGTACGAGAATGTAATTATGTACTTGTCAATATGCCGTCTTACAATGAATCACAGAATTTAGAACTGATCGGAAAACTACTTTTATTTTAAATTCCTCACTGCTCGCACTTGCCAAGCTCCCTGAGCTGCATTTGCTTAGTGCTGCTGTCAACATCATCTTATTTATTGTATGTGCCAGCGACTGGGAGTCATTTCCCGTCTTTGCATCATAACCCTTTATTGTCATATTAAAAGGAAAAGGAATCAAAATTGGCTCTTTGTACAACTTTATTGCCTCCTTTTTCATCATGGCCAAACAGAGCTTTCACCTCTAATTCATTAGAACTTCTTCCTTCCTCTTAGAACCTTTATTTTACTGACTTCTTGTTTATTTATGTCTTACTTTATTTGTGATATTAACTTCTGTCACCCTTGAAATATTAAAGGAATGTATTTGTGTGGTTCTTGTGAGCATCCACTTTTATCTTCTTTTTGGTTGTTTTCCTTTGTGTCACACTGCAGGCTTTCTTTTTCTTTTTCTTTTTCTTTCTTTCTGTCAGTGGTTTCCTTGTCCTTTGTTCTAGGTCAATATCCAGGAGCTTGTGTCAAGACGTTAAAAGAATTTGCATTTTATCTGACACATATTGCTTCCTTCCTGTGCTCAGGATTTATGAGTAAATCACAATGGCCACAAAATGAGTGAACGATTCCTTATAAATTGTTTCACGTGATGTTCTTGAACTTTGTTCCACATGACCTGTGATGTCTTCCTCCCTAAGTGTCTGGGGCCCTTATTTCTGATCTCGAGTTTGACTGGAGTGAGAAGCACAGGTTTCAAAGAGCACACTTGTAGATGTGTCTGAGTTGAGTTTGTAAGGGGTGCACCATACGAAGAAACGACAAATGGGATTCCAACTACCTGACGTGAGATATTTGACAAGCTTGTTTTCATTTTTTTTTTCATATCTTATTCTCAAACTGTATTTTTAAAACTTCATTTGTGGAAGAAAAAAATAACCATACAATTAGGGAAAAGTCTTTATGAAGTCATCTATACAATATACATTTAGAGATTTGAAGCTCATGATAGCTTTATTTAAACCCAGACTTAAATAAAACCATGTCTCTGTATTTCCCAAGAACATATTAAACAAGCTTCTATTGATGCCATTTGTAATATTGCTTCAGTTTGCATCCCACCGGCTGTCATGATCAGTGTTTACCCAGGTGCACCTTGTACTCCCTATGTAAGGCAGGTGGTCTGTAACCTATCTGGATGGGAAGTTCTGGAAAACAATTGGGTCTCATACCTTCCATCTATAGCTTTGCCTTCCCTTTCAGGACCTGTTCATCCTGACATTTTGGGACATGTTCACAGATCAACTGACTCTAAAAATAACACATGCTGCCTGTGTGCAGGGTGCATCCCGGCTTTCGTTTTTCTGAGAAGCCTGCATTTCCATGGAAACCAGACAGGAAAAAAAAGAGAGAGGGAGAGGGGGGGGCAGAAAGGATAAGTGCATGAAAATTCTGAGCTTTTAGAAACAAAAGCTGAAGGCAGAACTAACTGCCTCATCAGAATTCTGCCTGTGAGAAAACAGCACCTGCCCTGGCCTCAGACTGCTGAGGGCAGCCATGCCCCCTGCTGGCCTGAGCTTAGGAGAAACAGGTCTTACATACAATACTTGTATTTTGAAGGGTAGAAAAGCAAAGTTGGAAATTCAAGAACCTAGTTCATTTTTTCTGCCAGTATTTGGTGATCTGAAATTCATGTTGGCATTCTGTAAAATGAAAATTACAAGAAATGCTTTAAATTATTTATCCTTCTAAATGAATATTGGATGTTATTTAAAATTTTAGACTAGAAGGATACTCCCTTGGAATCCTTAAGAAATACTGTATTAAAAGATCCTTAGGATACTTTGTTTTAGTCAAACAACAGATATTTATCAAATGGAAATCTTGCTGTGTGAAAAAAAGGTGTATATTCAAGAATTCCAAATCTAAAGTTCTAGTGAATACAACTTACGTATCTCAGTTCTCAAAACTACTAAGAGAAGTTTGCAAATTTAAATGCATTGACTTATAAAATACTATCTATCTATCTATCTCTCTATATATATTATTTTTAAGGAAATGGAATTTGGTTTTACATTGGAGAAAAATTCAGTCCTTACAGTAGTAGGAAGTGTGCTCCTGATTCTGCTGGACCATTGTTGTTCTTCTTCAAATGCCTGCCTTGACTCCTCCTCCTTGTTATATCATCATTCGCAGGAACTATCCCTAGTCTAGATTGTGTACTCTACTCCCAAAACAGTGAATGAAGATATGGGCCTGGGGTTAGATCATTTACTGAAATATGGATTGAATCTTCATCAAGTGGACAAAAGTGTGTAGAACATTGAACTATTAATTTTGTGGAGGTGGAGAAAGCTATGTATGTATCAATAATATAACCATAAGATTTAGAAATCATGGCTATCAAGCAACTATCTACCATCCTACATGAACTAAACCCAAAGAGGGAAAAAACAGAAGGCAGAAATAAGGTAGGGGTGCTGTGGGCAGAAGAAGTTTAATGATGCTACCATGTGGAGATATGCTTCCACACCAGAAATTGAAAGAACTTCATCTACAAAGCCCCCATCCTTAGCTGAGGTGCAGCTGATGGCTACTGGAAGAAAACCATTTTTCTTTGATGGTGTGGCCACTTGTAGGTGGCTGTCCTTGTTGTTTTTTTTGTAAACTTGACAAAAACTAGAATTATCTAGGAAGAGAAACTTCAGTTGAGAAAATGCCTCCATAAAATTGGCTGATATGAAAATCTATGCTGCATTTTCTTAATTGGTCATCGATGGGGTGCTGTGGGATGTCCTGTATGTTGTGAGTAAATAAAACTCTGACTGGTCAGTAGCCAGGCAGGAAGGATAGAGTAGGCAGGACAAGGAGGAGAAGAATTCTGGGAGGTAGAAGGCTGAGGCAGAGAGACATAGCTATTACCATGAAAGGGAGATGTAATGTACCAGTAAGCCATGAGCCATGTGGCAACTTACAGACTAATAGATATGGGTTAATTTAAGATATAAGAATTAGATAGCAAGAAGCCTGCTGTGGCCATATAGTTTGTATGCAGTATAAGTCTCTGTGTGTTTACTTGGTTGGGTCTGAGCGGCTGCGGGACTGGCAAGTGAGAGAGATTTATCTGACCTTGGACCAGGCAGGACCAGAAAAACTCTAGCTACAATGGGGGAAGGCCCAGTTCATGGTGGGTGATTCTACACATGGGCAGGTGGTTCTGAGTGTATAAGAAAGCAGGTTGAACAAACCATGACTAAGCAGCATTCCTCCATGGTCACTGCATCAGTCAGTTCCTCTCTGAAGTCTCCTTTGTTGAGTTCTTGCCCTCCCTTTCTTCAGTGATGGAATATGATGTTAGACTTAAAAAGTAAAATAAATCACTTTTTCCCCAAGTTGCTTCTTGTCATGGTGCTTTATCACAGCAATAGAGACACTAACTAGTACAAAACTTGGTACTGGCTTCATGGAGTTCTGCTGTGACAAACATAACCTTGTGTTTTTTTGTTTGTTTGTTTGTTTGTTCTTTGTTTTTGGTATTGTGGTTGTTTTTTGTTTTGTTTTGTTTTTGTTTGTAGATCATGGTGATGGTGGTGATGGTAGCATTTGAACTTTGAGCTTGGAAAGCTATTGAGTACTCGGATCTCATTGGGCTGTTCTACACAAACTTGGAAGATAGGCATGTTGAGAACAATGAGGGAGACCCAGCTTGGCTTGTGACAATTCAGAGGGAAGAAAAGACTATATGAGCCATTTATGTGATGTTTTAAATGAAGAATCCATGATTCTGTTCAGCAGAAGCTGAAAAATTGGGCTGTGATTACGAAGATAGCTAACTACTCAAGTGAAACCCTTGCTTTGCTGGTACAATTGATACTGGTCAGCTAATGCTGAAGAATCAATTATTATTAAAAAGAGAACAGTATCATTGATTCAAAATCTTCTTGAAAGTGTTTCCTCAGAATCTATTAACCAGAGATAGCCAAGATTGTACTTTGTGTTGACAGCTGAATGTGACAATATGTAAGAGTTTCCCTGGTTACACGGGTTTTAAGGGTATGCAGTGCGTCATTAAAGCAGCTGAGATTTAGAACCATGAAAAGCCAGGAAAGGCCATTGGTAAAGGTATGGCCTCTTGGATTAGAAACCCCATGGTCAAAGATAATGTTGAGAAAAGTTGAGGCTGGTTAATATGTGTGGCACAAGTTTTAAAAGGTCTTATTAAACAAAAATCCACGGAGCCAGATATTGGGGTGAATGCTGGAAGATCAGAGAAACAGAATAAGCCACATCTAACCTCACCTTGCCAACTTCTCAGCTTGTCTTGTTTCCTCAGACTGAAAGCTTCTGAGTCTTCATCTAAATGGATCTCAGCTGAACTGCTGCTAAAAGCCTAAAAGTTTAAAAAGACCTCTAGTTCCTGGTCCTCATGTCTTATATAACTTTCTGCTTCCTGCCATCACTTTCTGGGATTAAAGGTGTGTGTCATTTCCAAGCAAGACATGAGATCTCAAGTTCTTGGATGAAAGGAGTGTGTGTGTGTGTGTATGTGCCACCATGCCTGGCTTCTATGTCTATCTAGTGGTTGTTCTGTTCTCCAACACCAGATAAGTTTATTAGGGTGCACAACATATTGGGGGACACAATATTACCACAAACATGTGGCAGTTCAGAGTCTCTAAAGAAGGGCTGAGGAAAGGTTAAGGTGAAGCACAGTTGCAATAGAGATGCTAGCATTTTGGAGATGCCAGAACCATGGGGCAACCACCAAGGTCAACAACAAGTGTGAAGCAAAGGTTGCATGCACCTATGAGCCAAACTATGTGTGCCGAGGACAGCTGCATAAGCCCTCTGGGGCCCAGATTGTTAGTGAATCCCAGTTGTCTGACATTGTGATTGAGACACTGTTAGTCTTCTGATGTGCTTTGATTTGATCATGACTAAGCCCCAATTCTCTCATTTTTGGAGGAAAAAATGTGTCTAATTTTATATTTGATTTTATAGGAGCCTGGAGTTAAGAGACTTTGAACTTTTAAAGAGCCTTTGGTTTAGCTAAAGGTTTAGGTGACTTATGCCCCAGTGAATGACCCCATGTCCATGGTTATGTAGGTAGCAATAATTGGATGTAGAGAGTTATGGAAATATTAAATAAAAGGACATGAAGTTGGGAGTCAGATTTATGGGACATTATAATTGGAGGGTGAAGTGCAGGTAGATGTGATATATAATTGATTTATATAGAGCAAATATGCTCCCTGCTCCATTTTGTTAGAGTTCTCACTTCACCAATTCAAAATCAGAATTTGTAAATCCAAAAATACTTCATTTTGGATCTTAGGAACAACAACTTGGGTAAGATGAGTTGAGATATCGCTAATCAGTTTTCCTAACAGTGGAGTTTATTTTTAAGGAGAGAACAGAGAAAATGTGACCTAAAGAGGATTATAAAAATGTATTTAAAGAGGAAAATTACATAAGAAATCTAGTAATCTCTTGATATATGTCGTGATCCTCTGGGCATAGCCTAATTGTCCTGTCATTTAGATTTTTCCAGATGTCTGGAGCCAAATGTGGACGAACCAACACCCACCTGCTAGGCAGCCGCTGGAATTACACGTTTACCAGCAGGAATGCTGGTCTCTCGATTTCATTTTGAAATGTTCTTTCAGTGTTGATTTCTTTCCAATTTTCTTTTTGTTATTATAATACTGACCTCTGTTGTTTTTACTCATAAATTGTGCCCCCAAATGCAGCTACCTAAAGGTATACAGTTAAGTGAGGTTTTATTTATTTTATGAGATTTATGGAAACCAGACTTCTCAGACTTTGCAAGTACATGAATGAAAATATTAGTGAGCATTCTGTAGAGAGACAAAATCAAAATCCTGATGCTGTTTCATGGAAGTGCAGAGATTCCATTGTCCTGTAGTCTGCCAGTGGGCTTACAGTCCAGGAAAACCCAGGGCATCCAAGCCTGACATTTGAATCACTGGGAAGAGCCAATTCAGTCAGTTACAGTCTATACTGAAGCCTGAGGATCAGGAGATGCAATCATTCAGAAAACAAACTCAACCATTTCCTCCATTTCTGTTGATTTGGTGTTTGTTTAATTCAGAATCTCAACAACTTAGGTGATTTCTAGTCGCATAAGGAAAGGAATACTGAAATCCTAAATCCACAGATTCAAATACTGTTCTCCTCCATAAACTCCTCAGAGATGCACCTTACATTCTAAGGCTTATTCACTTTAAGATGTAAGATAACTGTCACAAATGAGTGCCCACCGACTCCCTAGCAAGGCTAGCAGACAGCTAACAGCATGAGGAAAACATCCTTAGTCCGTGAGTCCCCACTCTTCAGTCTTCTCAGTGACAGAGCAATTATGTTTGGTCGGTTTTAGCACATATTGAGAGATGCACAGGCTTCTTAATTAATCAGGATATTCAGTCCTTTATTCTTTCACTCATGAGTTTAGAAATTTAGTGATCTGCAGTTGAATATGTTTATGTAAGTCCTAGCGTACCTGTTTGGGTAAATGAAGCCAGACAAAATTCTTATAAAACACAGCTGGAATTACTGAAGAAGGCTCTCTTGTGAACAAGCAGCGTAATCAAATACTTTCTTATTACTCCTAGTATTTAAATTACAAGTTTAAAATGCTTCCAAAATCACCAGATTTTGTTGTTTTTTCTTACATTATACTTGAATAAAAATACAAATTAATTAAAACCACGCATGTAATAATGTTTTGAAAAAATGCTCTTTAATTTTGACATCTCCTTTGTGAACTTCTTGTGACTTCCTTTGTGCTTTCTTTATTTCAGTGCGTGTGCAAGGATTCCATTCAGCAGGCGTCACACATCACTATCATCACCATCAGCATCACTGTAAACATTTGTTAAGCATCTAATCTATTCTACAAACACAAGACAAGCCTTGAGAAGGCAATGCAGGCCAGCGAAAACAGTCCTTTCAGATTCATTTTCTGCTTGAAATATACTTGCTGATGAAATCTTTTAAAGGACAATATTAATTTAAAATAGAGAATATGACTTTCTAGGCCATGAAACTCAAAATTAATGCAAAATGATGCTGGAATTTTTAACAGCATGCTTGATTTTTTTCCCCAGTGCTCATGAATCTGTAGAAGCCTGCCAGAACAGCATAGCAGCACTCTACACTTCTGAACTGGAGTTCTCAAACTATTGGTTTAGAACACCATGTGAAGACCATCCTTTTTCTGTTTGTCTTACAATAGTAATTCATTCTGGGTCACCAAGAAGGTGATATGATTGACTCATATTTTTCCTTCAAACCATTTGTTCCTCATCGATAAGAGAGATTAAGAACAGCACAAACAAACTTTACATGGATCCTTACATGATTGTTTCTATAATCAAAATTTGCAAGCACATGATAGAAACTGAAATATGCCAAAAGGATGGCTAGGTGAGGTTTAAATTCTGAAGGTCATATCATATAAATAAAATAGCAAGTGAGCATAAAATACAGTTTTTAAAGACCTTGACAATTTTATTTTCCATCGAAAGAGTGGAATTGGCCCCCCAGTTCATGCTATATATGTATAAATGATCAGTTTTAAGGATTAATGAGACATGCCATTTAACAAAAATAATATGTATACACATACATACATACAAATATTTATTTCTGTATGTATTAATACGTGTGTTCACATGTGTACAGACATGAATTGCTGTACAAATTGCTCTCCAACCTATTTTCTGATGCAGGGTCTCTTAGTGAATGTGGAGTTCATGAATTTGGCTAGATTGGCTGACGATTAAGCCCCAAGAATCCACTTGTCTTAACCCTCCTAGCCCTGACATACAAACATGTATAAATATGATGAGCTTTTAAGTGGTTGCTGGGGATCCAAACTCATTTCCTCATGCCTGTGATACCAGTACTTTACCGACTGAGCCATCTCCCCAGAATATTTTTTAAATATTTTTATTGCATCATTTAGCATACAGACTTTCAACATACTTGAACAGTACTGCTGATGTTTGATGAGCATGCAGTGTTTAACTTGGTATAAACCTATTTTACACACATGTCATTTCTCTGTACTCAAGTAACTCAAATTCTTCTTCGGTGCATGCTGAAGGCATATATGAATATGTTACCCCGAATCTGATCAACACGTACACTGAAAATATGTTAATAATCTGGATAGCTTTTGTGAATGAATTCCCGGTGTGTGCACTATGGTGATCTATAGCCTCTACTGTGTGAAAGCCTGTTAGACTTCTTACAAGACTTCTTACAATCGTATCTAAGTATCCACTGATCAAACAGTTCTATGGTGCTTTCCCCACTATACTCCAAATTTCTAATAGCCACAGTTCTACTTATACTATAGTTATGGGGTGGTTACTTTTGTCAGTTGGACACTAGGATCATCTGGGAAGAAGAATCCTCAATTGAGGAAATGATTCCATTAGGCTGCATCATGGGCAAGTCACTGGGGTTTTTCTTGATTAATTGATGTGGGAGGGCCCAGGATACTGGGGGTAGTGACACTCTTGGGCAGTTGGTTTTGCATGGTATATAACAAACAAACAAACTAGCTGAGTAAGCCTGGAAAGCAAACTAGTAAGCAGCATTCCTCCATGGTTTCTGCTGAACTTTGTAGCCAGAAGGTTTCTCTGGTCCTGACTGCGCCCACAGTCCTGCCCAGCCCTGTGGTCTTGCAGCCACTTATAAAATAATCATTCAGAGGCTTAATATTATTTACAAACTATATAGCCAAACTGCCAGCTAGCTCTTATAACAATCGATTTCCATTAATTTAATGCTTTGCCACATGACTGCGGCCTTACCCATCTGCTGGCAACTTGCTCCTTGAGTGGCAGGCTGCCATCTCTCTCTCCTCTCCTTCCTTCTCCTCTTATTTCTGCTTAAATTTCCTGCCTGCCTCTAACCTGCTTTTCCATGGGCCAAAACATCTTGATTTATTAGCCAATGGAAGCAACACATATTCACAGCATACAGAAGGACTTTCCACAACAGAACTTGTTGCCTCCAGGTTCCTGCTTTAAGTTCCTGCCCTGAATTCTCTTTTTTTTATTTTAATCTATAAAATGAAATAAGCCCTCTCCTTCCTGAGGCTCTTAGTGAACCTGGAGTTCATGAGTTTGGCTAGACTGAGATTCTTTGAGTCATGGAGTTTATCACAGGAGTAGAAAGCAAAAGGATAGCATATAAAGGAGGTAATATAGTTCTAAACTTTTGGTGTCTGGGTTCCTGATCTACAGATCCTCAGGCCCATGGACAATGAAACAAATGAACAGGCTTAATTATTTTTAATGGATGAAAACTCCATAGTCTATATATACCACATTTTCTTCATCTACTCATCAGATAGCAACTTGTTTCCATTTTTAGCTTTTGTGTACACTGGTAAAAAAACAAAACCACAGGTTGCAGACAAAAACCAGAACATTGGTTTTGTTTTCTTTGAATTCCACTTAATGGTGGAAATGTTGAATTATATAGTTAATATTTATTGCATGAACCTAAGGCAGAAACCAAGGAGGAATGCTGCTTACTGGCTAGTTCTTTTGTTTGCTCAGTTGCCTTTTATATACAGTTTAGGAATCCCTACATATGGATGTACTTCACACAGGGGCCTGAATAATCTAGAAAATTCCTACAGATAGGCCTACAGGCCAATCTGATAGAGGTAATCCTTAAATTGAGATTCTCTCAGATCAATTCTAAGCTGTATTGCCTACAGTTGAAGCTAACTAAGAGACCTACTTTTTAAGTTAGTTCTTTGACAATTTCGTATATGTGTAAATAATTCATTCTGGTAACTCTCTCCCTCTATTCTTTCTTATCTCTTTCCTGACCAACTCCTTCTCCCTATGAACCTCATCCCAGATACATGACTTTTGGTTTTATTTTGTGTCCCATTTTGTTTAACCAATTTTGTATGACCATTAGACTGTAACTATTCATTGGATCCTGGTGGGGTACTGGTGAAGTGAACTCTGATCTGCAAAAACAAACAAGCACTCTTAACTGCTAAGCCACTTCTTAAACCCCTGATGGCCATATTCTGTGCAGCTCCAATGAAGGTATTCACATTGGTTGAGAACTCATGATTGTACTGACTGTGCATCGAGCCTAAGATGCATTTGGCACCAGTCTCTATTTGGGGCTCTTTTGTTCTTGCCTCCTCTTTCATAATGCATGCAGACCCTTTGAGAGAATAGTAAAAATATCTTGCTTAGAGCTGAGCTCTGAATAGACATTTATTTCTCAGAACCTTGTATGGCCAGGAGTCTTTGCACTTACTACACCTAGCTAGAGAGGCTTCTCTACAGTTGACAGTGGAAAATTGGCAAGGAGTATAAAAATTTGTAATACATTTAGAAGGCAGCTGAACATTATGCCAGCCAGTTTAGCCAGACAACGGAATTAAGTTCTTCTCCGAGGGCCTGTGGCCTTACTCACCATGGGTTTCTGAGGGGATTTAGAGTGCCAGGTCAGGATTCCCTCCTGTGGAATGGTCCCATGATAGTTTTGTCACTGTTTTCCAAGCGGCAACATCTTACCTGGAGATTTGGTATTGTAGTTCATAGATCTCAGAGAGGTCGCCAATGCCTTTCACATACAAGCAGCCTTCATCACAGGTATATGAAAACTGAGTAGCTTCAAGGAAGATTCCAGATGAGGTATGTCTTGCTCTAGAAGATGCCACCAAGGTGTGTAGTGTCTTCAGCAATAGCGTGTCATCTGCCGCTGGTAGTAACCATCAGGACAGGTTAGAGACTGTATTGTTTTTGTGGTGACTTGGGCCTCATTGGCAAATAATTCATAAAGAAACATCCCCACATTATGCACAGATATTTCTATTTCTAATGGCTTCTTGGAGGAGATTTTTCCAGACATTCAAGGTATCTCCTTTCCAGATTTTTGTTTTATAGGTATATATTTTTGGCTCTTTTTCAGCTAACAGTTTTCTATATGGCTTTTTCATACTTCTTTCATTTTGGATAACTCTCTCCCTACTCCCTTGTCTCCTTATTCCCTATATCACACTCCTTGAACCTTTGGCTTCTGTGTTTCTCATTTCTATCTTCATAGTACTTACATTTTCTTAGCTCCCCTCCCTGTAAGGCATCCCCCACCAGTGACCTCTTTGTAGGTGTAAAACATCTGCCAGATCTGTACATTGGATTTATGGTCATAAATTCTTTCAGCTGCTTTCTTTTAATTTAATTTAATTTTTTTTATCTGGGAAGAACTTTCTTTCTCTCCCAATAATAATGGATTGTTATGCTAGATAAAATAGTCTGGGTTAGCATCTGTGTTCTTTCAGGGCTTGCATGCAGCATATTTCTTAAAGCTCTCCTGGCCTTTTAAGTTTCAGTTGAGAAATATGCTGTTATTTTGATGGAGCCAGCTTTACAAGGTACTTGGGCTGTCTCCTTTATAGCTTCCAACATCTATTTTTTTTTAAATTTGCTGTAGTAACTATAATATCTAGTGGGGGTTTCTTTTCTACTTTTCTATTTAGTATCTATTTACTTTTTGTACCTTAATGGAATTTTCCCCCAAGAGTTTGGAAATTTTCTTCTAGGGTTCTGTTGAAGCTGTGTTACAGACCTTTGCTTTGCACATTTCTCATTCTTTAATGCCAATAATTCTTACACTCAGCCTTTTCATTGTGTCCCATATTCCGTCTGTAAGATTTTAAAAAGGTTATCATGTTGGTGGATTGAATGTTCCACCTCCTCTGCCTCATCATCAAACCCTCATACTCTGACTTTTACATAGTCCTTCTGTTCCTGAGACGTTCATTTTTTAGATGTGTTGAAATTTTCAATTCCATATTCACTTCAGTTTCCTTTCATGTTTCTTCTTTTTATTGACCTCAGTTTTCATGTCTTCTGTTGTTTTCATTCTTTCATTAGCTGTTTGTGTTTCCTAGGACTTGGCTCTGTTTATTCCAGTCCTTGTTGAGTTCATTCAGGGCCTCTTTAAATTCTTTAAACTCTTTGCGCATGTTTATGATTATTGTTTTGAATTATGTGTTGTGTTATGAGTTTTTGTTAAGTTTTTCTCTTTGGGAGACATTTAATGTGGAGTTGATGATCATAGAGGGAATGTGTATATGTAATTTCTTGGGTGTTTGTGATCATACTTAGGTACTATAGTTATGTCTTATGTTGTGTCCTTTGACATGAGTATTTAGTCTACTGGGCTCAAGTCCCACCATGGGGGAGTGAGCTCAGCAGCTTGAGAGAGACCAGAGGGATGAACTCAAAGCCAGCTGATTTCTTCCAAGGGGAAAGCTAGGGAGAGTTCTACAGCATACAAAAAGACTAGAGGGCTTATGGAAAATCCAGAAGGGATGGAGCTGATATGAATATGGAAGGTCCTAGAATGTGGAAAAGCATTATTTATCTGCTGCCTGGAGCAAAGTTCAAAGGGCATAGTGTACCGGGATGAAGCAGAAGAAGCCATATCTTCACAAGGGGCTAGTTCTGTGTAGGCCAAGCACCTGTAGTATGTTCACATGTTAGAATTCATGAAACTTTGAAGCCAAGACCCTACCAGATATTAGAGCCTTCCTTCTGTGTCAAAACTTTTCTCCAAAATTCCTATCCAAGGCCTTTTCTGTATAATATGAATGAATTCTGGTTTGTTTGAAGATTCTTGAGTCTGCTATATATGCATAGTCTTTTTTCACAACCTTCTGACAAAAGACATTGTGTTTACATTCTTCAAAATCTATTCCCTATACTGTATTGTAGAATTGGAGAAGACCAGGAATGTAGGAAGCTGTCAGCACCCTTTGGTGGTCATACACACACACACACACACACACACACACACGTAAACCATCGTGTGAGCAAGGCACATTCTTCTTGATCTAGTCGTCCTGTCAAGTTCAACTCAGAAATAAATGCCAGATTATTTACAGCTCTTCTGCTAAAACCACATGGAAATTTACATGCATTCATTGCTCCCCGCAACACACACAGATATAGCTTTTCTGTTCTAGATCACAAAAAGAAGAACGTGGTTGTTCAGTAGATGTCACTATAAGGCTGTGTTTTGTCACTTAATGTTCTTGCCTTCTGTGTGATCAAAGATTCAAAGATGAACCAGGCATTTGTTACTTATTTCTATCTGCCTTAATGTTAAATACACACAAGCATATGTGCATTTATATGCTTGTTATATTATTATTATTATTATTATTATTATTATTTTAAAATTAACAATTACTATGTAGGAGGACGGGTTTTTTTTTTTTTGTTTGTGTGTGTGTGTGTATGTGCATGCACATGCATTCATGTCATGCACATGGCATGGTGCATGTGTGTGGGTGAAAGAACAAATCTACACGTAAATTTCAGAGACCTAACTCTGGTTCCCAGGCTTTAGAGGAAGCACTGTCTCCAGAGCTCCTCTAACTGTTGTTGCTGGGACATGTTCTCAACATCTAAGTCTGCCATAGAGGGTTATTTGATATGTATAATTCCCCTGAATTACCTCTTAAGTACTGGGATTAGATGGGGATAGACGCAGAAACCCACAGTCAAACATTAGCACAAATTGGAGCTCTTCATCAGATCCCTCCCCTTGGAGCTCGGGGAACCCTGTGAAATAGGGGGAGGAAGAAGTTTAGGAGCCATAGTTGTTGAGGACACCAGGAGAACACAGCCCACAGACATCAACTAAGCAGGGCTCTTGGGGGCTCAGAGAGACTGAAGCCTGCCATGATGCTTGTGTAGAGGTGAAAAGACAGCTTACCAGTTTCTTCTCTCCTACCACGTGGGTTTGTTGGATTGAGCTTTAGTGGCCAAGTTTGGCAGTAAGCATCTTTATCTACTGTACCATCTTGCTAATCGCGATAGAGAAACACTTAATTATCTACTGTATACATTTCACAAGACCAGGAAACATAAGACTTCCCAATGTGAATAACATTGAAGGGACTCACATACTGTGAGTTACTCCCCTCTGGATCTCTAATTAGACACAGACCACACCAAAACACCAATGTCCAAACACAACCCAAATGTAAAGAGATCTTTTATTAAGCCATGCAGACAGACAAGGTGGCTGAATCTGAATGGGGCAGAAACAGCAGCGAATAGCTTTGTGAATGGAAATTTCAAGAGGGAAAGTGAGGAGATCTCTTAGAATGAACTAGGACTTGTTGCTAAGTTCTGA
This sequence comes from Onychomys torridus, assembly GCF_903995425.1. Taxonomy (NCBI): domain Eukaryota; kingdom Metazoa; phylum Chordata; class Mammalia; order Rodentia; family Cricetidae; genus Onychomys; species Onychomys torridus. The sequence continues at coordinate 62,811,360 of NC_050457.1, read as the reverse complement.
TTGGGCCTTTTAATTAGGTATGTCGAAATAATGCATTTTGTCTGCTGGGCCTTGCTTGATGTTTTGTTAGTTGGACCTTGGGGACCAGTCTCAGAAATGAGTCAGTGGCCAAATAATGGAATAAACCTTGGTGGCTATCTTTAAGAATGTGTGCTAACAGTTTAGGAAGGAGGAGAAAGGTAAAGAGTAAAACCTGTCAGTGCCATGTTTGCCATGCTCAGGCCTGCCTTTGCCATAGTCTGGCCTGCTAGAGCCTTTCAAATATGGTAAAATTATGCTCAGGTCTTCATAATTCATAGACTTGCTTGTTATAAAACATGCACAGAAAAAGCAACATTCACCTTTCCTTATAATCTGTTTGAATTAACTGTCTAGTTAATTCATTTTAAGAAATTCCTCATGGAGCTTATACTACCATCTATAAGCGACTTTGAGATTTAAATGTAGCCTAATTTAAATCAAAGAAGGATTACAATAATAAGAAGTATCAGGATAAGAATATTACAGAAAATTTAGTGTTAGACTGAATGCATGACAAAGATGATTTTTACCCATCATGTCTCATAGATAAGTACTGAATTCATAGGGGAATGAACTCCTCCAATGGACTGAATAATAACTTTTTAGATAGGAATGGGATATTATGAAAGTAATTGTCTTGTCTATTTCTCTAATTATTCTGATCTTGCAGGGGGCAGATTTTCTTTTCAGTGATCATTTCATCTTGTGTAATATTTCGTTATATCATTCAACTCCCTTTTATTGTGCTATGGACAATATGCCCTCACTTTTACTTATCCTTTAATCTTACATACTTTTGTATTTTTCTAAGATTATTAGAACATATATACAATTTGATTCTAATGTTACAGTTCATTAAAACTTCATCTAAGTTTCTAATAATTGTTATACTAGAACTCAAGATATAAAGTGGCACTTGCCATGATTTGAACTTAATTATGAAGTTGGTAATTCTTAGGTTAAAATCTGTAGTCATCAAGTTCAATATTCTATCCTTCCAGAAATCAAAAGGCTTTTAATATATTGTATGCAATTTCCTTGAAGTTAAGATGTTTTAAATACAATTTAAAATATATAATGCTGTGAATACATTACTTTTTGGAATAACATTGATTGTATATTATCTATATTATAAACTAACCAAATTAAGTATACTATAGACTAGCCAAATTAGTATTTTCTCTGCTCTTGTTAATGGGGCACAGAAAGATAGAAATACAAAGCATTTTAGCTTGCCTCACATAATTTTGTCTAAAATCTTTTGGTTTCCTCTTAGTCCAATAAATACAAAACAGTTTTTAAGCCTTTTCTTACAAGAAAAAAATAAATCTTTTGTTTTATCTGCTTATAATTTATATTTGTTTAACTGTCTTTTATTAAATTGCTCAAATTAAAGAAAAGAAACTTTCTGTAACTTCTCCAACTTCTTGTATATACTCTACAAGAGAAATAGAGTTATTTTGGTGGATTATCTAAGAAGTGGAAAGAAAAAAAAGATGTAGGTAAAAAGTCACAAGTGGTTATGCTACAATCCCTTGGGACACAAACCCCCCTGCATCTGTGAGAGCACCCAGACTTCTTCCTGGGTGACTGCTAAAAAAGGGAGTCACTAGGCACCATCAAAGTCTCATTGTTATACAGCTTTTCCCAAAGTCCTAACTGATACTATCTTCAGTGCATGAAATTTTTCCTTTCTTTACATCAAGCAGCTATTCATTCTAAAGCAGACATGGCTGGAGTGCGTCAAATGAAGTCTAGATTCTAGCATATGCACGCATTCTAAGTACATGAATAGGAATATGTTTCAGTTTCCCTCACTATATTTTCTGTTCACATATAGATTCCCATATACCATATACATGCCTTTTCGATGAGATGAGGAATTACTTCAGTTTGATGTGTATTCACATACATTTTCAGATTAAGTTTCACAAAACATTGCTGTATGAAGCCCAACACTTATACTTCTTTATTTAATGGGAGAACAAAGTACCAGATACCTAAGACCTTCAAATTCTGAAGTCATCTACTTCTGTACCAAGAATAATCTACTGTCAGAATGAATGAGTCTGTTTCATACATTTGGTTCTTAAGGCCCAAGAAAGTTAGGAAGCTCTGCAGACAAGTCTTTATCATCATCATCATCATCATCATTATTATTATTATTAAATTTACTCATTTATTTTACATCCCAACAGCAGTTTCCCCTCCTTCCTCTCCTCCTATTCCCTGCCCCCACCTCCCAGTCCCCAATCTACTCTTTCTTTATTTCTGTTGAGAAAGGGGCAGGCATCCCATAGGTGTCAACAAAGCATGGTACATCAAGTTGAGGTAGGACTAAGCTCCTCCCCTTGTATTAAGACTAAGCAAGGTAACCCAATATGAGGAATAGGTTCCTGGAAGCCAGCCAAAGCATTAGGGACAAGCCCTGTTTCCACCATTAGAATCCCACAAGCAGATCAAGCTACACAACTATTACACATATGTAGAGGGCCTAGTTTGGTCCTGTGTAGGCTCCCTCCCATATAGGGTCCCAGAGTCCATTAGCTCCTATGAGCCCATGTTAGTCATTTCTGTGGCTTCCTTTGTAATGATCTTGTGCCATACCCCACCCCCCCAGGTTGATAACCCTTCCTCTCTCCCTTCAACAGGATTTCCCAAGCTTGGCCCAGTGTTTGACTGTGGATCTCTGCATCTGTTTCCATCAGTCACTGGAAGAAGGCTATCTGATGACAATTGAAGTAGTCACCAATCTGATTACAGGAGGTGGCCAGTTTAGGCTACCTATCCACTATAGCTAGGAGTCTTAGCTGGGGGTCATCCTTGTAGATTCCTGGGAGTTTTCCATGCACCAGTTTCTACCTGAACCAAAATGCTCCCCCCCACCACTAAGACATCTCTTTCATTAATATCCCCCTCCACCACACCCCCATTCCAATCCCTCATGTTCCCATACCCACTGGCCCTAGTTCTACCCAGAAGATCTCTTCTATTTCCCCTTCTTAGGGAGATCCATGTGTCCCTGTCTCCCTTTAGGCCCTCCTTGTTACCTAGCCTCTCTGGGGAAGTGGATTATAGCATGGTTATCCTTTACTTTTCAGCTAATATCCACTTATGCTGTGGATGATTGATTGATAAATAAAACACTGATTGGCCAGTAGCCAGGTAGGAAGTATAGGCGGGACAAGCAGAGAAGAGAATTCTGGGAAGTGGAAGGCTGAGTCAGAGAGATGCTGCCAGCCACCACCATGACAAGCGATATGTAAAGATACCAGTAAGCCATGTGGCAACTTATAGATTAATAGAAATTGGTTGATTTAAGATATAAGAATAGTTAGCAAGAAGCCTGCCACGGCCATACAGTTTATAAGTAATATAAGTCTCTGTGTGTTACTTGGTTGGCTCTGAGTAGCTGCTAGACTGGTGGGTGAAAGAGATTTGTCCTGACCTTGGGCCAGGCAGGACCTGGAGAGGAAACTCCAGCTACACACTTATGAGTGAATACCTATCATCTTAGTCTTTCTAGGTCTGGGTTACCTCAATCAGAATGTTTTTTTCTAGTTCCATCCATTTGCCTGAAAATTTCATGATGTCATTGTTTTTAAACAGCTATGTAATTCTCCATTATGTAAATGTACCACATTTTCTTTATCCATTCTTCTGTTGAGGGGCATGTAGGTTGTTTCCAGGTTCTGGCTATTATGAATAATGCTGCTATGAACATAGTTGAACAAGTTGCCTTGTGGAATTTTTTAGCATCTTTTGGGTATATGGCCAAGAAGGGCATAGCTGGGTCTTGAGGTAAATTGATTTCCAATTTTCTAAGAAACCTCCATATTGACTTCCAAAGTGGCTGTACAAGTTTACACTCCCACTAGTAGTGGAGGAGTGTTCCCCTTGCTCCCATCCTCTCCACAAATAGCTGTCATCAGTGTTTTTGATCTTAGCTGTTCTGACAGGTCTTATTCACTGAAGTGAAGTCTGCTGTTTCTAGAGGCACAGTCGTTAAGATTCCAGTCACTAGTGGTTGCTTTGATTCTTATTTCCCTTTCCTCTGAAACAAAACACCAGAATAAAGTTTAAAGGTTGTAGCACTCCACTGTGACTTCGAAAATTACTTCTTCCAGAAGCTACCCATCATGAAGTACCAGACTCCAAGTATTGCCAGGAATTGGTTTAGACTCTCTATGTTAGAAAAATAAATTGAGTTAGCATATCTAAATCACTTTTTACTTGACCTTAAGCACATTTAAAATGGGAATTTTTACTAAGGAATGCAAATATGGTACCTCTTAGTAACCTATGCATTACATGTATACATAGGCCAGTGCAAAGCTGCAGTGAGTAAGGTTGCTTGCTGCCAGACTTGACAACTCCAGGTTGACTGTGGCAACTTAATAAATAAATATAAAACTCATTTATGGATATGATTATTATTAAATTAAACAAATACATATTTTAAGGATTTTAAATAGCAGAAGAAATGCTAATGATACATAATTAGTGATCTTTATGTTTGACTTGTGTGTAATCATGAAGCCAGTTGTATTTTGTAGAAATCAATTTACGTTATAGATACGCTTCAACAAGATTTTGTGGCAATTACTTGTGGACAACCTGTGCTGATTTTGCATTCTCAGGTCTTTGGGAAATAGCCAGAGGTTAACTAAATGAAACTCATGATTATCATATGTTAATATCTTTAAATCAAACGGATATTTAGCTTTTTAAAATATATGGAGAATGAAGAGAAATTTTACACACTTTTCTTAAATTGTCTCATAGGATATGAGTTTATAACCATATGTTTATTTTCTTGACTGGATGAATTGAAAATCTAGAAAACTTACTGTGACTATGATGTTTAAAACATGCTAATCAGGAGGTCTGGTTCTATATATTCACACCACTGCATCGACAGGAGACACAGTCACTAGTAAGCAGAGAAACACTGCCCTATGACATGTTGGAAATCCTACTACAGGAAGGTAGGTAGCAGGTCTCCAGCAGGAGACATCCTCAGCTAAAGCAGCCTGGTCTACTTGTCTCCAGGTGTGCCTTAGTGCAGAGAAGTGGCAGAAATCATATTCTGTTGTTTCTCCTTTCATGTTCTTCAAAGACGTTACTGAAATAACATTGTAGAATCATTATAAGTCATTGAAAATATATGGTTATTATAACACCAGAACCCATATAATTAGTTTCTTTTGAGCCTTTAGATCTAATCAATAATGCTCATTTAACTTAAAAATGTTCACAAAGTTGAGTATGAGAAACCAGACAAATAAGTCTTTGTAGCAGAAAATTACAAGTTTTGTTCATAAGGGGATCCTGTTTTCATTTTTGAATGCGAGCACTGTACTCATCGAGTTCCACCCCACACCCACAATGAGGTACAGTTTAATTGAACAAGTGAATTAAGAATAATAATATGTGGCTCAGTGGCTTCTTAAAGTGATTTTTTGTTTGTTTGTTTGTTTGTTTTCTTCGTTTTTTTCGAGACAGTGTTTCTCTGTGTAGCTTTGCGCCTTTCCTGGAACTTGCTTTGGAGACCAGGCTGGCCTCGAACTCACAAAGATCCTCCTGCCTTTGCCTCCTGAGTGCTGGGATTAAAGGCGTGTGCCACCACCGCCCAGCTTAAAGTGATGTTAACTGCAATTGTGTAGGAGAATTGCATGCAATGTTTTGCAACATGCTGCTACCTAGGTTCTGAGTCAGTACTACAGTTCTGAAACTCTGAGGGTAGTCATTTCAAATCTGAGCTCCAAAAGATGTGCCTTAAATAAGTTACATTAACACTGAATGTTTTTAATATTCATTTAAAAATAATATATATATATATATTATTGGTCTTAAATCCAATTAAAGTGTTTCTGGCTACCCCCAAGGTGTGCACAGCACTACTGTATAGTTAGGATTAATGTGTCATGCTGATGCTTCACAGGAATCAAAGCTTAGTAACACTGTTGCTGCTTCCTTCCTTTGTAAGCTAGCATTCTGCCTTTGAGTATCGTGAAATCTAGTTCTCAGACAGAGGACATTCAAGTCAGTTCCTGCTCAGGGGTCTCTGGTCTCTGGTCAGAAGTGCATGGTTAAGAAACTGAATTATCTTACCAATTAGTTGTATAAACTATTTCATGATATGTGGGGAGAGTTTTACACACCTAATTTTATTATATGTCTATTTCATATGTGTGAGGTACAATTCGCATCTTGTATCTGTCTATATTTCAAAGAATGGATACAATGGTGCTACTGAAATTAATGTATCATAAAATCATTTTATATCCTGACATGCACTAGTAAGGAAAATATGTATGTATATGATAAATTTAATTTACTCTAATGGTAAATCAAAATTTTAAATACTTTAATTTTGGAAAGTTGAATCACATAGAAAGTGCTTTAGTTTCAGTTTCAAGTACTAACAGTACATGTGAAATAATATACTTTATTATTTGTTGAATCAATGAATTGTAGAGACAGGCATCATAGTTTGTCTTATGCAGTTTTTAGCCTAAAATATTTCAGTGCATCTATGAGGAAAATGATCAATCACAAGTGTCTCATTCTATCCTATAATTTCACTTATTATTTCTTGAACTGCTTGAGTGTTCACTATTTCAATTTTACTCTGAAGCCTGTGGCTTAACACAGCATGGCTGGCTATGAGTCCTGAACTGAGTCTGGAATGCAGAATATTACATTTTCCCTTGTTATTGGATTTGTGGGTTTAAAGTGCTTTATGTTTAGCTGGGAAAGTGTCCCTTAACTTCCCAGTAGAGTGTTTCTAGGAGACAGTTCACATTTGCCAGGAGGATGCAATATTCATTGTGGCTGGTGAGGTTTTACAGCTAACATGAGGCCTGTAAACCTGGAAGACAGAGTGTCCACTGCCTGAATTGGGTCCATGTGCCTGCTGGCAGGGGACAGTATAGAAAATGCAATCTGCTTTGAAAGAGTCTGATTGTAAAGGTTAGAGCTGATTTTGGCAGCAGGAGAAAAATGCTCTGGACCCTTTCCAAAGCAGTGAGTATTAAGCATTGCAGGGAAATCGTTTTTAAAAACTCAGATTCTTATCTTCAGTGCTATTTAAATAGGAGTTGGTATACTTACCTGGAAAGTTCCTCTGGAAAAAAAATCCAAGTTGTAAACTGTGGCTCAGAGAGCTGACATGGAAAGACAAAGTGTCCAGGGAATCGTGTTACAGGGTTGAGTTCAACAAGGAAAACGTATTTTACTACCCTCCATATCTGCTTCATTATTTTCAGAGTATTTTTTTTGACACAGCCATTTACCTGCCTGAGCACCAGATTGCTCAAATAATTATAAATCATAACATGGCCACAGGGTCTTCAAGGCTTTTTAATTGACTATCCCAAAAATTATGCATACATCAAAGGGCAGAATTACAGGGAATAATAATGCATCATAACATAGAGATTGCATTTAAAAGATTGTTTTTTCCCCTCAGTGCTTTCTCATTCTGACATCTGAAATTGCTTTTCTCAAATCCAGTGACAAGTTCAGAGACAACATAGTTAAATGAGTTTCCCACCATTTGCAGAAATGATAAAGTTTGTTTGGCAATGACTTGTAACTTTACAGAAGAAAAAGAAAACCAGGAGTTCCACATTCCACAGTTTTGCTGAAGACTTTTAAAATGAAATATAATATCAAAAGGTCCCATTTAAATGGAAAACAGGGTATAAAATGTTTTGCCTTCGCTTTTACTCAGTGAACACGTGAAAGCATAAAAGAGAATAGGAAGTTTGGAGAGTTATTACCATACTGCTTCACACTCTTTCTTTAGCTCCTATTTTTTTCTCCCCCCAAAAGCACTTGGAACAGCTGAATAATCAAGCTGTTCACATGACCTTTCAAAGGAACAAGAAATGCTCCTTTGCTGCAAACCTGAATTCTAATAATAGTGACTGTGAATTCATTTCATTATCTGAAAGAATGATTAACTGAATGATGGTGTTTGATATTTTAATCTGTATTAACAGTCCTGAAATTACTGACATAAATCCAGGTGTCTACTTTAGTGCAGCAAATATAAGAAAATTGTATTGGTATCACAATTGTGTAAGAAGACAGGGAAAGACTTGAGAACTCAAAGGGGTTGCTGGTTTTTTCACATCTGCTAGTGATTATGTTTTCTTTGCCAGTGGAGCTTGACTTCTGCCAACTCTTCCTAATCTATCATAGCAGTATTAAGTTTGAGGAAAAATACCATTTCTCCTAAAATATTCACTTACTGTTTAAGATAGAGATGTGGTTGTGTCATAAGTAAATGGTTAGTTTACTAACCTTGATAATATAAGTTTTTACAGACTCAAATGTAAAGTTTACATAAAAGAAATTTTCTCATGAACAGACATGCTCATTTCCCAAAGTTCATTAAACTCAGTATCCATGGTGATACAAACAGAATTAGAAATGAGTCTCAACAAAGAGGATGGCTTATTTTATCTTAATATATAACAATTAGTGTTTGATACAAGTTTTGAGCTGGGTCATTATACTTAATATGATCCTGTAAAATAATACTCTATGTTTTTTTGTGTGTGTTCCTGTCAATATTTAGATGGGGATTTGTAAAATTAGAATAGCAATAACAAGATCAAACATTGCCTCTTTGCTTTTTATTTAGGGTGAAGATCAATTATTTCTTTATATTTTGTTTCCTGCTCTTTCTACATAAAAGTTCAAAATAATCTCTGTGAAAAACATTATGAGATTTAAAAAAAAGAAAGAAAAAAGAAAAGAAAAAAAACCTGTGAGTCCATTTCCAAGGCACTGTTTCTTCACTTCAAAGCCTTGCTTTGAGGTTTATCAAAGGATTGCAGCCTTGGACTGCTCTTTGAAGGAACTATAGTCTAACATACTATGGCAGTACTTCCTTGGTATCAATGCTGTGGAGAAGTGTGAAGTAGAAATGTGAAGTTCTCAGGAACCTAAAGTAAATCCATTAACTCAATCTTAATCACCCATTGTAGGCTGTTGAGAGACTGTCACATACTCTGCATGTGCTTAATTTTAGCTATGGATTAGAAAAGTCAAATGTTTCTTGAGTACATGTTGAATGCAACAGACCTGGTGTTCTTTAAAAAGACTTTTGAAAAGTCATATGGAAACCAACACACACACACACACACACACACACACACACACACACACATAGGAGAGGGGGAGACAGAGAGAGAGAAAGAGAGTTCAGAGTTACACTATATAGTGAGGAAACAATATATTAGATGCCACAGACAAACAAATAAAATATCTACTGCCAGGAATGAACTGATTCTCTTATGGGATTTAAAAGCACGTTCTTTGTTGCTGCAAAAAATCATTGGCCAAAAGCAACTTGGAGAATAAAGGGTTTGACTGGCTTCTAGATCTTAATCACAATGCCTTAGAGAGGGAACTCAGGGCAAGAGCATAAACAGGAACCTAGAGGCTAAACCTGAAGTGCAGATCATTTGGGAATGTTGCTCACTGTCTTAACCTTGTGACTAGCTCAGCTACCTTTCTTATACAATCCAGCACCACCAGACCAGCCATGGTACTGTCTAGAGTTGGATATACCCTATACCCATCCATATTAATAATCAAACAAAAATGCCCTACAGACTGGCCTTCAGGCTAACCTGATAGACACAATTCCTTAACTGACAGTGACTCTTCCCAGGTGACTAGCTTTAATCAAGTTGACAGAAAAACAACCAACTGAATTGTTGGCCAGTGCCATCCCACAGACACTCCCAAGCATTGCATCCTATTGGCAGTTTGAATGGAATTGGTCTCTAGAAGCTCATAGGGAGTAGTACTATTAGGAGCTACAGCTTTGTTGGAGTAGGTATGGCCTTGTTGAAGAAAGAATGTCACTGTAGAGATAGCCTTTGAGGTCTCATGTATACCCAGGCTACACCCAGTGTTTCAGTTCACTTCCTGTTGCCTTTGGATCAAAATGTAAGAACTCCCAGATCCTTCTCCTGCACCATGTCTGCCTGCATGCTATCTTGCTTCCCACCATGATGATAATAGAATGAACCTCTGAACTGTAAGCAGGCCACCCCCCAAAAATATTTTCCTTTGTAAGAGTTGCCATGGTCATGATATCTCTTCACAGCAGTAGAAAACCTAACTAAGACAGAAGTTGGTACCAGAGATTGGGGTATTGCTGTGGTAGGGACTTTGGGAGTTTGGGTTAGGAAAGAGATGGAATGAATTAAGTGATGCTTAATGGGCCATAGTAGTAGGAGCATGAAAAACAGTGGTGCTAAAAGTTGATCAAACTATTGGGACCTGGTTCAAGAGGTTTGGCCCAGAGATCATTCTTTGATATTTTGGTGAATAATGTGGCTGCCTTTTGCCTGTGTCTGAAGAGTTTGTCAGAGGCTACAGTGAAAAGATTTGAATGAATTCCGTTGTCAGAGGAAATCTTGAAACACCCTAATATTGACTCTGTTATGTGGTTATTACTGGTCATTCTTATGCCAATTTAAAATGTAAAGGAACAAGCTGAGCAAAGAAAAATACAAATGTACAATTTGAGGAGAAAAGGAGCACCAGGAAGTGGAATGAAGCTAAGGCATATATTCAAGAAGATAAGCAGATTAAGAAATAGAATAAAAGGAGTGGTGATCTCAGGACAAGATTCCACCCAGCTAAGTTTCCAATTGATGATAAGGAATTAAAGAAAAGCTTAAAGCAGTGTATGGTGGTACATGCTATTTATCCTAGCAGAGGTTGGTGGATCTCTGAATTCGAGGCCAGACTGGTCTATGTTGATATTTTATTTGTACTGAAATGTGATTTTATTTGTATGTTAATAAATAAAGTTGCCTGGGTGTCAGAGCTAATAGCAAGCCATAACAGAAGCTGGGCGGTGGTGGCGCACACCTTTAATCCCAGCACTTGGGAGGCAGAGTTAGGCGGATCTCTGTGTGTTCAAGGATACAGCCAGCATGAAGACACACACTTTTAATCTCAATACCAACCATAGACGACCTGGAGGTCTGTATAGACAGGCAGTGATGAGGAGGTCATGTGGTTGGGTTTACAACCAATGAGAAAGCAGAACAGAAAGTCAACAAAAAGGACAGACACACAGGAAGTAGCTCTCTTGCTGAGGGGAAGAACAGCAGTGTCAGTGAAGGGTAAGGGTTTGTTTTGTTTGTTTGTTTGTTTGTTTGTGGTTTTTTTTTTTTAGCTCTTAGCTATTGCTCTGACCTCTTGGGCTTTTAACTCTGCAATTGGCTCTGTGTTTCTTATTTTAAAAAGACTGTTACATCTACACTGGTCAACAGATCCAGTTTCAGGATAGCCAAACTTAGGTAGTGAAGGAAAACACTGAAAACAGAAAGTTGTTGAAGATGTAACTGAATGAGTGGGCCACGTTCCACCCCCAGTAATCAGCAAAACTGGACAGCTTAGGATATGTTGTGGATGGAACAATAAAAGAAAAGGGGTATGGAATTTTCCCTTGTGAGTAAGGAAAGCCATTAATACCAGGCATGTGTCAGGGGCAGCCACAAATAGAGGCCTAAACAGGCAATTGCCTGAAGCTGTGAATTTGAAGCCTGAATTGCCTTCAAGACTCCAAGATGCTGGAGATGCCAGAGCAGTGGCATACCTGCCATGGAAAACTGCTATAGGGAGTGGAAACCAGACCAAGAGAAAAAAGTATGTTGCAGTAAACAAATCTGAAAGGAGCTGGAGATCTGAAAAGCATTTTGATATCAGACATGGAGATGTAGAGCTTGGAGTTTGTCCAGATATTTTTTGGTCTTATTTTGGTTCAGTATTTCTTCTCTATGCTCCCTTCACTGTGTTTTCAAATGGCAATGTATATCCTGTGCTACAATACATTGGAAGTATGTGATCTGCTTTTTTATTTTTATTTTTACAGGTGATTATAGTTAAGAGCTTGCGTGAATCTCAAAAGGGACTTTGAACTTTATACTTTTAAATATGCTTGAGACTTATAGACTATGGGGACTTTTGAAGTTAGACTGAATGCATTTTTACATTAATGTAAGTCTACAAAACCTTTTGGAGCCAAGGAGTGGAATCTGGTGGTTTGAAAGAAAATGGCCCCCAAAGGGAGTGACATTCTTAGGAGGTGTGGTCTTGTAGGAGCAGGTATGGCCTTATTAGAAGAAATATGCCACTGTGGGGTGGACTTTGAGGTCTCCTTTGCTCAAGTTGTACCCAGTGAGACAGATCACTTCCTGCTGCCTCTGGATCACAATTCCACTCTTAGATCCTTCTCCAGCACCATGTCTGCCTGCATGCCACCATGTCATACCTTAAGGATAATGGACCTCTGACACTATAAACCATCCAAGTAAATGTTTTCCTCTATATGAGTTTCTGTGGTCATGATATCTCTTCACAGCAAACAGAAACTTTAAAATACCGGTGTTTCTGGTCATCATACACAAGAACTTGATGGTGAAAAAAAAAAAGACACAAAATTAGATGGGTAAAGAAGAGGCTCATAGATCTAGGAAGAGTTTGCAGAAGGAGTTGCTGAAGATACCAAATATTCAAGTCATAGGACATGGAAAAACCGACCTGCTATAGAGCTGGAAAGTACATTCTTAGTGGCTAGATTTCACAAAGAGCCACACATGCTGTTGAAGAAAAGTAGCCACCAGTTACCTATCTGCGCCCCTTGTGAGTTCCAATAATGACTAGTCTATCAGGATATGCACAATAGTGGCACAAAGAAGGTAGTAACTAAATACCTGGTTGGATTTAAGTCCTGTTCCACAAGACAAAAACCATTATTCTGTTAAATGGACACAGTATTAAACTGACTTCTGATGATGTACCATTATATCTACAGATTTTTTCATCTCTCAGCTCTCCATAGAAAGGTTTTTATTTGCAGTAGATAGTGATTAACACAGAGATCCTCAGTGTATGAGACTGTGTCTTATAATTCATTAATCAAGAAAATACCTCAGATTTGCATATCAGTACAGAGAATAAAAGAATGTTGAATTATCAGCTTTAAACAGAACATAAGTACTGAATCCCTCTTTCCAAGACTCAGATTATTACACAAGAAGAGTTGGGAAGAATGTAAGACTCAGAAGCAGTGGGTGACTACCAGGAAACTGTGTTCTCTGGACATAGGAGGAAAGCTGCACATAGTAACTCACAACTTGGTGACAGCATGCTCAAGACCTAGGGAAACCCAAGGCAGCCAAATTCCAACACTGAGTGGGAGCTGGGCATGAATTCCTACCCATGGCTAAGGATCTACTGGTAATTATTAACTGTTGGGAGATGGACAGTCAGGTTTCTCTAAAAGTTTAGACTCTGGTAAGTCAATCATGCTCTCAATGACTGTCACACATCCAAGAATATTTGAGCAACACAAGTTAGTCCTGATGAGTTTAGTAAAGGAAAAAAAAAAGACAAAATTGGATGGGTAAAGAAGGGGTCCATAGATCTGGGAAGAGTTTGCAGAGTGATTTGAATAATATGAAAATATATTGTATAAATCCTCAAAAATATCACATATATACATACTCATATATATTTATATACACATATATATATATATGTCATCACAACAGGACTTTGCGTCATGCACACCTTATAGGATCAATTCACCTTGAACTAATGATGTTTTTAGAGCTTTCATGATACTGGTATCATTTCTGCCAAATATCCATTTTAATTTTTTTTTTTTACTGCTTTTAATCACATTATGATTTGAAAGAACTTATTTAGAAAGGAAAAATCATTTCTAAGTTGTTGATTTCTTAAAGCCCTATTTCATCAGAGAAGTTTAAAAAGTACAAAATTTTAATATATATGGAAATTTCACATATTAACGACATTTTAAATGTTTAAAGCATCACCATCTGTAGGGGATTTGATTTAAATCTAAGATACAAATCTGCCTCAGAAAGAATCAGATTTGCTGGAGACTACAAGTCTTGGCTGTATTTTTAGGGGTGGGAGAGCTGGCAAGTGAGTCACAGTCACTTCTCAACTTCTGCACACTGAGAGGTAGAACGTGCTGTGGTTTTAGTTTTAGGCTTTGACTCCTAGTGGAAAATCCTCCATTTTCTGTACAAATAATACATACTAACATTTTGTACATGTGCATAAAAGGCCCAAAACAGAAGTAGCATATTCAAATGTTAGCCAAGGACAGGAAGGAAGAGAAACAAGTGATTCCTAGGCAGTTTTCAGCCAAAGTATCTGAACTTTGCCTAGGGAAAAACAATCACTTTCTACTGTTAGTCACAAGACCCTAGTCAAGAAGAAATTGTTAAATAAACAGAATTGGGAATATGATTTGTACTTGAACTTTTTTGCTTTTTAAATATGTAAAAATATTTCTAAATTTCTAGACTGTTCTAGAACACACCAAAATCAAACAAGTAAAACACAAGACTGTGTGCTGGATATAATACACCTTTTGCAGTTTCTAACTTCTGACACAGTGTTTGGATGGATACAATTTGGGCAGGTATAAGATGTCCCCGCAAAATAATGAATAAATTAAGAGTAAGTCAGTCTGTATAATAGTAAGGATTTAGTAAGAAATCAAATATATGTGAGTACATTTGAATGTTTAACTCTGCATATTCACATGTTTGAGAATTCTCAATCTGTAACTGTTCTTACTGTGTTTCTGTTGCTGTAATTAATGTCAATAAATTTAGCTTAATAGTTTAGTGCAGTTAAACTCACACACAGTCTCTTCTGTTTACCACAATTTTTCCATTAGTGATTAGAATTTCCATTTTCTGTATACAAGATGTACTTATATTCTGTTAGACTTATGTTCAAGTAATTTCCCCCTTCTGTATACAAGATGTACTTACATTCTGTTAAACTTATGCTCAAGTAATTTACTTTGTTTTGTTTAGCATTGTATTTTGTCTCATTTAACCCAAGTGTGTTTTAAATGTGTAGGGATCAATACTGATGTTATTGTTTTATAAGTTGGTATACATGAAAGGAGTTATTTTTAATGGCTTTATATTTGGTCTTACTATTTGGTGTTCATTTAATCTGAAAGATGTCACCATGAACTAGAGAAAACACCTGCTCTTCTCTAGATACAGTTGACTGTTGTCATATAAATGAGGACACAGGCTCAACAAGATTGGATTTATAGAACAAAATCTGTAAGTCTAATTTGAAATTTTTAACTTGTAAATTTGGAAAATATTTTAGAATTTATAGTTATTTTACATTCATGTCAAAAGTGAAGAAAATTTAGATTTGTTTTTGTATCTGATCCTATGAAACTTAGTCCTTATAAGAAATTGGAATTTTTTCTTTCTATGTAATTATTTTGTTTATGGAAGGTGTTTAATTCGCCTGTTTTTCTAGCTTCATTCTTTTTGTTTATCTACAATGGCTTTTTCGAATGAGAGCACACACAAAAAAATGAATTCCTTATTTGATTTTCATCCTGAAAGCAAAACCTATGGTGTCCCATGAGATACATAAACTATAACTGGGCTGTATAATGAGCACAAAGACAGCAGGGCCTTACAGCAAAGTCTCGGACCCCAAAAAATAAATAAACAGGTAGGTGGGTAGATAGGTACATAGATAGGTAGATACATGGTAGATAGATAGATAGATAGATAGATAGATAGATAAAAATAAATAAAATAAGGAAGCTGTAGGATTTTGTATACATCACTTTCCTAGCCATGGAAGCTATCAAATTCTAGGATTGAAAGGTTTTATCATACAGAGTTTTCTGAATCAAAAGATATGTTCATTAGAGTCTTTGATTCAGCCAGTTAACAGGAAAATTATATAGAGTCATTTGTGAATGTTGAACAAATCTTCTGTATTTCTGGAACAAACACTGTAATCATGATGAACTACTTTTTTATATTCCTGGATTATATACTAGTATTTAATTAAGGAGTTTTAGAATTTCATTCATAGGAAATATCAGTAAATTTCCTTTACTCCTCAGTTCTGGGATACCAGGTATATGCCCCTTAATTGGCTTCCACTATTGATTTTTTTTTTTTTTTTTGAGCTGAGGATCTAACCCAGCGCCTTGCGTGCTCTACCACTGAGCTAAATCCCCAGTCCCTCCACAATTGATTTTGATAAGCTCTTGTTTTTCCTAATTTTGTAATTGCAGCCCTCTGTTTCAGGATTTTAATTATCTTTCTTCATAACATTTTTTTTTGAGACAAGTTTCTCTGTGTAGTTTTTGGTGCCTGTCCTGGATCTCTCTCTGTAGACCAGGCTGGCCTCAAACTCACAGAGACCTGCCTGGTTCTGTCTCATGAGTGCTGGGATTAAAGATGTGCACTGCCCGGCTTCTTTACAACATTTTAAGCATAATTTTTGCATGTACGGTCCTCAGCTCAAAGAGAGAGAGAGAGAGAGAAGAGAGAGAGAGAGAGAGAGAGAGAGAGAGAGAGAGAGAGTTATTTTTAGATATTTATTTTCTATAATTCTGATTCAAAGTTGTCTGTGTACTTGCCTCTGATTTCAGTTTGTGTGTATTCATTTTCATTGTAACTTAGTTCACATATTTTTGGTTATTTAATAGATTTCTTTTTTTAACTCATAAATTACTTAAAATGGTGCTAGTAGATCGCTGAATATTCTGGAACCCCAACCATGTTATTGACTTACAGCTTCATTCCTTTGTGAATAAGGCTGACCTTATCTGAAAGCTGTCCCGAAGCCTGGATGGCTGATTTATGTCTTGTGTGACCCTTGGCATAGTTTCCTGCTAGAGCTCTCCCCTTTGCTGCCCATATGGTAAGTAGATACTGTCCTAGGAGCTTTATGATAGGACTGTGCTTCCACAGATGAAAACTAAGCCTAGAAGCTTTAAGATAGGAGCGTGCTGTTTAATGCAAATTAGATGATTCTCAGCTGCCATCCCCAATCCCATATATTCCCTGTATTCTGGAATAGAGCTGAGCTGACTCATTGAAGCTGTCTCCTAGAGAGCTGTCTCTGTCAACCTACAAGCCTTCAGATCCTGCTCACTCTCTTCTGCTCCCTCCCCCCTCCCCCACAGACTGATGGCTGATGATGCCTGAACAAGAACCACCACAGGCTCTTATTCATTTCAACTGAACTTTTCTCCATATGCGGATGGAGTAGAATGTACTCACATTCCCATTGCTTTTCTAGAACCATGCTTACTTATCATTATCATTGTAGGTCTGTATCAGTCAGGTAGACTGTTTTGATTATCATTTTCACTACTTTCCATTTGGGTAGCACTGCCCACTTTACTGTTAAAAATTGAGAGTATTCACTTGGACCTTGCCAGTCCAGCATCTAAAAATCACATTGCATTTAAATTTTATTATTGAATAGTTGAGGTATCCTTTTTTTGTGAACACTTATTTATTCTTTGTTTCTTTTACATCATGCATCTCAATTACATTCATCTTCCCATCCTATTGTATCTGCCCTCTGCTCCCCACCCTCTGCCCTTCCAACCTCCCCCCAAAAATAAAATAAAATTTAAGAGAAAAGGAAAGGAAAGAAAAATCTCGTGGAAGCTGTAGTGTGACACAGTGAGCCACACAGTTTACCCTTTAGTCCATATATCTTTACTTGAAAGAGTTCATTGCAAAGAGTCACTGATCTGGTTCGAGGCCTCTGCTTTCTGCTACACTATCAATCCTGGGCCCTCACTGGGACTCCTCTCGGGTAGTCTGTTGTCCTGTGTTGTGGAGAGATTGCAGCTTTGGGTCTGCAGGACTGGCCCCTTCACATACTCCAGCAGATCAGAGATGTTGGGTGCATCAACGACACACAACCCTGGCTCTGGGCCTCAGTAGATGTAGAGTTGGTAACCCACTCTCCTCCTTACTCAACACCAGGGTGAGCTCTCTAGCATTGCCCCAGCTAGTTCACCCCCATGCAGCAATGAGCAAGGAATGGGGATGGGCTTTAGGAGGAATCTTAAAGAGTTCTTATTGCTCTGACCTCCTGGCTTTTAACTCTGCAATTGGCTCTGTGTTTCTTATTTAACAAGATGGTTACATCTACAATGGTCGGGGTCTCTTGATTTCACACCCTCAACCTCTGCCTCATAGAGGGGCAGAAGTCTGTGATCTCAGTGCTCTTAAAGGATCCTCATTAGTATATTATTTAGCACTGGGACCATGTCTCCCAATACAGTAAGACATTCTTGAATGGCAACAAGACATATCTTTGGTTCATATGTTTGGATCACTTCTACATTAATCCAAGAAAGTTTGTTTGACTTCTTAGACAACCAACAAGGTAGATATGGAAAATGCTTTCTGAATCCGCTAAGTGTCAGGACAAATGCAGAAACTCTTGGAGAACCTATGCAATAGCTGCCTCTTATTTCAAACCTCTAGTGGATGCTGAAATAAATGATAGTGCCATGCATATATATGCCATGTTCTGTCATTATAAATATAGAGATGACAAAATTTAATAAATCACCACAGTAAATGGTTAATAATAAGCATAATAAATAATAATAAGCATAAATCATACTAGCTGAATGGTGTATTGAAGGAAAAGGATGAATTCAGATATTCAAATTCCCAAGTTCGATTTTGAATAAATGGCCTAGAATCTTCTGGATTTGCCCAGTGAGTTTCTATCACCTTACAGCTTCAGTTAATCATTAATAATAATACACCATAATGAAAGGTGTATGAACATGCTGTTTCTATCCCTTGTCCTCTCCAGTTCTCAAGTTTCATTTCACTGTTCTCATTATTCTTCTCTTGTGAAGATACTTTAAAGGGACACTTTTGGTGTATCTGAGTTGCTGATATCATTACTCATGAACATAGGGGCTATTAATAATAAAGAGTTTTTAAAGACACTGACAGTTAAATCACAATTGTTAATTTGATGCAGAGATAATGTCTTAGGAAGCATAGAATAGGATGTTGTAAGAATTCATACTATGACTTAGAGAGCTGTTCAATTAAAATGTATGATTTATTTCCAGAATTATCTGTCTAATACTTCTAACCTTAGGCTAGCTATCTGTATCTGAAAGCAAATAAAGCAAAACTATAGATATAGAAGAGGCTGGGGACTTTACCAGTGCTGTAGCAGTAACTGGTAAACTGAACAACAGAAAACCAGTAAGAATGTATTTTATTTAAACAACAACATCAATCAACTTGACCTAATTGAAATTTTAGAATATTGTCAGATACAGCAGAATATAAATTCCTCTTGTGTTCACATGGTTTTATCAACAAAATTAAATTTGATATAGTCCCTACACCATGACTATAAAATGTATAGTGTCTGTTCTTAGACCTTCTCCAAATAAGGGCAGGTAGAGAGCAGGAAGTCTCCCTGAGGAGGGAATCCTCCATGTTGACAAGCTTGGAGTATGCCAGGTCATGGTAGACTGCAACTTCTGACCAGCAAGGTCTCCAACAAGAGCTTAGCTGAAATTGTGAAGAAAGAGAGTCATAGTCTCCTAGTTATTCTTTATTTATGACTCAGATCACATGCCCAGAACTACTAAATACAGTGGAGTACTCATCATTGGGTGAAGCCGCACATGGTTCAAGTATCCATCAAAGGGACTTACTGTCTTTGGTCCACTAACCTCACGATGGGTAAGCAATTCATCACATGTTTTGGCACTAGTTCTTGGACACCTGGAATCTCACTGTAGTTCTCCTGTCAGACCCCATTTGGAACACCAGTCCACTCTTCAGTTACTGCTTACCTCCTTCATGGGCTAGGGCATAGTGTGGAGATTTTTCCATTGATGAGAATGATATATGTTCTGGAATTATGAGAACAAGCAGTGGGCTCCATGTATCATCTGATTCACTGTGCACTGCGATTGAACAAGATCTCTGATGACTACCTAACCTGTGTGAGAACCTCCAGAGATTGGTCACACAGTAAATGACTAACATCTTAAGGAAGCAGGAATAACTGCAACTCAGCTTTCCTGTTTGGCCCGAAAAATAACATGCAGATGTTGGAGTACAGAAATGGACAATAATAATCTTTACCAAGAGGTGACTACTTTGGGGACAGATGTGCTCTGATTTCATGAATAAATAAATGCCTAGTTACAGTATCTGTTACAAATGCCTGTGTATCTATCCTGTTCAAAGCCCCATCAGCATTAGATTGCTTTTGTATAGCAGGGCAGGGTATTTACAGTCACCATTTTTCTACTTCATTTAGGGGTTCTTGAACTGTAATCTGACTTAAATCTAGGGGAAAAGTTCACTTTCCCTCTCTATAGTATAACTTTGAACAAATTTGCAGGGATATTATCTTCTCTCCCCATAAAGTATTATAATTTCTCACTGTACCAATTACATTCATGCTTAGTGTCCCTAGTGAAGTAACAATATGGATTACTTTAGACACATCAAAAAGATGATAGCATGATAGATTGTTAAAATTTTCAGAATACTTCTATAGGACTTACATTTTCAGAGGTCCAGTGATTTGGGGTAGATCAACATATCTCATCTAAACTACAGGATAATTTGATGCATTTGGTTTTTCTTGTAACCATGAAAAAAGTACAATTCCTAGTGGGCCCATTCAGAATCTGATGTCAAAATATTTTTCAGCAGGGTATGTTACCCATTAACAGACTGACTAAAAATTATGCTAATTTAGTGTGTGTCTCAGAAAAGGAGAAGTCTCTTCAATATCCAGACTGCCTTGTGATCCGTTCTGCTAATAAGACCAAATAGTACATGAGGAAAATGTGGCTGCTGAGGTACTGTTCAGTGCTTGGCATATCACCTGGCAAGGTAGGCCCAGACCTAGTTTACAGATGCCTTGGTGTGACAGTCACTACCCACATGTAGGTGGGTACCCACAGACCCTCTTGAGAGCCCATGATGATGTCACTACCCACAGGTCCTCTTGAAGACCCCAGTGAGGATGATCGTTCTCCCCATTGGACAGAACTTTGGATAGTGTGCCTGACTATGTGCTTTTCTTCAAAGGTAAAGTGGTAGCAGGTACAATTCTATTCTAATTCAAGTATTAGAAACGGTATTGTCTGAATGGTTCAGGATCTGTGAGGAAATGACAATGAAAATCTATGTGTAAGTTATGGATTTTAAGGGAGTGCATAGAGTGACCTGTTTGCTGGATCTAGCCAATCTCTCTCCCCAGCAAGGCCTCATACCACCTTGTAGGCTCATAACAAATGATCATGATAGAAGCCATGACGGTTGAGTGTGGTATGGGCAACACTCAATTTTGTTTGACAAATCTGACTTCGCTTATTCAAAATGGTTCATACATTATAATCCCCAGAGGTGTGGGTTCATAATACATGAATCATCTGCCAATATTCTATTTTAGTATTTTGCCCTTAAAGTCGAAGCATACCCTTTCAAGTTCTGGTTTTTGAATCATGGATATTTTAAATATTGATGGCTTGAGGAACACCCTTGTCTCTTGTTTTTTAAGGCTCATATCAATGAAAATTATCAGCCTGTTGAGAAAATTTTATGAATACAGAGTTAAGTCACACTAGTGTATTACACTTTAGCAACAAAACATAAGAAAGAATACAAAATTTATCATAGCAAAATTTGAGATACTATATCTAGGGACAAACTCACCAGTGTCTGAAACTTTATGTATTTACAATGCTGAATGTAAATGAAAAGATATTTTTCTCCGTGGGGCTGGATGATATTTTTACTCCTAAAATTTGACTTTCTGAAATGGGTTTATTTTACATGAAATTGTTTCATAATTACTCCTAGGATTTTTCCTTTTATAGATTCATGCTCTCAACAATCTCCCCACCTTCCCTTCCCTTCTGTTTTCTCCAACTTACTCTGGTTCCTTGTTAGCATATGCAACCATGGTTTCAATTTCTTCCTGTTTTTGTGTGAAGAAGCCTAAAATCACATTTTAAACAATTCACGATGTCTCCAGTCACTACAGAGTGCTCAGTTCTTAGAACATTAGTGGAAGATAACAAGAGAGAGATGTTCTTTGGATAGTCAGTCCATGTGCCACAGATCTCTCTGTATTGTTACAAATGTGTGTGTGTGTGTGTGTGTGTGTGTGTGTATTTATTTATTTATTTATATGTATATATATGTGTGTGTGTGATACGTGTGACTGTGTGACTACTATATATGTTATATACACATGCACACACAGACACACACACACATATATAAATGCATACATATACATAAATATAAGAATCAGTATTTATATTTATCAGTGTTCTTTAAAGGGAAAGAATAAATGACATGTGTATCTACATGAAAGGGGATTTATTAGATTTAGCTTTGGAAGGTTTAGAGGTTCTACCACCAGCTCCTGAAGATTGGAGACTGGGTTGCTTGGAGCATGGGTCAGACTCAGTCTAAAGTCGTTAACCCTTTGGAAGCCAATCATAGAATTCTCTGTCTAAGGCTGAAAGTCTCAACAGGCAGTGTAAGATTTACAGTTCAAGAGCTAAGGACAGTGAAGTCCTAGCTTATTCTCCTGTGTCTCTTACATCTAGGATATCTACTTATTAGGTGGTACATGGATGAGGTGCAGATCCTCACATTATTTTCCACTTTGAATATCATCACAGACCACAAATAATGCTTTATTAGTTTATTCAGTACTCTTTCCCATAGTCATATTGATATCTAAAATTAATCAAAGGTTTTCGTAGGAGACAGGAACATTCAGTTGTGGCAATGAGACACCCCACAATCTGATCATTGCAAAGTGAAGCCCAAGCAAATGCTTGATCTCATCTTGTCCAAATATAGACATGATGACCAGATTAGTTGATGTTGGAACTAACGTTGGACACATTGAGAAATCAGGCAGATTTGATATGAAAAGCTGCAGGAGTAGGACATCTTGGCTCAGGAAAAAAACAAAACTATGCTTCCTTTATTCCTTTATTGTTTGATTTTAGACCCGTACAGATTGGACACATCATCGTGAGCCACCTCCTTTATTAAATCTGTTGTTACATTCTAATCCTTCAAAGAATGCTTTCACAGACACAATTAGAAATAATGCACATCGGTGACCAGCTTGCTTACCTGCTATACTGAGGTGTCTGGGGATGACTGATTAATATAAATACAGCCTCATTTGGCTCACACCTCTGGAGACTGGGAATCCAAGTGCATAGTCCTGGTGCTTTTTCTGGGTTCTGGTGTGCTCACATGCTGCTTCAGCTCATAGCAAAAAGTGGGAAGGATGAGCAGATACGTGAAAGGAGTAACAAGAAAGGCATTTTACCTTATATCAACCTGCTAGTGAACCAGGTAATCCAGTCTCAGGAAAGAAAGACTTATTCTGACATGGCAACTTCCATTCATGAAGATCCTGTTCCCATATCACAAAATCCTCATACTAGGTTCCAACTCACAACGTGGCCATTTTAATGAACTAAGTGTTCAAAACACGAACTTTGGGCAATATACTAAAATTGTAGCATACTTTCAATCCATAGCTTTCCAAAGTGCAAAACCTACTAGTGATATTCTTAATAGCCCTTGTATCCTCACTCACTTAACATCATCATCAAAAGTTTTGAAGTCTCCACTAAGACCCAAGCTTCTTCAGGTTTTGTAACTAAATTTATACAGGTTGCCTACTTTCAACATACATAGTGTGATAGACAGAAGGTGAACATTCCTATTTCAAATTTCTGTCTTTGAGTTTTTACATTTACATAGAGTCTCTATTAAGGCATATTCTCAAGCTAGAAATTCCATTTAATGCAATTCTATTACCTTGTTCTGGCAATGTTTTTATGGTATCTTCTGAAACCCACTTAGATTCTTGTGCTATGAGGCTACATTCATTATCAAAGTTTTCAAATTCTAAATATTTTCAGAGGTGCTTTCATGAACCTGGTTTTCAGTAAATGCTGTCCTGTCACAAAGGTCACCCACATCTGAGCTCATCTTCTTTTTTCTGTCCCAGTACCCAAGGCTTTCAGAAAAGTGGCTCCATTAACGTTATTGAACATATGTTAAGTATACTTTCCAGCCATAAGGGTCAAATACATGCTGTATATTTCAGACACTTCAGAATTATCAACAAAGGTCACAAAAGGTAGGTAAAATGGGCTGTGTTTCTACACATTGGGGAATGTGCCCTTTATTAACTAAATGGATTTGATCCCTTTACTGCTTTGAAATGTATTCTCTGAGTTTTTTAAACCACTTTTATAATTAACCAGAAATGAGAATCGAAATGGAATTTGTATGCCTGCAGTAACTGTTACAGATTTGAAATGTTTTATGATATAGAATTATAAGACTCATATGCGTGAGCATGTTAGCAACTAGCTTTAAGCAAAGTGTATTGTTTTTTACTTATGTGATGGTAAGAATTCTTCCCAGGGCTTTTACCTAGTATGGTAAACGCAGTACCAGTGAAATACATCCTCAGTCCAATTTCTTGGGTATGAATTTAGCTTCTACAGAGACCTATAAACTACCATATATTTTTATTGTATGCTCCAAATGAAGCTATAGACAAGAGTAATTGTAGGATGATGTGGAGACACCACCATTCTGTGCTCATTAATGTCAACATAGTAAGTATGTTATGTACTTTAAAATCTATTTTTTATTATTATAAAAGAATTAACTTCCAAGCTCATTAGCTGTTTTCTTGTCTCTTATAGCTTAATTCTCTGGAAATATAACTCCTCTTTAAGTTTTTTAAAAGTTCAAACTCTAATGTGGTACAGTGTGACAAAATGCCACACATACATTAGTAAAAGGAGCTGCCTTGATGTTTTCAACTTTTTTATTTTCCTTGTTTCAGGGAAACTTGTAAACATCAATTTATGAACCTTCAGTGAGATTCTCTTTCTGGCTTACAATTCATGAAATAAAACTTGTGGATATGTTTTTTGACAAGATGGAGAGTATAGTTTATCAAAGGCATTAATTCAGGATGCTCAATATGTTTCTTTTGTGAGCATTTCATGATAAATTTCTGAAATTTCTAGTGAGTGGCCATTTTTTTTCCTGTTCAACAATATTAAAATTATTTATATAATTTAAAGTATAAGAGATGTATTTTATTATACATAATAGTTGATTAATAGTGCTCTTTTTCACTAAATTTTAAATCATTTCCTACTCATTTGAAAACTATGATTTTTGGTTCACTATACTTCATTCCCAAAGGATAAGAGGGCTTGGTGCCAAATACTTCATATCAAAATATATGATTTTTAGGTACATGACATGTTATATTTATATTATTATTTCATATAGTACTTATGGATTAATAAATGTCACGATATATAATACTTATACCAATATGCACAGATTACGTGTAATATTTTGTGTAAAGTTTATTTGATTAGAACGTCACAGATGTTGGTGGATGTTGATGTCTTCATGGTTTTGTCATGTCATCAGAATAGTCTTCACACGTGTTTTGTTGCGTGATGATTGCAATGGCAACATCCACACAGCATGAAACTTCAACTAAAGATGCCATTTACACATTGGAGATGTTCTAAAGGAGCAGATTTTATCTGTTTTCTCAGCTGCCCTACTCCCAACAGCTAAGGAAAGCAGCAGTTACAGTAATCTGTTTGCCTGTAACCATCATTTCAGGATATACTTGAATGTAAAAACCATAGTGGTGTATGCCATATTACACACAAGTAAACACTGAAAATGCATAGAATATTTCCATTCTAATATGTATCAACTTGAGAAATCAATCTCTTAATTTTTACTAGGAAAATTATTATACAGTTTATATTGCTTCTGGTCTGAAAAGAATGTAAAGTGTTTTGTTGTTGAAAGGCTATGTGGTCTGAGAACTGGTTGTACATCATTAATAAAAAGGCGCTCCCATGTCTGCAGGTGACCTCATGCCCTACCTTGGTAAACACTGTGTTTTCTACTTCAGACCACAAATCATTTTCACATATATAATTTTATTTACAGCTGGATTTCCTTAAATTGAATCCTTTGTTACATTTCCCCCTATGGGATATATAAAAGTTTCCTCTATGTTCATTTTTATTGAATAGAAGCAGCATATTTTTTCTATTACAATATAAATTGATATTGAAAAGCTAACTTCTTTAAATCACTTCTAACACTGGGCTGGTCTGTGATATCTATCATTATAATAGTGGTCATTGAAACCAATTTAACACAGACAAGTTTCTCTGAACTGTAAAACAAATAACATTTAGTGGATATTTATATTTTGAAATATATAGTTTCTACTTTCTATCATAGTGGGTTTCTCAATATTTTTCAAGAGTAGAAATTTAGTACTCCAGTTTGCTTAGAGATTTTCTTCTGCTATAAATGTTTTTTTTTTTTTTTCAATTAACTGGCTATTTATATTTTTGAAAGGCATTCACTTTTTAATTTTGCATTTTGTATTATTAACTGTTATTATTATTATTTTTTTAGTTCATACATCCTCTATTATCCAACTTTCACCTCTATATCCTCCCCAATTCACACTATAAATCTTTCCCCTATGTACACATCTTTTTGTTTTGTTTGGACACACTGATTTTTAATAAGAGCCATCTGTGTGCCATTGGGTTTGGAACCCAAACCCATTGAAGCCTGGTAGTCTGAGAACACAACTAAAGACAATGACCTTTGCCATAGAATATCTCAGTGATCAGTAGTTCCTCCGTAAGACAAAGGGCCCTAAGAGCTCCTTTTCCATCCATGAATGACTGTGGACAGGCCAATTTTGAGCAGATAATTGCTGCTGTTGTGAGTTCATCATTCTAATTGCTGTGCCATGTCCAGAAGCTGACATTTCACAGGTCTCTTCTCCCCTCTCTTCCACATTCATTTCACTCCTTTTCTACACTGTGCCCTGAGCTGGGGAAGGGGTTCTATAAATGTGTTCTTTACAGTTGAGTATTCAACAGTAACTTATTCTTATCAGCCTGAGCAATGATGGCTGTCAGTATTGATTACTGATTATGGCAAAGAGAGATGCTTCTGTGATTAAGGTTTATATCAGTATTTTTGTTTGGGTGTAAACACAGGTATTTAGAAGGCAGTTGGACACTATGTCAGTTTTGCTAAACAATGGTTAAATTACTCGTAAGGCATTTGACTTCCTTAAATATGTGTTTTGGATAAGGTTCATAGTGCCAGGCATGGATTTCCTCCTGCAAAACAGCCATAGATTTAGTTAGAAAGCAGTTAGTTATATCTGTAACAATCATGAGGATATTTTACAAGTGGACACATATTGCCTAACAGATCAACAGTTTTTATTTGTAAGTTGGACAGCTATATAATACTGTTGATAACTTTCACCTTAGCTGGTGGCTGCATGGCACCTTCTGGGACTGTGAAAGCTAGACATCCAGAAGTTTCTAGCTCATTTTCTCCTTGATTTCTGTAAGTCCTGCACCAAGGTTTATGGTCTCTTCAATAATTGCGTATGATAATCTACTTGCGGTGGGCAAAGGGGGTATTGGAGAAGATGACTTAAGAGAACAAGTATAGTGAAATATTGGTGAAAATGAAAGTAGAGTTGGGGATATTGGGGGCAGAAAGTTTGAATCAATGAGGAATGTGGGATGGAGGAGATGAACAGTGGGGTGGGCAGAAGAACTATTACCCTAAACAAGTGATGTATGAAAAACAAAAAGTCCCATTTGTGGGTGAGGGATATGTCAGAATGAATTGCTCATTAAAGAAGTAATGTTGGCTCCCAAGTCAATACAAACTCTTGGCACTCTTCTGGGTTATTTTGTACTTTTAAAGGAAAAAATAGACAGGGCAGTGAAATCATTAGTATTAATTATCAACTTATGGGACCTGCACTCAATTAAAAGACATACCTCTGGGCTAGTCTTTGAAGTTATTTCCTAGAAGACTAACTTGGGAAAGCAGAGACTCTCCTGCAGAGTAGCTAAACAATTTCTGAGTGGAGACCCAAATAAAATGAGGGAAAGATGGAGCTGCTTTTTGTCTGCCCATCTTCACTTCTTAGTGTGGAGTGCATCTTCCCTATTACTGCCATCCTTCAGTGAGAGAGGAACCCAGTGTTTTTCCACCTTCCAGTGTGAACTGAAGGTCAGGGGTTCTCTAAAAATCAATCCCCCAGGCCTTCAGCTCCAGATTGGGTTGCTGAGGTAGCTAGATTTTTGGGTAGGAGGTGAGTGGGTGCTAAGCCTCTCCAGCATATAGCTAGCCATCTTTTGACTTTCCACTCTATCATATAAGCCAATAATCATAAATTCACCTTGTAATATACATCCATTCTACCAGTTCAGATATTCTATAGAACTTTACTAATATAGACAGTGAGCACTGGTATGGTGAATGGAGAAGAGGGACTGTTACAACACATATTTGGGGACATAGATCACTGCTATTCCCTCATGCCAAATCAATAGCCTTGTAGTCTACCAATGATATTAGAAACATTTCCCCAACAGAATCGTGTATTTTTATTCCAGATAATTCTTTCAATTCAAAGTGTCTTTTAATGGAGACACTCATTGCATTAAACTACATATAAATTAATATCATGCAGTCTTGAACTTAAACACCATTATTTCAAGAGTGACTTTCAGGGATGTTAATTTTGACACCCAATGCTATAATGACATGGTGTTAGTATGCTTAAAGTAGATAATGTTGAGGAAATAGCCCCATTCCAATTTCAGAATAACAGAATTATAAAATCATAATAAAACTAGTCCATCATCAACTAAACAGCAACAACAAAAATACAGTTTACTGTGCACTTAGAAAACAGCTAAAGTCACAGTATAAATTTCATAGAAAAATTATATGAATTTTATGAATTTTTAATCAGACTCCATAGTATAAATGATACCTTTTGCAACAGATAGAGAATTTGTAACGATTAACTAAAAAAACAAGATTTGAAAGCCACTGCTAACAGTTGAGAACAGAACATTTAGTCAGAGATAATTTCAGTTTTAAAATAGCACAGAGATATGCAGGGAAAATATTTTCCTCTGTAAATCTTTTTTTTTTAAACATCATTTGGTAAAACCCATCATACTTACAAACGAAAGATAAAAATATTTACATTTTAAAGAGTAACTGCAAAAGAAATAGCTGTGAAAATTACATTCATGGAAGCAAGAGTACATTTTTAGTGATGTTAAAAATACTTAGACCTGTACAGACATTCCCACTACACTATCTTCCTCCTTTTCCTTAATTTGAAAATTAGTTAGACTTTTCTAATAACATTCACTCTTTCTAATTTTCAATAGAAATGAAACAAGTAGTATATCTAGACTCAAGTTGGGCATCTTATGGTCTTACCACTACAGCTCCAATCTTTACCCCCAAAATGATGGTATTTTAATTTTTTTATTATATGATGACTATAGTGCATTTGGGCAGGTGCAGTATACATTCTTTGGGAATGATCCTTCAGTCATGCAAAAAATATGGTGTTGAATATAGGGTATCTTAGTCATTGTTCTCTTGTTATGAAGAGACAGTATGACCAAGGCAACTATTATAAAAGAAACCATGTATCTGGGAGTTGTTTATGGTTTCAGAGGTTTAGTCCATTATCATCATGGCAGGAAGCATGATGGCAGACAAGTGTGGTGCTGGAGAAGTAGCTAAGAACTGCATCCTTTCCCTTATGCTCAGAGAGAGACTCTGAGTTTGTTAGGGTCTTTTTAAATCTCAAAGCCAGTGACACACTTCCTCCAACAAGGCTATACCTTCTAATCTTTTCAAATTGTGACACTGCCTGCTGATTAAGCATTCAAATACATGAGCCTATTGGGGGCTATTCTTATTTAAACCACCACAAAAGGGCTGTGTAGATTTTACTTAACATATATATCATTTCCTCCTAAATCAGTTATGTTTATTATTTATTGCCTCTCAACTAATAATATTACATTTATACCCAAATATCAACTAATCTGAGCTCAGTTTTAGACCATCTAGTTGATATAACATTCTGTTTTATATGGATAAAGATTGTTAAGCAAGAAAGGCTTTTGCTCCCACACCCGAGGACAGAGTTCAATCCCTAGAATTCATGTGGTGGAAAGAGAGAATTGACTTCCACAAGCTGTACTTCAACCTTAACATTTGTACAATTTGTACAATGTCACATGCAGCGTGCTTGCGCGCGCATGCACGCACACACACACACTAATAGATATATACAAGCACAAATATACACAAACACACATACTGACACAAACATATACATACACATGAACATACACACATATACACACACACATACACTTATACAACTACTCACATATACATATAAACACATACACACATGAAAACAATCCCTAACAAAAAAATTAAAATGTGAATTATGGTAGCAATTATTAAAATTTTTCTTTATTTTCTAACATAGATAGAATGGTGACTAAATCATACATAATACATAATATACAATGTGTAAATTTTTTTGCATCAAAAGAACTTTGTTAACCTACTAGTTTAATAAATAATTCTGTTAAGTGATGGCTTGAAGCTCATTAGATCCCAGAATTGCCGAATCATGATTATGCCCCCTGTCCTGGTTAGTTTTATAACAACTTCACACAAGCTAGAGTAATCTGAAAGGAGGGGACGTCAACTGAGAAAAATACCTATATAAAATGCAGCTATAGGTCCTTTTCTTAATTAGTTATTGATGGGGGAGGGCCCAGCCCATTGTGTTTGAATTTGTAAAGATGGTGAGACTTTTAAGTTTTTAAAAGGTTTTATATTGTGATTTT
This sequence comes from Onychomys torridus, assembly GCF_903995425.1. Lineage (NCBI taxonomy): Eukaryota > Metazoa > Chordata > Mammalia > Rodentia > Cricetidae > Onychomys > Onychomys torridus. The sequence goes on along the minus strand of NC_050457.1, from coordinate 62,780,609 downwards.
GATGTTAATGTGAGATCTTAAGGATGACCAAAAAAAAGGGACAGGTTATGGCTTCATAGTGATATGTTTGTGTGTCAAGTTCACAAGGTATCAATTGTCATGGCTACTTTTACATAACCTTGACACAAGCTAGGGTCATCTGAAAGGAGGGAAGCTCAGTAATGCCTACATAAAATGCAGCTGTTGAGCATTTTCTTAATTAGTGATAGATAGGGACTGAACTAGCCCATTGTGGACAGTGCTATCTCTGACGGTCCTGGGTTTTTATTTTATTTTATTTTATATTAATTTTTGAGATAGGGTTACTCTGAGTAGTTTTGGTGCCTGTCTTGGACCTCGCTCTGTAGACCAGGCTGGCCTGGAACTCCCAGAGATCGGCCTCCCGAGTGCTGGGATTAAAGGCGTGAGCCACCACTGCTCGGCCTGGTCCTGGTTTTATAAGAAAGCAGGCTGAGACACCGATGGGAAGCAAGCTAGTAAACAAGTCTTCCACAGCTTCTGGATCAGCTCTTTCTTTCAGGTTCCTTTTCTGTTTGAGTTTCTGTCTTGGCTTTTTTTAACTGTGGACTTGAATGTGGAAGTGGAAGCCAGATACTCTCTTTCTGCCTGTTTGATTTTTTTGTCACAGTGTTTCATCACAGCAATAGAAACCTTAAATGAGGCAGCCCCTGTCCAATTTCTTTTTCTCACCAATGTTTCAGGACACTTGACAGAAGAAACATGAAAGAAAGATTAATTTTGGCTCTTAGTTTCAACCAATCATTGCAGAAAAGGCATGGTAGTAGAACCATGTAGAAGATGCTCCAAGTACACAGACTGGGAAGCAGAAAGCACAGAGAGAATCAGAGGTGAGTATGCCCTTCAGAGAGTTATCTCTGGGAATGTCCTTCTGCCAGAAAGGTGCTGCCATGTCCCCATGGCTCTCCAACCTCCCCATAGTGCCAATAGCTTAGCAAACAAGCACTCAGAACTTGAGCTCTTCATCCACACAACAATAGCCTTATACAAAGATAACCCTTCTACTCCTGAATATTGCAGCTGATGAATAATGGGTACATTATAGCTTCCCCTTTTCAGGGTAATGGCAGACTATTGCATTGACTTTGATTTGTTCTCAGCATTAAGCTATCACATTTTTTTCTGTCTTTCCTTTTTTCCTTCCTTCCTTCTTTCTCTCATTCATTCATTTTTTTTTGTATATGATTGTTTATATATGTTTCTATTTCTGTACATGTAGAGGTGTGTGTGTGTGTGTGTGTGTGTGTGTGTATTCATGCATGTAAGGGTAACAGGACAACTTGTGGTCTAGTACTGAGACAACATCTACTCTTAAAGACAGCGTGTCTAAGTGGTCAGAGACTTGCTAAGTAGGCTCAGAAAACTCCTGTCTTGTTCTCCCAAGTTATGGGATTAAAAGAATGTGCCATCCTACCAATTTCTTCTTTTCATGTGTTTTAGAGGCTTAATGCTTGCAAATCAAGGCTATTTCCTTAACACTGAATTGTTTCCTTTTTCTTTTTCATTGTTTTTTAATTTTGTGAGTGCATGCATGTGTTGTGTGTGTGTGTGTGTGTGTGTGTGTGTGTGTGTGTGAGAGAGAGAGAGAGAGAGAGAGAGAGAGAGAGAGAGAGAGAGAGAGAGCCAGCCAGAGTGGCAATGTTAGTTGTTTGGGAGTATCTTGAGAACAGAGAACTACACCCAAACATCTAATATGCCCCCTCTATCTCTTTCTGTCTCTGTCTGTCTATTTCTCTCTCTCTCTGTCTGTCTCTCTCTCTCTCTCTCTCTCTCTGTCTGTCTCTCTCTCTCTCTCTCTCTCTGTCTCTCTCTCTCTCTCTCTCTCTCTCTCTCTCACACACACACACACACACACACACACACACACACACACACACCATGTATGCATGCATAAAATTTACCAAATGAAAAAGAAAACTTAATGCAGGGTTAGGGAAATAGTTTTCTGTTCTCAGATGCTTTCTTGTAAAAGTTAAAACCTTCCTTACAAAAAAAGAAAAGAGGAAGTGCTGTAGATATCACTCTGTATAAATAAAATGCTGTTTGGCCAGTGGCCAGGCAGGAAGTATAGGTGGGACAAGAGAGAAGAGAATTCTGGGAGGTGGAAGGCTGGGTGGAAAAAGACACTGCCAGCCGCTGCCATGACAAGATGTAAGGTACTGGTAAGCCACGAGCCATGTGGCAAAGTATAGATTAATAGAAATGGGTTAATTTAAGATAGAAGAAATAGATAACAAGAAGCCTGCCACGGCCTTACAGTTTCTAAACAATGTAAGTTTCTGTGTGTTTACTTGGTTGGTTTTGAGCATCTATGGGCCTGGCGGGTGAGAGAGATTTGTCCTGACTGGGCCAGGCAGAAAAACTCTAACTACACTTTCTTTTCATGGAGGATGGGTTTCTATCTTGCCAGGAACCTGGAAATCTGGAATTTGCCGTGCCTAAGCTTGTTGGTCAGTGAATCACTCTACTTCCCAACACTGGGATTACATGTATGTATAGTCGTCCCCCGCGCCCTGCCTCCTGCGAAACTTCTCTTATACTTAGTTTCAGGGAATGGACTCAGATTCTCTTGCTTTCTTCTTTGCAAGGGGAGCACTAACCATACTGAGTGATCTCTTATCCCTTTAGCCAATTTGATGGCCGTGATCATTTACAGATGAGAACTCTAAACAGGAACTATCCAAAACTTTCCAAAAGAGAGCATGCCTTCTTGACTATTTGTTTTGTTTACTTATGATGCTTGCTATCCAATTATGGTATATGAACCAACATCTTGGTGCTTAATAGATTCATATCTTGAATATTTATTAGTGCTTGACAATAGCTTTTTGGTACCATTATGTTCTGCAACCAGAGTGGAGTAATTAAAAAAGTGAGACTGGAGAAAAGTTTAAAATATTCTGGCCTTTTTTAATTTGTTCATTGGCGAAACTAAAGTAAATTATTTCTCAAGGTATTTTAATGAATACTAGAAATCTGGATTTAGGTCATTTACTAGCTAAGTATCTTTTATTGCTTTGGCTTAAAGAGGCACATGAGTAAACTATGCTCAGAACCCAGGAAAGTTAACTTTTGTAAGAGTTAAGAGTCTCTGTGAGGTCAAGCACACGGCTTGTGTGGTGACCCGAACCTTTAATCCCAATACTAACCATAGAGACCTGGAGGTCTGTACAGACAGGCAGTGATGAGGAAGTCATGTGGTTGGGTTTAGAGCCAATGAGAAGGCAGAACAGAAAGGCAATTAAAAAGACAAGTCACACAGAAAGAAGGTTTCTCTCTCTCTGGGTAAGGACAGCAATGTGTGGTAAGCTAAAGGTAGTTTTGGCTCTTTGCTAGACCTCTCATCTCTTTGGCTTTAACTCTGAATTTGGCTCTGTGTTTCTTATTTAATAAGACGATTTAGATTTCTATCTACAGATGCTAGATATGTAGTATGATTGAGAGGTTTACCATGGCATTTTGTGATGGATCAGCATTAGAAGAACTGCATTGATGTAGAGCACAACACTCAGAGGTTAAACTTATTGACCTCAACATTCTTATTAATTATTTTCCTTGGATCTCATTTTGTTTTTGTCAGGTTTTGAAAGATTTGAAATTGAAGCCTAAAATAACCAAGAAACAAAATTATAGACTACTTTAGGCTAAGGAGTTGCAGTATTTTTATATATATATGTATATATATATGTGTGTGTATGTATATATATATATATATATAATTTTATACAAAAATACTATAAATGATACCTTGTAAACAGTGCCAATATTTCTTTTTTTGTTTAGAATCTAATTTTATTAGGAATAATTAGTTGGTATCATACACATCAAATAAATGAATCCAAATTTGAATTAACAGCATCATATAAACACTAAAGCACAGCAAGTTTATTGGTAAATGTTGCTAAGATTCTGCTAAAATACAGCTGAACACAACATAAAAGCCAAAGTTTAAAGCTAGAGACATAAAAGTCTATTTTCTTTTTTCTAATTTTAGAGCCTTTGGATTGTAAGCAAAAGCAGCCTGGCATCCAGGAACCTGCCTGCATGCTGAGTGTTGACAGGCAAAACAAAAGACCGAGCAAATGGCAGAGCTCTTTCCAAGAACTGTGATTGAGGGAGGTTGCGAGGTAGCAAGAACCCCCCTCATGTTACTTAAGCTTTATGGCATCTATATATAATATCTAAAGCGTGAAAATATAGACTCAAATATGCTGAAATCAATGTATGACAATTCTTATTCTAAATAAGTACTTTATTTCATGGAAAAATGTATTGATGGTCTGTGTAAATTTAGCAATGAATGGAAGTGGTTATTTGGGGAAAGTTTCCCTTGCACACTGCAGGGAAGACCCCATGCTTCTGAATGTGCTGACCAGCTAGGCAACCTTAGATGCTACTGTTTATAGATACTTCTATAAACCTAAGACAAAACCAAAGCAAACACATCATCTTCATCATGGTTTTTGATGGAAGACTGTGTGCTGCTAAGATGTAAAATGTTTGTGATCCATTCTAGGCCAGTTAGTGGCATGTGATGTGGAATAGAGTGGAGAGGCTTCAGGACCAGGAGATTTCCAAAGGTCTCTTTGAAACTACAGAGGATACAGTGAAGATCCTTCCTAGCAAACTTAGATCCTAAACCACAGCTACAAACTGAATTCTATGGATCGCTTCTAAATTATGGAGTGCTTATGCTTTTTACTAAAAAAAAAAAAATGTCCTGATAGAACTATTTATTTTAAAGCATTATAAATATCATGTGCTATTGTAAAGTAAAAATAAATAAACACAAAGTAATGATAGTTATTTCATCATCCTAAATTTTTCACTAAAACCTGGACATAGATTGTTTGAAATTATATTGTGCAATACAGCTATGTATATCTAATTTTTGCCATGATCAAATCATTCCTTATACATAAGAAAGTGTGGTTTTACGAACTAGTAACATTTTATTTTCCCATTTAATAAGGTATGATATTTTTCTTTCAAAAATTTTCTTAACCAAGCACAAGGTGGGGTCACTAGTGGTAGGTGCTCTTTGTGTGTTTTTGTTTCCTCATCTTGTGTACCTCCTTTTCATTTTCTGTCTTTCTAGAGAAAGCAGGCAATTGTCCAAAGACAATACCCAGGTTTTAGGGCACAATCTCTCCCGGAAAATGTAGATTCTAAACCATAACTGGTCAGAAGGCGTCTTGGTCTCACCCTTGCATCTGGTCTCCGTCTTATGTTCTCACGAAACATTTAATGTATTTCCTTGGGTGGACTTCACAATGGAAGTCAGGTTTCAGGCTTTCACAGGTTCAAGTAAATCTGTAATGAGTCATCTTAAGAGTAGGTCTGCCAGATAAAACCCATGGCTCTTAAATATTGTATGAAACTTCATCATACTATGTTTTATTCACTTTATGGAAAATTCAAATTTAACCGAATGCTCTGCATTTTTATTTCCTAAATGTGACTACTTATTCAGAAGTCATGAAGAGATTTCAAATTAACTTCTTGAATGATGAAAGATTCATCCATTTCTCTACTATAGTTTTGTTTACTCCTTCTTGTCACTAAAGAATGTATAAATGTCCACTTTCTATCAACCATTTAGCTAACTGACCAACTCTGCACTATTCTTTGGCTAGTTAGCATAAAATCATGCTTCAGAAAACCTTCTTTCTAATTCCATCACAACTTCTATATTATTTCATTTGTCATTCACCTGAAAAGGAGAATTTTCTCCTGTAAGCTGGGCTTATTGCAATGCTCAACCTGGAATTCTTAATTGTAAGACAGGCTCTACATTTAAGAAGTTCGGACAACAATTTATTACACACTGACATGGCAGCGAGTAAATTAGATAACATTGCTTATGTAAACTTTATTGGTAGTTAGCCTCAACCAGTATGCCAGATAAACAAATAACTGATACAGAAGTCTACAATGCTCTTATAGGTTGGGTGTTCAATGGTCCCCAAAAGCCAACATTCTATAACCCTGTTTCCAGCTTGGGTCATTTTGGGGAGGCAATAGAAGGAGGTGATGGAATAAAGTTAGGTCATTGAGAATATATGTTCTTGAAGGTGTAACTAGGACCTCTGCCTTCTTTCTTTATTCCTGGCTGCCACAGGTGAACAGGTTTCCTCTACCACATCCATCAGCAATTATCCACCACTTCCCTTCAAGCCTACAATCAACAACCTAAGAGACTACAGTGTGAAGTGACCAATACCTATGAAACCAGGCAGCAATATCCACATATGTATTGATCTCAAGTGATGGAAAGCCAGTTAGTGCAAATAACTCAAGATTCTATGGATAATAGTGATCACATGTCTAGAGACTGTGAAATGGACTTTAGTGAACATTTTGGGAAATTTGGGTTTATAGAAGATGCTCAATTCCAGAAAACATTGTAAAGAAGTGAGAAGATGATAGAAACCACTTTCTGGGAAATACTAGGCAGAGGAAGTAGACAGAACATGATGTTGTAGGCAGGTATGAACCTTGGTACCTACAGAAGAGCAAGAGAGCAGATGTTGGTGTAGTAGAAGAGGTAGGTAAGGGGAAATAGTGGAGGTGATGTCAGAGTTATATGTTTAGTGATTGATTTTAAGTAATCAAAATATATGCACACTCTATTTCCCAGGCAAGTTCTCAGAGACTATTCCTGAAACTTAGAACCCAAAGCTTTTTTGAATAATGCTTAGCCTCAATCTTCCCTGGAAAAACACAGCATTGAGACAACTGTCTTTAGCCTGTGGTGTGAATTAAGGCATAAAAGAAATTTGTACTGGTTTAGAGGGAAGAAAATTAAGGAAAAGTAGACCCTAAAGGATGAGAAGTAAAAATATGACTGTGCATTTGATAGAAAAAAAAAATCTTGCATTTATATAGATGATGAGAAGGCAAGTGGTAAAGTCAAAATACAGATAATATCTAGTTAACAACTTTACCAGTGGACAGCCCCTATAGAAACTTCAGTTTGTCAGCTCTGGCAGACTTGATTTTCTCCTCTGCCTCCAGGGCTTTTTCTTTTCCATCTCCCCTCTGTTACAGCCACCCTCTTGCTGTAAAGTGGCATTCCCACATAACAAAACTTTCCTAATTGCCACTAAAGTGTCAAACTTTTCATGACATTTGGAAATGGTCTTGGGAACAATCCTGAGTGATAATAGTCCTCATAATATTGTACATTTTTGAGAAGACTTGATGGCCACTCCAGGGGTGCTTGTAGGGTCAGGTCATTTTATCTGGGTCCTGTAATGCAGAGTTGTAGTTCCTAGAAGGTTAGATTGGAAGAGCCCCAAGTGTAAACACTGTAACTGTAAATGGAGGTCTGTTCACAATTATTTGGCCTTTGAGTGAATTAAATCTATTCCTTTTTTTTTTGGTATGTTGAGAAGTCAGGCTATAAACTCAAATGCCTGCAAGAAAAGGGACACCCCTGCCACCTAGTTTTTCAAGTGTCTGTTTGATGTGGGTGGAAACAGTTTTGCACTTACACAGTAAATGTTTCTAGCTGTAAGCAATAAGAACACTGTCTGGAGACCCTTTCATCCTCAGACACCGGCACCCAAGTTCCATTGAAGTCATTGCCTTGAGAATCATTTCTGCTAGTGTCGTTTTAGGTTCAATTTGGTTACTAATTAAGCAATCAAAAGATAAGGAGTCAAGGCATAAAGAAGTTGTAAGTGCAGGAGAGGAGAAAGGCAATGATTCAGTGTGCTGAAGGGAGGAACTGAAATATTTGAGATATATTGGGAGCCATCATTATGAGGCACAGTACTCATTTATTCATTGATCACCCATTTTCCAGTAACTGTTACATAGTTCCCCACATTTATATAATGCACTGTAGCCATTCTCAACCCTCAAGACCCTCCTTCTCCATCCTTCTCCCACAGGCACTGTCCTCTCAAGGAGCTCACGTTGTACTTTTGTACATTCCTTTGTGAATTACCTAATAAGTTAAATTAGAGATATTTGACTTCATTGGGTGAGAAGTTATTTGTTGGAGCAATGCCATTGAAGAATGTGACATACCTCCTCCCAAAAGCATTAATTACAGATCGTCTCACAGCAAGGAGTGGGAGATAATGGGCCTCTTAGAATTTGGAATGTTAATGGGCCCAGTCATGTGCAGAGACCAATACATTGGTGAATTCTTGAGTGTCACAACTGTGTCATGTTCAGAAGGAATCTTTTGGGTACTTAGTGCATGCTTGTCCTTGTTCTAGAGAAAGAAGGACCAAACAATCATCAAAACAGACCAGAGGTGTGAGATCCACGGCACTGGGAATGTTATTCCTTGTGTTGAGTACCCTAAATTCATTTTCTAAAGATACACATAGATGAAGTTGGTTTCAAATCTCTCTTATGTCCCTAATCAAAATACTTCAGTCTGCAAATTATTAACATTTTACATGTCCATATTTATCATGAATGTAGGGAGGGTAGCACATTCCTGGTGTGTGTGTGGAGGTGGGAGTGTAGATGACAGAGGACAAGTTTCAGAAGTCAGTTTCCTCTTTTCACTTTTATTTAGGCTCTAGGGATCCTATGCACATCTGGGCTACCTTGCCAGTCCCCTATTAGCAGTTTTAAACCTCAAGTTAAATGTTCAGCTTGAACACATGATGTTTAATTTTTCCAAATCTGATTTTTATTTTCATCAAGCTTACCAAATCAATATGCCTAGATCTATAAGAGTTTGTTATGGAATGCCAAGTGTATGAAAATAGCTGGGATAAATGATATGCTTTCATTATTAAATCAACAGGTTTTATTGACTAGCTACTATTCAAAATGCATTATGTTTAGAGCATTGCTCAATGGCCTTGCTCTTGCATTTAGGGGGCAAACACATAACATAGTATTATTATGTCTCCTGAAGTCTATTAAGGAAAGAATGTTTGGGGGAATGAGGTTTTTAATTTATTTGGTTGTGTGGTCTTTGGGGAAGTGATCTCTGCTTGTAACATTTGAGAGGAAAATTGAAAAAAAAATAGGGCGTGGGGAATGTAAACTATGCTGACATTGAGATGTCTCTATAGAATCTTCTGGAATGAAGAGCTATTAGGAATGTAGAAGTACACTGACACATTTTATAAGCAATACAGACATGGCAGGGTGAATGATGAAATCCAGAATGAACTATCTGGAATACCATTTTACATATTAAAATGCATGTGCTTTGAAGCTCAAAGCAGAGTTTTCCTGTAGATTTCACATGAAGTGAACACATCCAATGTTGTTACTTCAAGGAGGAAGCAACAGCTCATGAAGCCCTGAAGCTCCTTAGCATAACCACTTAAATGGAAGATGCTGTTAATCATGCAGGAGCTGCATGTGTGTGGGTGTACCATTTCTGTGAAAAAGAAGCCCAAACTGTAGCTTAGAGTCTTGATTGTTAAGCAGTAATTGTAAATACGTTGTACAATGTTTACTGCTTGTTATACATTGAGTGGGTTCTAGGGCAGCTTATTGAATATGTTTCTTGCTATGCATCCAGATTATCCACTCCAAACTTCAACTCTGCATTTATAATCAGTATTAATTTCCTAACAGCTCAGGAGGATTTATTTGCTTACCTAATAGTTTTTATTTATTTTTTTTGTTTATGTGATTCTTTCCTCCAACCTGCCTTCATCCTCTGGGCATGAAATAGAAATGGTTGAGGACAAGATGACATATTATACTGTGTTGTTTTAATATGCATCGAAAACAATTTTACATTTTCAATTTAGTACATTGTCAACACAATGAAATATAGTCATTAATTATATAAATCATGCAGTAATTCACAAAATTTGGAAAGTAAATTAATTACTTAACAAAACAAACATTTTGTTCCTTTCAAACAATTTTTGTAGTGCTTTAGGCATTTAGAAACCTTCTTAAATGACAATTTACTTTTAAGAAACTTCTAAAATCACCATTTTCACTTGATTTCCCTTCCTATGTCATGTTTGATGGTCATCTTTCCTTTTTTAAAGCTTAAGGAAGTTATTGAAATCCAGAAATAATTTTTCTGTACCCCGATACTGATTATGAAATGTTTTTTTGTTTTTTTTTTTTATTTTATGACTGGCCATTTGAAGTTATTTGGAAATTGTACTGTCACCAGAATGAGATCTCTCTCTAGCTGTTGTAACAGTGAAAATCTGTAGGCAGGAGCTCTAGACAGGGCTGTTGTAGTGCATGCCACAATTTGCCGACTCACACATTTACTTTGTACAAAAGTTAGCAAAGAGGTGAATTTTGATTAGTTTATTCCGTGTATGATTTATTGATAGACATATTTTGGTTTTAATGCTAATTTAAAAAAAAACTACTATATCCACCAAGCCCTTATATTCACTAACTTCTGTCAATTTTGTACTGGCCTCTGAAGTCTTTCCTTATGTTTCCCTCTGTGGCTCCCCTCTCACTGAGGACTTTGCCCAAGGAGTGTCTTTCTCTCCATTTTGCTTTCAATGTCTCTTCATAAAGGAATCTCTTCCCTATTCTGTCTTCTTCTGCTGTAGAGAAGACTCTCCTTCAAAATACCATGTGCCTTTTTATAGCACTCACCTTACACTTGTCTTTCCATGCACTTGTAAAGAAAACAAAACATTCCTGTGATGTCTTTTATTGAAAAGCTAAGATTTATTCAGGTCAATAACAACAGATGGAACAAGTATTTCACTGTAATATGAGGCAATGGGGCCTCTTTCTAAAGACAACTCAAGGAGGCTGGGATTTACAGCCAAGAACCAAAGAAGGATCATGACTGGACAGACATATTTTAACATGAATCACTAAGCCCAAGGGCTGGAGAGACAGGCAATGTGGTCTGATGATAGAGAAATCAAAGCTAAATGGAATCTTTATGAAGAAGGAATAGGGTCAGCAGACAGCATCTAGAGATTAGAGAATCAAAGAACCAAATATTCAGACTGTTGATATTTGGAGACTGAGAGATTCCAATAAGACTTCCTTGGAAGATATGATGGTTGGCTTGTCACCATGACAGCTGCTAGGAACATCCAGGAGGTAGGCTTTTAGAACGCATTTGAAGGATGTCCTCCTTAAGGATAGTCTTGGAGGATTTCTATCGAGATTATCTTTATTAGGTTAACTAACGTGGGGAATCCATCTTAACTGTGGATGGGGAATTCTCTGAGCAGGGAACACCAGACTGTAGAAAAATAGAGAGGCCAAAGTAGAATGCACACATTAATTCTTTGCTCTCTGCTCTTGACTGTGAATGTAACAAGACTAGGCCCTGCTGTCATGACTCCCTCCAGTGATGGACTATAGCCTGGAATTGTGGGTCAAAAAGCCCTTTCTTCTTTAAGTTGCTTTGGTCAAGGCGTTTTATCAGAGCAACAAGAAATGAAACTGAAACAGCAGGATCATTGCTAAAAATTAACAATGCCAAGACAAACACAGAATTCCTGATGCCTGAATCTATTCCAGAAAGTTCAAAGGAGTTTGTTGGAGTTCATTAGAAAAGAATCTCTCAGATGGGGGTGGGATTAAGGGAGGGTAGGAGAAGAGGAGGGAGGGGGAACTGGGATTGGTATGTAAAATAAAATTTAAGAAAAACACTGAAAAAAAAATGAATTTAAAAAAAAGAACCTTTCATTAGTCTGTAATTTCCTTACGAGCACAGGAAACTGAATTATCATCATTTGGTTCCTGGTGCATCACAGGGAGCATTAGCTGTCAAGCACACGGTAGTACTAAGTTTTGTCGATGAAAGAATGGACTGATTAGTAATGTGATTGTGGAATATATTGATAAAAAGCATAGGCACTAAAATATATGAAAAAATTTTAACAATGTGGATAGGCATTTGCTAAATCAGTACAAATATACAAAGTGCCTGGTCTAAGAAGGCAGATAAAGCAATGTCACACAGGCTCTGCCTCAGCAATCTTGGGCCAAAGAGGGATATCAAGTCTGAACATTTCCAATTCTTCCATCTGTTCTTTTCTGTGCTGGCTTCCATCCCAGGCATCGCTTCTGTTCCCACTGACCACTGGCAGTTTGTGCATCCTTGCTATGTTTCTGAGTCCTACTTATTCTTTCTGTGATTTCTATAAGTCATTCTAATTATGCCAGCTTAGGTCAGGCCCCATTCCTGTAGCAGCCTTTGCAGAGACTAGGGAAAGCAATTCATTATGAGGACCAGTCAGTTCAAGGACATGAGCTGCTCCCCTGAGGCAGGACTCAGCCCAATTACACCAGATAGAATAAGGACATAAACACAGAACTCTGGGATTGTTTTGTACAATGGTCTGGGGACAAATAAATGCAAAAACAAGAAATGCCTGCCAAAATGTAAATAGGCAAACAGAAGCAGAGAAAGTTAAAGAGGAAAAGAGAATATGCTAATGCTTTTTATATGTAGGAAAACATAGAAAATAACTATGGAATGAACGGAGGCCCAGATATTCATGACTTGGTACAGTAGGGAGAGAGCACACAACCAATGAAGGATACCATGGGAGATTATGCAGGAGTCAGGTTGTAGGAAGCTTTAGAATTCACATAAAGAGATTTAAGAAATTGCTGCAAAAGTTTTTAGTAGTGTGTTCTGAATGCTTATGCTATGTTGGCTACAGGGTCTTTGTTTTTGGTTGGTCTGTCTCCTAACTCAAATTATAACCTAAGTTAAAACAACAACAACAAAGATGTGTTAACTTCTGGAAACAATCAGTTTTACCTTCAGATAACAACCAACAAATCAAAAGTATTATTCCTATTAATAGCTCTTCTAAATTACTATGTAATCAGTTTTAAATATAGTTATCAGTGTAGTGTTCTTGCTGTATAATTGGAGATGATGGAACGCGATTACATGATTATTATGTTGAAGGTACTCATTTTCTCCTAGATTTCTAAGAAAAGTATGTCACAAATATATCCTTAGATTAAGAAAAATAGTATGTTTTGTTTCATTATTTATTGAATAAAGAGAATTTGCCCTCATGTAAAGGGTTTTGCCATTTTTGAAAAAAGATTTTGATAAATCATTCAGGAAGAGGCAACGAACAACTGTGGGAAGAGAATTCAAGTAACATATTTCTGAGAATGGCAAACCCTTCAAAATATAACAGTTCCATTCAGTGCTTCTTCCAGTGTGTGAATAAGATGCAGATAAATTGGTTTATGTAATATGTTTTAGTTTTAAACTAGAATTGTATTGCTTCAACAAAAATTCAGTTATTTTTTTAAAAAAATTAGCTATTTAAACCTTACTATAGATGCTAAATAACGTAATATTCTAATTAAAATATTAACTAGGTCATTTCAATTGTTTACCTTCCTGAATTTCAATAGCATAGCTTATAATGTGCAAAATAAAATTCCAAGTGACCCAATGGATAGGTAGAACTTGTAAACAACAGATGCTATCCAGTATTCAGTCATATCATCAGGAGCAATTACATAAATTAGGAAAAAAAAAACTTCCTTGGTGCTTAAATAAATGTGGATATAGAGACTTTATCTGATAATCCAAAATACAGATGCAATCTTATTTTTTTATTTAATAATACTTTAATATAACTTAAGTATATGTTTGTCTCAGTTAAGGTTTCTCTTACTATGAAGAGTCATCATGACTACGGCAACTTTTTATAAAAGAAAACATTTAATTGGTTGCCTTGCAGGTCAGAGGTTCAGTCCATTACCATCATGGTGTGACATGGTGGCTTGCAGGCAGACATAGTGCTGGAGAAGAAGTTGAGAATTTTATATCTTGATATTCAGGCAACAAGAAGTTGTTTGTCTTACTGTTTGTAGCTTGAGCATTGGAGACCTCAAAACCCAACCCCACAGTGACACACTTCCTCCAACAAGGCCACACCTACTCCAACAAGGGCATACCTCCCATTAGTGCCACTCCCTTTGGGGGTTATTTTCTTTTAAACCAGCACAATCTCCATTACAAAATACTTTATGTAACTGATATTTATTAATAAAATAAGCATATAAAGGTATGTATTCATCTTTATACACGCTAAAATGGGTTCATATCTGAAATGCTTTCCTCATCAACTATCTGACTTTCAGAATGTTGTATTTGGTTTATACCCAGAGTACTTCTTTTGTTTGTTTGTTTGTTTCTGGGTGCCTCTTATTGGGCAAATATTTTATTTCTCTATCCTATTCTTTAGATTTCACAGAGACAATGCATTGCAAACCTATCAGTGTATTTTATGACTCACTAATGAGGATCCCTTTGGAATCCTTGTTGGATTTCCATAATGAAGGAGTAGATTCACTAAAGTCTATGCATGCTAATGAATACATTAGTATTTGAAGAAGCAATCATGAATTAAATACTCAAACCTCTGCCATTGGGTTAGAGGCCAGATGGCAAATAGTGAGGACAATGTTATCACTGGGAACTGGCAACTGCTAATACATGAGCATGAGTAAAATGTGAAAGAAAAGTTGCATGCATTGAAGGATTGTGTGTGAGGTGTGTGTGTGTGTGTATAAATATGCCCAATATATACATATGTATGTGCAGGCAGGCATGCATATCATAGCAGAGGTCTAGGTAGTGTGTCTTCTTAATTATTTCTCTACTTTATTTTTATTATATAAAATCTGTCACTGGGCCTGGAGGTCAGAGACTGAGCTCAGATTAGCTGGCCAGGAAGCTCAAAGACTCCTCTTGTTTCTATCTCTACAGCACTGAGGTTACAGACATGTTCCTTGTCTGTCTCTTTTGTATGTGTGTAATGATCCAAATTCAGGTCCTCATGCTGTGTGGCAAGTATTTCACCCCATTGGACATCCCTCTGCCCTTCATTGAAGAGTTTTTTTTTTTTTTTAATTATATGTGTGTTTTAATTTTACATATCAGCCATGGGATCCCCTGTCCTCCCCCTTCCTGCGCCTGCTCCCACCTTACCCCCAGCCCCTCTCCTCCATTCCCATCTCCTCCAGGGCCAAGACTCACCTGGGGATTCATTTAAATCTGGTGGATTCAGTACAGGCATGTCCAGTCCCCTCCTTCCAGGCTGAACAAAGTATCCCTGTGTAAGACCAAGGTTCCAAACAGCCAGCTCATGCACTAAGGACAGGTCCCAGTCCCACAGCCTGGGTGCCTCCCAAGCAGTTCAAGCTATTCAATTGTCTCACTTATCCAGAGGGCCTGATCCAGTTGGGGCTCCTCAGCTTTTGGTTCATAATTCATGTGCTTCCATTTGTTTGGCTATTTGTCCCTGTGCTTTGAAAAAGGGACAGTCTCTAAATTTTTAGGCAACCAACAGCTAGCTTCAAAGGTAAATGTTGCGAGTAAAATACAGTCTTGCAGTAGAGCAGGCATATGCTCATCAAGCAAGTGTGGCCAAGGACAATACTGATAAAGCAGACCTCATAACATATAGTGAAATGCCACAAAGAGCAACAGTACTTGGCGGGATGAAAGGATAAGGAATGCTCTATGATGAGGTCGGAAATCTCTACATACTGGCAAGGCAAAGCATTGCAAATAATTTACATAGATTAAGGCAAAAGATGAGATTGTTGCATTTTGTGAAAGGCTTTTTCTGCACCTAGTGAGATAATCATATAAAATATAGCTTTTTTTTTGTTTAGTTTAAATGTTAGACTACAATTACAGATTTATTTAACCATCCCTCCATCTCTGGGATAAAGCTAACTTAATCATGTTGAGTGATCTTTTTGGCATGTTCTTGGACTTGGTTTGCATTTATTTTGTTTTTGTATCTATGTTCATAAGGGACATGGGCCTGTAATTTTTTTCTTTGTTGTCTCTTTACATAGCTTGGCCTTTTAAAATGAATTGGACAATTTTTTTCTATTTCGATATGTGGAATAATTTGATGTGAATTAAAGTTAACTCTTTCTTTGAAAGTCTGGTAGAATTTGGGGGAGGATATTTTAATCACTGCTTCTATTTCACTGAGAGTTATAGGTCTGTTTAAATTGCTTATCTGATCTTGATTTAACTAAGTGGTGTGGAGATATTATGTTCCCCAAAATATTGTGCACCCTAATGAACTTATCTGGGGTCAGAGAACAGAACAGCCACTAGATACAGAGGCTAGAAAATGGTGGCACTCACATCTTTAATCCTAGCCTTCTGGAGGCATAAATCCCTGTGAGTTCAATGCCACACTGGAAATAGCCAGGCATGGTGACTCATATTATATATATTTATATAAATATTATGAAGTGCTAGAAAATGAGAAAAATTGCTAATGTAGCAGTAGGATAGAGGCTGGAAGAGAAGGCAATCATTCCAAGGTTTCTACATTTTTGCCTTCTTTTCCAAAGAGGGGGAAGAAGTAATCACATGCCCATGCCCTAACTTGTGTTCTTAGCAATCCCCTTGCATCTTCTCAGATCAGAAATACTCTGGCCCAAATTGTTCAGGACTATCTAAGAAAAGAAATACATGCTGCTTAAAATAAGGGCAGCTTGGAGAGCAGCCATCTTCTAACCTTCTGAGGGAAGACTTAAAGTACCAGGCTGTGCCTTTGTTGTCCCAGGAGCAAAATATCTAACAGAAGACAGCATGTTGCCTCTCTGCAGGATATCAAGATTTAAACTAAAGAGGGTAACAGCAGCTACATGAGAAAACCAATCAACCAGGAAGAGGAAAAAACAGCAGAAGACCTGGAACTTTCCTGTTCATAGAAATTTCTTAGTAGATAGAGGATAACTTAGAAGGAGCAATCAGCACCATAAATCTCAGGAACACTGAAAGAGATGCACCTAGAATATCAATGTGCACACAGTAACTACATGCATTATTTGGTATTTTCAAAATCAACCAATAATATACTGAGACTTTGTTCTGAATGAAAACTCACGAGGTCCAGCAAGCTGGCTCAGTAGGTAAAGGCAGTTACTGTCAAGCCTGAGGACCTGGGTTGGGTCTCTGGAACCCATGGGAGAGAACTAACTCCTGCACATAAACTTCTGGCTTCCATAGATGAATCATAGCACACCCTCCACCAACTAATAAAATAAGTGAATGCAAAGAATATAAGATTTATTTTTATTAATTATGTGTGTATGTGCATACATACACATACATGTGTGTGAGTGGATGTAGAGGTCAGAATTAGAGTTACATGTGATTGTGAGGCAACCATTACAGATGTTGGTACTCTGGCACTTTATAAGAGCCATGAAACCTTCATCACTGAGCCATCTCTCCCCCAACATTCACCATTGAGCCATCTCTCCTCAACATTCACCACTGATCCATCTTTCTCTAACCTTCACCATTGATCCATCTCTCCCAACCTACACTACTGAGCCATCACCTTTCCAGCTTTTTAACTTTTCAAAACAAACCTTTAAAAAATGCAATACTTAAAACAAATACCATGAGCCAAGCATATTTTTTTTTTAACTTTTGAGGCTAAAGAAGGAGACTTACTGTGAATTTTAGGTGAAAGTGGGTTACCTCACTATGCTACAGTGAGGTACTGCCTGAAATAAACAAATAGAAAAATGACATATAGTCATTGCATCATTAAAATAAAATGAGTAAAATATAAGGGAGATTAAAATGAATCCAATTAGGGAAAAATGGGGCTTATGGAAGAATGCAATCTTCAAATAGATATTTAATCAGGTTTCTATTGCTGTGATGAACTGAAATCAAACTTGAGGAGGAAAAGACTTATTTTAGCTTAAGTTGCAGTCCATTACAAAGGGAGGTCAGGGCAGGAAGTCAAGGCAGGAACATGGGAGCAGGAGCTGAAGCAGAGGTCATGGAAGACTGCTGCTCAATGGCTTGCTCCTCCTGGCTTTCTTACGTAGTCCAGGTCTTCCTGCC
Source organism: Onychomys torridus (assembly GCF_903995425.1). NCBI lineage: Eukaryota > Metazoa > Chordata > Mammalia > Rodentia > Cricetidae > Onychomys > Onychomys torridus. The sequence continues at coordinate 62,762,776 of NC_050457.1, read as the reverse complement.
CAGAGATGGAATTAACTGCAGTGGGTTGAGCCCCTTCACACCAATTAGCAACCAAGGAAATACCTCACTGGCTTCCCTGTGTGTGAATCTGATGCGGTCGACTGAATTCCCTCTGCTCTGCAATCTTCTTTTTGGTATTTTCTTTTTTAGTGTGGAGATTAGATCCACAGTTCTTAAACATTTTGTACTTGACAAATTGTTCATTTAGTTTTCAACATTAAAAAGTTTTGTTAACGTTTCTTGGATGTATTGTAATGTATTCAAATTTAAATTGGAGACTACAAAATAATACAGTAACATAAAAATATATTTCTCTCAAATATGGTTGAATAAAAATATCTTCATTTCCACAAACAAACAATCATAGGGCGACACCATTTCTTACTTTTGCAGTCCCTTTTAATGTCTGCTTCATCAGAAAGCAAGAGGGTTTCATTGCTGCATTTATCTTGAATTGTTTCGTTGAAATATAGGAAAAACAATCTTCTTTCACATAGATCTTGTTTTGGAAATGTAGGATGCTTTAACCTTTTCAGAGAGATGTTAATGGCCTTTTTCTGTCACTACACCGAAATGTGATCGCTTATTATTTTTTCAGAGTCAGTTGGTAGGTATATTCTAAGCCATTACCAGTTCACTGTTAGTCTACTTTTGCATTAAAAATCCATCAGCAACCCTGTCTTGAAAAACCAACAACAACAAAAAAATCCATTGGCTTATCTTGGCCTTTAAATAATCCTTTTTCCACTTATGGATTTGTATTATCATTCTGTGGCAATCTGGAAAACATGCTTAAGTATGACTCATCAGAATAGTCACATATTTCATTACACTGAGTATACTCTCAATGAGTGCTCATGGAATTCTGTCACATTTAACATTTTCCTGATAGTTCATATTTCATCATCATCATTAATAAATTCTGGAAATTATTTCACTTCTGCAAAGTACTAATTTTTGCATAATTACAGTTTTCATTTCAGCCATTCTTTCAAATGAGAATAGTATTCAAGGAAACAGAAGCTGACGAGGCTTTCAGCTGAAACACACAAGGGTCTTTCCTGTGTCTTAAGTGTGTCAGATAAGCTTCATTAAAACTTCTAATATCTTCACACAGATCACTAAGAAGACATATCCCTAAGAAGATGGAAGTTTAATATTGTTAATTACTTTTACTTCTAAAGAGCATCATGAGTAAAACTTCTGTGTGCTTATACAAGGCAGTGTACAGTTAACGTGATGCATTGCTATTTGGGCCAGCACTCTTAAGCACTATTGCCAGAATGAAGTCACATATTAATGTTGTATTCAAGAGAGTTTGTCATTAAAACCAACTGAAAGTGGTTTTGGGACATACATCAATCCATGCACCAGAATCTAAGAACCACAAGGGAGAAAGGGAGAAGGGATTTCACATCTCAGCTCAGCCTTTTCCCTCCTCCATAACAGCGTGATTGCTGTCATCTGAAACAGGAGTTCTGATCTGGGAGATAAATCAGAAGCCCGGTTTCTGCCAATCCGTGATCAATACTAGCATCAATGATAAGGCCTTCTCTTTTCTGCCATGCTATTTTCCAGCTCACAAGAGAGGAAAGAGGAAATCAAAACAAAACTCCTAGGCAGCCATTTTGTTTGTGTGTGTGAGGTTGAAAAAAGGGGAAGGTGTTTTATATGGCTTTCCAGTTATGTCTTATTGTTGGAAACTTGATACCACCCTTATTACCAAAAGGTCTGTGAAATTAGGTTCTGTCTTAGTAACCATGTGCCAGTGGGGGCGGGGGGAAGGACAGAGGGAGAGACAGGAGTGGTGGAGTATCCTGTCTATTGGCACAGGAAGAAATAAAACTTGAAACCTACCGTGATTATTTTTATTTAAGTCTTTTTTTTAGTTTTGGTGCCTGTATTGGATCTCGTTCTGTAGCCCAGGCTGGCCTCCAACTCACAGAGATCCACCTGGCTCTGCCTCCCAAGTGCTGGGATTAAAGGCGTGTGCCACCACGGCTTAGCTTAAGTAAATTTTTTAATTGAAAGACTCAAAATAGATGGGATGGTTTTCTTACATTTCAAATAACTGTATTCTACACTTATATATTGGCTGCAAAGATCCATAGAATCTTAAGGGCAGTTTACTATGTACCTGTAAAGCTAAAAGAAATACCAAGTATAGACAGGGTGATGGCATTTCTTGGCTGTCAACTTGGCTATATCTGGAATGAACCATAATATATAAATGGAGGGCACACTTGTGATCTGGATCATGAAGGCATCTCAGTCAGTAATGTGCTGTTGAACAAAGAGCACATTTAATCCCCAGCTGGAAATGAAATATACATTTGTAATCTCAGCACTAGGAAAGCAGAGAAAGGAAGATCCCTGGGGTTACCTAGCCAACCAGTCAACCTGAATTGGTGAGCTTCATGTCAGTAAAAGACCATATCTGCAAAAATATCATAGATGGTTTCTAAGGAAATATACCTGAAGTTATACCCCAGCCTCCACACACATACACAGGTGTGTTCATCTGCATGCACAGCTGTAAACATATACATCCCCCACACTTACATGCACATACACAAACACATACACACAGAGAGAAACATTACTGAGAAACAATACATCCAATGTAATGATGATCTGCTTTGAAATGTATGTACCCAGTGTTAGTATTCTGACCCACCCCTTGGAGACCTGCCCAGTGTCCTGACATAAAGTCCCCTTTGAGAAAGAGAACCGCCACTCTCTCTCATCCATTCCCATGAGATGTGCACCCTTGACTCCTCTCCTCCTCTCCCTCTCTCTATGTCTCTCCCCCTCTTTATCTCTCTCTTTATCTCTCTATTATAATACATTTATCTCCAGGTGGAAGCAGTACCTAGCTGTGAGTAACTGACTGTTTACACGCTGCAGCCCGCTGCTGCATCTGCCTGGCTTGTTTTCCCTCACCTGTGGGATACCCTGGCCCATTCAGCCATGGTCCCCTGCATCATAACATGGGTGCCATGAAGTCGGCAGGCAATCCCACTGCTTTCCCCTGCCCTCTGTGTAGTCTGAGAATCTCTGGAACCTTGTACCATCCACCATTTTTCTGACTGTAGGACTGCTGGGACTCTTCACCCTATTGGTAAGATTCCTCTCTTCCCTGCCAGGCATTTCCCACAACTGAGGATTTGCTCCTCTCTCTACTGTGGTCTCCCAAAGTTCCAAGCCAGCACCATGAGTCTTTTTTAAACCTTCTGGTCCCTGTCCCGATGTGATGGCATATGGAGACAGCATGTGTACACTCAATTCCACGGCCCCTACCTTTGGTATGACAGTCCGCTGGCTATCTTGCGCCATTCATCAATCCTTGCTGACCCTCTGGGATGCTGGAAGTCAGTCTGTTGGACCTTGTACCTCACTGTGGAAAATACACCTACCCTCTCCTATCCCTGGTCCTTCCTTATTGCCCCCTTCCCCAAGTTCCTCTAGTCTCGGCTAAGCAATTACATCATCATCCATCTCCAGGTTCTTTTTTGTGACGTGTAAAATTGCCCAACAGGCAAAGTTTGTTCTCTTTGCTTGTCCCTTGCCTCCAACTCCTCTTCTTCTCCTTCTCCTTCTCCTTCTCCTTCTCCTTCTCCTTCTCCTTCTCCTTCTTCTTCTTCTTCTTCTTCTTCTTGGTTTTTGAGACAGGGTTTCTCTGTGTAGCTTTGTGCCTTTCCTGGATCTCACTCTGTAGACCAGGCTGGCCTCGAACTCACAGAGATCTGCCTGGCTCTGCCTCCTGAGTGCTGTGATTAAAGGCGTGCGCCACCACTGCCCGGCTAAATTTTATCTCTTAAATCTCTTCTCTCTGTCACTTAACTCTGTTGCCAGGACCTCATCTACCTGTTCCACTTGTGGGACCTTGGTGCACATCCCTGAGCCCCTCCCCATTGGCTGCCAATGGGCAGGGAGCAGAGAACTCAAGCCTCTGGCCATGGTGTGGTCTCATTGTTTGTTCCTCTGAGGCTGTTTGCATGCGGCAGCCTGGGGAGGTCCCTCTCTCCTATCCAGCTGGCTGCACTGCTGCTCTGTTTCCCAATTCCCCTCCACAGCCCCACCTCCAAGCTCCAATGCATTAACCATAAGTTTCCCAGAAACTTTTCTCTTTCTTTCAAAAAGTCTATTTCCTATGTGTGATGAAAATGTATGATTGATGTGGCTACCTATATATCTGGAAGATTTCCTGTGTCCCCAAGTAAACACATGTTTCATGTTCCCCAAGTAAACACACAGAGGCTTGGATTAATTATAACTGCTTGGCCATTAGCTTGGGCTTATTACTGACTAGCTCTTATACTTAAATTAATCCATAATTCTTATCCATGTTTAGCCACATGGCTTGGTAACTTTTCTCAGTTCTGCCTTCACATCTTGCTTCCTCTGTGTCTGGCTGGTGACTACTGACTCAGTTGCCCACTTCCCAGAATTCTCCTTGTCTGCTTATCCCACCTATACTTCCTGCCCGGCTACTGGCCAATCATCATTTTATTTATCAACTAATAAGAGCAACACACTCACAGCATATAGAGCAACATCACACCTATATTTCTTTCTGACTGCCTTTTAAATGCTTTAGTTTATATATGTGTCTTATCTGCTCAGTTTATTTTGGGAAAGGAAAAAAAAAAACCCACATGACCACATGGTCAGGCAGATGGTATCTTTACTAAGGTCAAGACAAGTAGGTCATATGACCTCACCACCATCTTTATTAAGGGCAGCAAAAAGCCACTTCCTGTCAGTGGCTCAAGGATAGGCAGGGTGCCCAGCACTCTAGCCTTCTGGGTAGGGTGGAAGTCCAATCAAGGCCTGGCATTCATTCTTCTGCAGCACTAGGGCCCAGAGACATATGTGCTCCCCTCTGGGGCTTCATTGAAACCACATGCAAGTGATATCATTAAGACTGTAAAATTTCAGATTTTAACATTTGTACAATACTGATACAGTTTGGGTCATGGGCTCAGGATTTTAAATTTTCCTTGGTTGTCTTTGAAATAGAAACTTAAACTTCTCATAAGGCCAAGCAAAAACTCCAGGTAAGTGAGTTTTCCTCACTAGTCTATTCTTGAGGATGATATTTCTCTCCCTCCTGGTCTCCCTTTCCTAATTACTAAGACTATGGGCCAAGAGGTTCCAAATAAATTAATAACATTTTAACCCAATAGTGTCAAATATGGCTTCATGTAGAAAGTCTAGACCAAGAGTTTCAAAAAATCACCTTGCCCCATATCTCTTCTACCCAACCCCCCAAAACCATCAAGGCATGCAATTTCCTGACTTGTGTTTGTTTTTTTTCCTTTAACACCCCAACCCCTGAGACCTGGGCCACCGCATTTCCCTCCACCAGATGCATCAGAGCATAGGTTGGCGGCCCAGATTTGAACCTGACAATAAAGAGACCCTTGTGTGCTTGCATCAGAAACCAGCTCCTTGGTGGTCTCTGGGGGTTTCGTGACACAAATACAAGTATTTCACCAGACAGGATACAGTCCATTGTTGAGGTAAGCTCTTGTAAAAACTCAAAGCTGGAACCTGGGGGGAAAGGCTGAAGCAGAGATCACAGCCGAAATACTGCTTACTGGCTTGCTTTTCACTATCTGTTCAGTTTCCTTCCTTATACAACTCAGGACCACCAGCCCAGAATTGTCAGTGCCTTCACTGGATTGGGCTTCTCGCATCAGCCACTGTTCAAGAAAATACCCACACGCTTAGGCCAATCTGGTGGTGGCATTTTTTCAATTGAGGTTCCTACTTCTTAGATGACTCTAGCTTATGACAAGTTGATAAACTAAACAGCACAGCCACCGACTTTGGAATATTTTAACCAGTGTTGTTTGATTGATTGATGCTAGTCTTTAGATGATCTAGTTTTGCTGCCCTAATAAAGTTCAGTATCTTCATTACTTGAAGTACCAGTGTTTCTCTTGCTCACCTGGTCGGTGAGGGATGTGTTGGTTCTCACCCCCTCCTCCAGGCTAAAGGGCCTGGCACTTGTCTGGGACTAGGACTGAAATAGTGATGACTGTATGGAAGACCCAGGGAGAATGAAAACCCTACAACCGGCATTTAAAGTGTTTCTTCGATCTTCTGCACCCAAACCTCATCAGCCAAATATGTCACATGGCCAGGTCTGCTTATGTGACACATCATCCCCAGTATTTATCTAGAGGTGTGGTGATTCACAAGACAAGACAAGGCATGTATTGTTCTCTCACAAAAATCAGAACAGGGCAAATACACACACACACACACACACACACACACACACCATAAAATAGTCTTCTACCTCTCTAGCATTAGAAAATGCAAGCTGGACTAAATTTAAATAGGGAAAGTTGATTAAAAATTAAAGCTAAGGATGGTATAAAAGTATTTTATATCAGGGGTGGTCAAGTGTGTAGATCCTAGAGTACAGAGATTGATTAACAACATTAAGATACTGGCCATGAATCTGTGGAAAATTAATGAACTACTGAAATGGCTCAAGCTCTCATCCAGATAGGTTACCAGATTGTTAAAGAATCATAAGCTTTCCTAGGGTACCTACAAGACGGGTTGATGTTAAATTAAAATCAGAATTTTTAAAAAGGCAGCTTAATAACTGAACATCATATAATTTTTGAAAAATTTATTTAATCAATCTTAGTAACATTCATTTTATAAGGGATAAAAACTATAAAAATATTTGTACTATATTATACTACATGCTAAAATTTTCAGTACTCTTAAATTATCACTTAAATGTGTGTGAATCTAATACATTGGTTATAAATGACCAACTCATATAAAATAGGAAAAAAAATTAATGTATTCAAGAATTACAATTTTTTGTAAGATATTTACAGTTAAATGTAGTAGAAACAATTAGTAGACTACAAAGACTATTAAACAATATGGAACCTCTTAGCAATAGCCTACAACAGTAAACATGTATACCATAAATTTGGAATGAGAAATATAGGCTTAACAAAACCTGAGTGAAACTGTGTCGCCATTTCAGCACCTTTACTCTGCGAACAGAAATAAAATCATTCTCCTTATCTAAGACTCACTCCTCAACCCTGTTACGGTCACATCAAACAAATTCCATCAAATCCAATCAGCTCCATTCATTTTTAGAACGTAAACTGAAGGCTCACAATACCTTAGTCAAGCACTCTAGGGTTAGGGAAAAAAACATTGGTCAAAGCAGCTTCTGTCATGTCAGCGTGTATTCTCCTACACAATGACAACAATCACATGATTACTGTAAGCCACCAGGGTGCTTAAAGAGTCCAAATGACACCCTTGCAGAGCAACATGTTAGGGGTAGATGTCTCCATCTTAAAGGGCATCAGCAGGGTTTTTCAAGAAAGAGTGAGTGAAATCTGCAATCAAATGATAAAGAGATATACTTTGTGTGGTTACTGAGGAAGACTGCACAAGCTGATCGTGAACAATTGCCACACTTGAAGGGTTTACTTCTTATTCTAGAATAATAACACATTGATTGCATACCAAAATGCCAAAACCAAAACCAAGGATATTAAAGTGAAACCAGACTGCTTATACATAAACAAAAAAACAAACAAAAATGACAAATTAGAATATTCAAAGATTTTGTTTTTATTTATAACCCAAATCAAATAAATGTACATTGTAAAATATCAGGAAAAATATTGTAAATATAAAGCAATTTGTTGAAATAAAGGTTATACAAATGTAAAAAAATCATAGTATTAAATAGAAACTATAATGTAATAAATAGTTATGATAGCCAACATTAAAATGCTTTTAGATACATTAGTTATATAGCCATCCTAAAAATCTTATCAGATCTATATTGCTACTGGCAATCCAAAGTACATTTTTAAGCTTTAAATTTGGACCAAAGTATCAAAGAAACAAATATAATATTACAGAAATATTATTCACATCAAGATGGAACTTAAAGCTCTTCCCATCTAAGTACAGACAAAGAACAACAAAGAAAATAATAAAGTAAGTAATTATACATGTACAAAATAAGATAAAAAAAATCTGTCAGGAGTTGGCCAAATGAAATGAAATTACAATCACAAGAAAACCTGGATGAAAAAACTTGGTAATTGAGAAATATTCCAAATCTTTGCAACAGATATTTTACACTTTTAAACTGTGATAATAAAAGAACTTTTATAAGACTCTAAGTTAAAATGATATGCGGAGGTTCATGGTGCTGCTTACTACTTAGCTATATGGAAAACATTATTATATTACTGCAAGATATCAGTTGTGAGTAGCGAACACGTGGAGACTGTGACCAATCTGTCTCATATTACATTTAATTAACAAAATTACCAGCAGTAGTTTGACTTCAACCAAGCCTTCTCACTGGACTCAGGGCTTCAAATTTCTACAACCAATCCCTACAGTACCAATACATCTTCCTACATCTTGACAAAGGTGTAGTCTGCGGCTACTAGTTAAGACACAGTGAAGGGAATTTAAAGTCATCCATTGATCTTTGAACTTATTTGCCAATAACTGTAGTAGGCAATAGATAAGGTAAAAAGTAACTGCATCCCTTATTGAAAACGTTCTGTGGTCTACTCATTCTATACAGAAATAGACAGCCTAAAATGGTATCTGTTCCTCTACTTTGGGACGTTTAAAACATAGTATGTTTGGGAAGTCACAATGGTGAGACTTTGTGGATGTAGGTTCTGATATTTTTAGCAGACAGAAATCTAATATCTAACTTCTTGATCCCCTGATTATTACCATCTTCTTGCATCCTTTTGAACAATGATATCTGAGCTGAGCTTTAGGTTGGTGATGGAATGTTTATAGATGTATCCATTGAAACTGGGTTCCACAACTCAGTGTGTGTGTGTGTGTGTGTGTGTGTGTGTGTGTGTGTATGTGTGTGAATTCAATAATAATGAAGAAAAGCAAGGAAGGGTATATGAGAGGGCTTGGAGGGAGGAAAGGAAAGGGAGAAATTATGTAATTATATTATCTAAAAAATAAAAATTAAAATTAAAAAACTGGATTTGAATTACATTTAGTTTAGGCAGTGTGGTTAAGTAAGATGGGCAGTGTCAGAAATGACAATTGCCTTGAATTCTTGTCTAGATTAAACCTGGGCAGAAACTTTCAATAGACAGAGAAACACAGAGATGTTTGGCTTCTTGGTTCATAGTCTATGCTCCAAGTTCTGTATAAGGATGGTATTGCACAGTTGTGTGAATATAACAATATATTTATTCAGTGTGCAAAATGTGTGAATGTATAACTCAGTACCATGGGCAATGAGTATTTACAATAAAAATAATAACCCCCTTTTTAAAACAAGGCATACAGTATTTCAAAAAGGTAGAAAAAAGTAGATGGAAGCTTCCACAATGAAGAAATGATGTGTTTAAAAAGGTATGTATATTTAAAATCTATTTTAAACACTATCTAATTAACATATGTATACAAACATGACTTTATCCCACTAGTAAAAATTATGTTTTTATATATCTGATAATATACATTTCAACAAAAATAAAACAAAGCTCATGGAATGCTGAGACATCATATATGCTACAAGGCAATTTTATTTGAAACATTATAAAATCACATGTGTGAAAATTATTCTTAAAATGAGTAACTTAAATATGGCAAAAATTTCTTTGTAAACATATGAATGGATTTTATTATCATAAGATGACATAAAGATGTGGTTTTGCCAGTGGATTGGTTTCTGTATAATATGGGATACTTAATTAAGCTATACCCATGGTGAAATTCACACTGATGTGGCTTCTCTGTTTGGAAAAAGAACAGCTGTTTTTTCTCATGTTCCTGCAGTTTATGAACATGACGCTTCCGTGATACATCAAAGTGGATTCTAATGAGCTCTCTCAACTCCCTCCAGGAACACATTTCTCAAATGTTTTGTAACTCACTGTGGCTTGATAAATGTTAAATTGCAGATCCTCCTAGGTGTAGTGCCTAGGGCTCCTTAAAGGCTGCCATTTGCTTGTTTATTTTGTTCTCAGGCTGGGGAATTGCTTTATGAACTCTGAGACACAAAGGAGGGCAACTGAGAGGGAGAAAGGCATTTGGTATAATACTTCTTTGCCTGAGAAGGAAATTGGATTTTACCCATTGCAAAGGAGGTCACTAACGTTACTGTTTAAAGGGTTAATGTGGCCTATTATGGAAGAGAGTGAGTTTCAGCTGGAAGGGTTCTTTAAGCTCAAAGAACCAGGGAATGCACAAATTTCCATTTTTCATAGAATTATACATTTTGTAATGTGAAACTTTTATTATAACTTTGATCGATTGTTTGCTATAGTTGTTTTTGACCTTGCTGTATGACTAAAGTACACTTGCTTAAACACAGAAATCCTTATGTGGGAAGTAGAGTTATTTATATTTGACATAACTTTCTCGAGGTGATTTATAAAGCAGTTGAAATGTATTAAGGCAATGTTGAAAAGAGAATGCAGTTAAATATGTGTGCAGTGTGCTTAGGCTGGCAAGAATTCCAATTTAGTCTTGGTCTGAATTGTTTTAAGAATCAATGTTTATGTTTTAGAAGCGCAGCATGCAAAGTAGGCAAAGGAAAACAAACTAAATGTAGAATTATATAATGTATTAGGCTGTAGGTACTTTCAATTCACGTTCAGGAATATAAAAAAAAAATTGTATTGCCTGAGTATTAAATTTATTCCCTCCAATATTTTTGGATGCTTTCTTACGCAAAACAGCATTTATATCATATAATACACATAAAATCAACCTTTATATCCTTTAATCTAAGTTCTCTAAATTTACACTAAAAGATAAAACAAAAACTTAATTAAACTAGAACGTGCGAATGATGAAGTTTTAATATGTGGTATAAATTAAACATTTTTCTTCAGTTTCTACACTCTGTAAAGAGAATGAGAGGAAGAAGGAATGGCGAATGACTGCCTTGAACTACGGACTTCCAGAACATTCTTGGTGACTTCCTTAAGGACTATCCAGTCTTCTCTCCCATAACATTTGTCCCATTAAGGTCTCTGCAGTTGCACATTCCATATATTAGTGTCTCTCACACTGCGCATTTAACATCTGTTTCAGAATGTGTGAAGTATTTTTTTTTTAACTTTAAAGAGCACATTAAACTTGTCACTTTCCTGCAAGCCTAGTGAGTGAGTGGGCACATTCTTTACCCTTTCATGCAAACCTGTTTCATCATGTACCTTTTCTGTCCACTCTGGAAAGTCCTGGAAGGGTTTTACCTGATTTCTGCTTCTGTGGAAAGCCATCCCAAGTTTATGGAGTCTCCTGTAGATGCTAATTGTTTACTGTTGTAGTTCTTGCTGTCCTCATCTTCTAGAAAACTATTCTTCCAGCCCCAGATGAGAACTCTAAAAGCCTTTTTTAGCTGCTTTCTTGGAAGTTTTTCTTTATACAGTAGTAGATGTGTGGCCATTTTGGCAATGCCTGTTCACTGGTGAAACAATGACATGAATATTCCTGGAGGAACCAACCCCTTTCTTAATGGATTTAAAACTCTCAGCACAAGGGAAACCCTAGACCTGACAAGCTAATTGCAGCCAAGGTGTTGCTAGAGAGGCCCTAGGACCTAGAGGAGGAGCCCACTACTCTTATTCTGCTAACTGGACATAGAATTAAACCAATTCCTAATGACTTATAATGACTTATTGTATATACAGATAAGTGCATCTCTTCCAATCTCATTATAGAAGCCCCTTTGTGCAGCAGATGGTGATTAGCACAGATCTGCAACTGGCCATGATGTAGAACACAACAGTCTTCAGAGTGCTCAGCTCTTACTCCGACAGGGGTGTGACATATGTGTCTGTCCGTAGCAGTTCCTTCTTCATGAATCAATGCCATGTCCAAAGGCTGAACGCGCAAATGCCATCACATTCGTGGTTATGGGTTCAAAACTGGAATTTCTTGTGAATACAAAACACAATCACAGCATATTGTAATCCTTGTGGAGGGTGCAGAAATGAATTGGGAATTTATAAAGTACATATGATATTTTAATAAAGTGCTATAGGTATGTTCATATTTAAAAATATATGTTTAGATAGGGCTCAGTGTATAACCTAATGACTTTAGAGGTGAGAAGTCGATATGTTTCCTTATTCAGTACTACATGATTCATATCCAGATGGAAAGAATATTCCTTTTTTTTCTTTTTGTGGTGGAGCTAAGGATTGAACCCAGGGCCTTGTGCTTGCTAGAAATCCCCAACCAACCCCTGGAAAGAATACCCTTAAAATAACATATACCATTTGTGAACCAAGAAATGGATCATTAGAAACAGGCACTTGCTACAAAATCCTGTGACTTGAATTTGATCCATAGAACCCATGTAAAGGGTGAAGGAAAGACCTGATATCTGTCATACAATAGTCTTCTGATCATCACATACATTCTATGGCACCCATATGCTACCCCCTCTATGCAAGCACACATTATACACAGATACACACACACACACACACACACACACACACACACACACACACATGAAAATTAATAATTCAAATGATATTCAAAATAATTCAAATAAATATTAAAGACTTAAAATAACATTTGGTCAAATTAAACTATAGAAATCATTTAAAAATATCCTTGTCAGGCTTGATGTTATACAGGTCTTGTGCATGCCTGTCATAACCACTGTGAATTCTGGGAAATTTCCCAGCTATATCCTAAAACGCCTTGTCATTGTAGTTTACCACTATCTTGAAACACATTATTTCTCATGCTAAAAAACTAATTTTAAATTGAAAGTTATGTACTTTGTTTTGCTAATTTGTTACAAGCCACCTGACATTCACAATAGCTCCATCCAGAAGCTCTTCATTGAGCTGCCATCAAGTTGACAACAGAGATTAACCATCACAAAGTATTATCTTAATGTACTGTTGTATATAAAATATTATACAACCAGTGAGATTCTAAACTTATGAAATCCACACTGCATTTATAATTTCAGTTCACTAAAATGATCAAATGTGCAATGTCAACTTTCAGAATAAATAAGACAAGACGGTTAAAGTAGCATCCAGAAAACCGCTGGGTTTCACTCATGTTGCCCAGGAAGTTCTTCTGATAACTGGAACTGTTTAACATTTTGAACTTGGTCATTTACCATTATCATTTATAAGAGAAGACTTTAAAAGCAAAACACTGGTGTGTACAAGGCTACAAGGCATATTTGCACCCAGGCCTTTGGTTTTTACAATGTACATCAGGTCAGAGAAACATATAGTTATGGGTTTAAGAAGTATTGTGAAAATGTATTAACAGTGTTGTCACTGAGAAATGTACTTTGCACAGCACGAAGGAAAGAAAGAAACCAAGAACTTTTTTTAATCTCTTAAAATTTGCTATCGTGCTGTGGATTTTGCTTTTATAAAAATCGTATTTTGAGCAAAGTGTCTCAGCATAGGCCCTAGGTTCCAAAAAGCCAGCTCATGCACCAAGGACAGGTCCCAGTCCCACTGCGTGGGAGCCTCCTAAACAGTTCAAGCTGATCAGCCTTGGTGCAGGGAGGAGGGGATTGGACCTGCCTCAACTGAATGTACCAGGTGGGGCTGACTCCCCAGGGGAGACTTTGCCTTGGAGGAGGTGGGAATAGGGGGTGGAAGGGGGGGGGGAGAAGGCTGGGGGGTGGGAGGAGGGAGGGCAGGTTAATATGTAAAATGACTAGAAAATCTCTAATATTAAATTAAGAAAATCATATTTTGATAGCATAATAACAGAAAAAATTATGTCAAAGTATGTGCAGACTGAAAATAACAGTAAATCACATTTTTGTGTGTCGCATCGTTACCCATCAGGTGCTAGGGTATGCCAGTCCCCTGAAGGTGCCATGTTCTCATCTACACTCATATAGCACACATTCCCTTCAAGAGTAAACTCACAACCCAGATTGCAAGGGTAGCTTGCTGGTTCTTAGAATTCAGTTTCCTCAGCTAGGCGGTGGTGGCACACCACTATAATCCCAGCACTGGGGAGGCAGTGAATTTGAGGCTAAGATGGGCTATAGAGTGAGTTCCAGGAAAGTTGACAAAGCTAAACAGAGAAACTTTGTTTTGAAAAAACAAAAAACAAACAAACAAACAAAAAAACCAAACAAACAAAAAGAAGAAGTTTCCTCTCTTTTGAAACATATGACAAATGGAATACACACACACACACACACACACACACACACACACACTCACACACACACATGCATACACACGCTTCTGTATCTTAATGTGTTTGGTAGTCTGGGAGGTTTAGCTGCTACTCTGTGGTTAGGTTTTTGTTCATTTTCAGAGCAAATTTTTAATGAACTGTGTCAATATTGGGACATGGATCTGTTTTACAATATGAAGTAGTTCTAGAGTGTTGCCAGCTACCTTAATTCACAGATAATGTGTTTTATCCTCAATAGTGAGCATGCAGCTGCTACAGGAAATGTCTCCTCAGCCCCGGGAGAGCTCCTATATTACACTCATTTCCTATGCTTTCTTCTGTTGGCATCCTGACATCATCTGTAAACATTATTATTTTATTGGATCACTGACTATGTGAATTTGACTGTCAGATCTTCTCCTCTTTGCAAGGGCCAGAGAAGATACTGTTGTGGACCAGGATACACCGCTTTGCTGTTGTGAGACAGCAGAAATGGAATATAGCTGCACTTGGTGTGGATAGATGATCCTCATTTGATGGATAGTAGAATTTCTGGAAATCCCTGGATGGATTGATATTCTATAACCACTTTAAAGCTGTCACTACACATTCTTTAAAAAGAAAACTTGGCTTCATTGTCAACGTCTTTGTACCCCCTTTGAAAAGAATCTACTTGCTAATACACTACCTGTCCAACTTACAATTCCACTTATGAAATTTACAAAAAAAAATCTAAAATTCATACAGAAGCCCAAAGAGCATTAATTTGAGAAAATTAAATCAAGCCTAAAATCTGACATGACATTAATATTCAAAGAATACAAAGATCTCTTCTAAAAGCAGTAGCAAAACCAAATTTGCAATTACAAAAATTGAGCAAAGGCTATACATATAAATGTATCAAAAAATATAAAATCTCAGCAATAACATTGCCAAAATAAAACCTGAATAATGACCATACCAGTCAACATGCCAGTATAGGAAGTACACAAGACCCACATGTAGGTGAAGAGCTACAAGCAATCAATGACTAATAGAAGAGGAAGAATAACTTTTCTGTGGATGAATGTCCCACCATGACCCGCTGATTGCTTATACTATGTGTGTGTGTTTGAGTGTGTATGTGTGTGTGTTTGAGTGTGTATGTGTGCCTATCATCTATCTACCTATGATCTATCTATCTATCTATCTATCTATCTATCTATCTATAAACACAAGAGGTTGGGACTCCTAGAGGCATCAGTGTGGGAGGAGGGGAGAAAGACAGAAGTTGGAGGAATGGAAAGGGAAGGCCAAAAGTGATGCAAATACAGAATACTCATGTATGAAAATTTCAAATTCTGTAAAAATTGCTACTCCATACACAAAACTATACAATAACTCCAATCAGACAGGAACTGCATTTCAAAGCGTTAATGGGCTCTTATTTTATATGATGAATTACAATAAAATAGAAAATAGTAAAACTCGATAAGGACACAGAAATGTTGGAGCCACAATTCTGTGGTGGTGGTGATTTTAATGAAACAGACACTATGGTAGTGAAGTTGCTTAAAAGATAAACATGTAAGTATCAAATACCTAGTCATAGATCCCAATCTCAATCTTTCAATCTGTCTTGTGGCTGTATGGGCAGGGGGAGAAATACCCATCCCCCCATCAATGCCTGAGGCAGGTGTAAGAGCTGGCTCTGAGGCCATTAGAGCAGGAGAACTGTCTCTGCCTCTGCCAGCTGCAGCACTTAGGAGAATGGCCTCTGCACTTTGCCTAGGCAACACAGTAGGGCTAGTCCTGAAGGTGTAGGTGTGGGAAAACCATCCCTGAGGATGTGAAAGCAGGAGAACTGGCCCCGCCCCTTGCTCATTGGTGGGCAGTGCAGGAGAGCTCACCTTGGTGATGAGGACAAGGGGGAGTTGGAGAACTGAACAACCCTGCAACTCCCCTGGCTCAGAACCAGGGTTATGAGTTGGCTCACTCCAGCATCCACCCCATTTGGGATCTGCACAGGAATCCCTTTAAAAAAAAATGTACTTGCTAATACATAATCTACTTGCTAATAATAATAATAATACTTGCTAAATGCTGCAGAATCCACAGCACAGGCTATACAGCAGGATAACCAAGAGGAGTTCCAGTGAGGACCCAGCACTGATAGTATAGCAGAAACCAGAGGCCTTGAACTAGAGCAATGATTCTCTGCAATGAACACTTGCAAGTAAAAACAGATGGAAAAAAGGTTTATTGCATGACTCACGGCATCACACTACAGCTTCTATGATGAGATTGATTTTTCTTTTCTTTCTTCTTTTTTTTTTCTCTTACATTTTATTTTATTTTTTGTGGGGAGGGGAGGTTGCAAGGGCAGAGGGCAGATATGAAGGGACAGAGAAATGGATGGGATAGAGATGCATGATGTGAACGACACAAAGAATAAATAAAAAAGAAAGTTAAATAAAAGAAAGAAAAGAGACATACATAAAAGGGACTATTATTTGGGTTTTATTAAGGAAATTTCATGGTATCTGACAACATGGGTAAGCCTGGAAAGGATTATTCTAAACAAAGAACCCATCACTGAAGATAAACTATACATGATCCCCTTCACTTAAGTGTAGTAACTAAATTTATGCTAAGTACATCAGGGTATGGAGAAAGATGTCCAATTGATGTCCTAGATCACAGTAATCAGTTGATGTCTTTACGGCATAGCTCATACAAAATGGGAGTGAATACACACTTAGGAAGCACACATTCCACACAATTTTTAAAAAATCCACTTTTGTTTTGAAATACTCATGTAAACTAATCAAATATTATTGTAGTTTGCCAGTTCACAATTAAGATATTGATGGAGAAGCAGAAAAAAATTTAAAAAACGTGTATTAAACCTACCTCAACCAATTGTTCATTTGATTTTCTTTCCAAATCCTCTGTCAAGTTCATAATCTCAAGAACATGGTATTTGAAATGGACTAAGAACTGATTAAGTCATATGACTGTGGTACGCATAAATCAGATTAGACACCTTATTAAAGCAAACAGGGGAACACCCTACTCCAACCCTACTTTTCCATGGCAGCTCAGATGAAATGAAGGGAAAGCTTTGCATTTCAGCTGCTCATCTCCAATCTTTCTAGCAGGGACACCCACCCAGTTGGTAGTGATGCTGTTGCTGTTGCATTCTGTTATTGATATCATAACACTTTTTAATTTTTGTACGGTTTTGGCTTGCTATACTAATTGAAAACCCTTGGCTCTCCAGGATCTGCCAAGCCTTTGGATCCAGACTGGGACTGCTGATGCACCCAGCCTCATTGATTGAGCAACTAGCAATCTCTCAGCCTCTATAGTGTACAGACAGCCGTTGTTAGACTACTCAGATCATATTGTGTAAGCCAATCCAATCAAGAGATTTGTTTTTGCATGTTTGTTTTGTTTTGCTTCCCTCCTTCCCTCCTTTTTTCCTTTCTCCCTTCCTTTCTTCCTTTTCTTCTTTTTTATTTTTTTGGAGACAAAGTTTCTCCATGTATTCCTAGCTGTCCTAGAACTCACTTTGTAAATCAGGCTGGCCTCAAACTCACAGAGATCCACCTGTCTCTGTCTCCCAACTTTCCACTCTATTGGAAAATAAAGCCGTGTGCTTGTTAGGCAAATGTGCTACCACTAAGCTGTATTCCTAGTACTGAATGTTGAAGTAACATATAGAAAAAAGGATTTTACACAACCATCTCTTTATTTAAAGAATATCAATTTTCTCTCTTTTAAAGAGTTTTAATTTCTTCGTATGTACACATTGAGTGTGTGTATAACTGTGTGTGGTGGGACATTCACATGCCGAGGTTGTCTGTAGGAGCTAGAAGCAGAAAACAAATCACTTGGTGCTTAAATCACTTGTGAGTGTAAACTGGGTTCTGTAATCTGAACTCTTGTCTTCTTAAGTACTGCGCTTGCTGTTGGTAGCTGAGCCTACTCTCCAACCTAATATTAATTTTCTCAACACTTTTAAGTTATAATAATATATTACTAGTTTAGAAATATGAGAATTGCTTTTCTGAATGTTTTGTTTATGTGGAATTGCTTGAATAAGAAAAGAAAAATAGATGTTATTTATCTAGTCTCTTTCATCAATAAGTCTTAGTATGTGATTTCTTTTGTGTCCTAGCACTTGAAATTAATTTAAACTCACTATACTAGTTGCTCTTTATTTGACTACAATGTTTTACAGATGTTACAGTTTAATTTTGGTGATATTTCAACTTGAGAACCATAATTAATTTGACCCTCTGGGAAGCCAGAGGGCAAAGATGGTCGTGGAAACACAAATGAAATACTGTAACGAGTTTCATAATTGAGAAGCAAACTTCATAACAATGAAGTGCTCACAAGCTCTGAACAGAATAACAAGTGCTTTGCCAAGACTAGAATTTTTAATAGAGCAGAACATATGCAAGAACACTCTGATGGTAGGAGTTTCTGTTCCTCCATCAGCTCGCAAATAAACACTTTGTGGCTTATATTAATTATAAATGCTTGGCCAATAGCTCAGGCTCATTACAAGCTAACTCTTACATTTTAATTAACCCACATTTCTTATCTATGCTTTGCCACCATGTGGCATGGTAGCTTTTCTCAGTACAGCATGTCCATCCTGCTTCTCTCTGCGTCTACTGGTGACTCCTGACTCTGCCCTTCTCCTTTACAGCATCCTCAGTTTGGACCCCCTGCCTAAACTTACTCTGTTCAGTTATTGGCCAGTCAGCTTGTTTATTAAACCCATCACAGCAACAAATTTGCAGAGTGTTCAAAGGGATTATTCCATGGCAATACTTTTATAGAGGCTGTTGAGTTTAATGTGTGTTTTTTAAGTGTTGCATTCAAATTTAATTTAAAGGAATGTGGGGGATATTTTAGGAAGTAACATCTTTAAGGACATACTCAGTGTAATATTAGAAAAATAAGGAATCTGAATGGATTGGTATAACTTTCAAAATTTTAAAACTGAAATGAAGGATGTGTCAATTTTATTATTTATTTTAAATTCAGAGGGTAAATGGCTGTCTTCTATATAGACATAGGATAGAAGTTTAAGAATTTATAGTACATGGAGTTGGGGATTTAGCTCAGTGGTAGAGTGCTTGCCTAGCAAGCGCAAGGCCCTGGGTTAGGTCCTCAGCTAAAAAAAAAAAAGAATTTATAGTACAAATTCTGAAAGTCAATAATTTAGTGAGTGTCTTATTTACTTTCTTTTGTTATTATGAGACACCATAACCAAGGTAACTTATGGAAGAGGTTATTTGTGGTATAAAATTTCAGTAGACTAGGGTCCATGATCATCATAGTGGGAAGCATGGTGGCAGACAGGCAGGCCTGGCACTGTAGCAGTAGCTGGGAACTTATATCTTTATCTGCAAATAGGAGGTAGAGAGGAAAAACTAATTGGGAATGAATGGTTGTGTTTCTAAAACCTCAATGCCCACCAGCAGTTGACATACCTTCTTCAAGAAGGACACATCTCCTTAATCCTTCATAAACAGTTCCGCCCACTGTGGACCAAGTATTCAAATATGTAAGCCTATGGGCATTTCTCATTCAAACCATCATAAACCTACCTTAAGGGGTTGGAGATTTAGCTCAGTGGTAGAGCAGCCCTGGGTTTGATCCTCAGCTCAACAACAACAAAAAGATTTCATATCACCTTGTCACAATTATGATGATTAATAAAACAAAAATGACAACAATTATTGGTAATGCAGTGGGGGATAAGAACCTTAATCCACTGCTAGTAGGAGTATAAACTAATATAACCACTATGGAAATCAATACTGAAATGTCACATAAAAATTTAAAAAGAGAAGTACTGTAGCCACACTGCACCTGGGCATAACCACAAAGGATTCTTTGATCTGTGACAGAGACACTTGCACATCTGTGCTTACTCCTGCTCTATTCACAACAAGAAGGAAATGGATCCAGCCTATGTGTATAGTAAGAGATGACAGACATTACATGTTCTCTCTCACATGCCGATCCTAACCTTTAATATCTGATATAAGTAAATAAAGGCTTATGAGAGTGAATAGAGACTAGGAAACCAGCTATGAGACCTTTTAAGGAAGGAGCCATATTGAGACGTACTTTGTTCCAGGTGGACAAAAGCCATGTGTTACCTGAAAATAGAAAGAAGGTTATTGGAAGTGACAGGGCACAAAGGAAAATAAGGAGGTAGGGAAGGTGGGAAAGGTAGGGAAAGAAATCAACAAAAGCAAATTTTGCTTGAAAAGTACCATAAAGAAACTTAATTGCACATTCTTTGGGTATATGCCCAAGAGTGCTATAGTTGGGTCTTGGGGGAGATGGATTCCCAATTTTCTAAGGAAGCGCCATATTGATTTCCAAAGTGGCTATACAAGCTTGCATTCCCACCAGCAGTGGAGGAGAGTTCCCCTTGCTCCACATCCTTTTCAGCATAAGCTGTCTTCTGTGTTTTTGATCTTAGCCACTCTGACAGGTGTAAGGTGGTATCTCAGAGTCATTTTGATTTGCATTTCCTGGATAACTAGGGATGTTGAGCAATTCCTTAAATGTCTTTCAGCCATTTGAGCTTCCTCTGTTGAAAATTCTCCATTTAGTTCTATAGCCCATTTCTTAATTGGACTGTTGGGCATTTTGATGTCTAATTTCTTGAGTTCTTTATATATTCTGGATATCAGCCCTCTGTCAGATGTGGTGTAGGTGAAAACCTTTTCCCATTCTGTAGGCTGTCACTTTGTCTTGTTGACCATTTCCTTTGCTCTACAAAAGCTTCTCAGTTTTAACAGGTCCCATTGATTGATTGTTTCTCTCAGTGTCTGTGCTACTGGTGTTATAATTAGAAAGTGATCTCTGGTGCCAATGCATTCAAGAGTACTTCCCACTTTCTCTTCTATCAGGTTCAGAGTAACTGGATTTATATTGAGGTCTTTGATCCACTTGGACATAAGTTTTGTGCATGGTGACAGATATGGATCTATTTGCAGCCTTCTACATGTTGACATCCAGTTATGACAGCACCATTTGTTGAAGATGCTTTTGTTTTTCCATTGTGCATTTTGGCTTCTTTGTCAAAAACTATATGTTCATAGGTGTACGGATTAATGTCAGGGTCTTCAATTTGATTTCATTGGTCCACATGTTGGTTTTATGCCAGTACCAAGCTGTTTTTATTATGGTAGCTCTATAGTAGAGCTTGAGGTCGGGGATCATAATGCCTCCAGAGGTTGTTTTATTGTACAGGATTCTTTTGGCTATCCTGGGTTTTTTGTTTTTCCATATGAAGTTGAGTATTATTTTTTCCAGGTCTGTGAAGAATTGTGTTGGTAATTTGATGGGGATTGCATTGAATCTATAGATTGCTTTTGGTAAGATTGCCATTTTTACTATGTTAAAACTGCCTATCCATGAACATGGGAGATCTTTCCATTTTTGACATCTTCTTCAATTTCTTTAGTTTTCCTTAAATGTCTCTTGATTTTAGCCGTCCCTCCCTCAATACCCCCACTCAGTTTATGCTCCCATTCAAGCCCCCCCCCCAAATCCATCCATTTACAGCAGGGAAACACAATGCAGAGTTTCCTCCATCTTGTATTCTTTATGAGGCTATTTCAGATTTCACTAGAATTTGATCTACTTGATTGAGAATCCCATGTAAAATTATTCAACCCTATTCCAGAACCAAAGGTCAGGCTGTCCTGGCTAATTTATCTTAGATTTTGTGAAACTGCCTGCTTGTACAGAATACCCTCCAGCTAACCACTTACCTTCACTTCTGTTAGATTGGTTTGGGCTTTTTCAAAGCTCCCTGCAGCTGCCAAATGAGATGGCAAGACTTGGTTCCCAGCTTTAAACAAAAATCCATGTTCTAAAACTCAGGGCCACATGTGGGTCCTCAAGTGCCTGATGTGATTCCAACTACTTGGAATAAAAACTTTCAATTGGGTATGTATTATATCTGAATGGTCATCTCTGGTGGGATACCCATAACTATTTATTCTATTTCCCTAACCCAAAGAGATCTATCTGTCCTCCCTAGTCCCTTACTCTACATGAAACCTCTGTGGTTCTATGGATTATAACTTGGTTATCATTGACTTAACAGTTAACATCCACATATAAGAGAATATGTACCATATCTCTTTCTGGTTGTGAGATACCTCAATCAGGATGATTTTTTTTCTAGCTCCATCCTTTAAATTTTATGATTTCAGTTTTTTAGCAGCTTAGTAACACACCATTATGTAAAAAACTCGTATTTTAATACAATTTTCTGTTGATACAATTGTCTAATTCCAATGTGTTAGCTTATAAACACCTTCAGCAATATAGCAGGATATAAGATCAACTCAAAAAAAATCAGTAGCCCTCCTATATACAGTAGACAAACAGGCTGAGAAAGAAGTCAGAGATACATCACCCTTTACAATAGCCACAAATGATATATATTAGATATCACAGAATATTTTATTATGAATTGAAGTATAATTATCACCAATTTTATAATTGGAAACACTTCAATTTAAAATGTCTGCTTCTTGGTTCATTTATGCACACATATATATCCACTATTTATCTTGTGTGTGTGTGTGTGTGTGTGTGTGTGTGTGTGTGTGTGTGTGTGTGTGTGCGCGCACATGCTCACTTGCCCATGTTTATGGATTTAACTCAGTAGAGGCTCCTCACCAAAGAATCAAATGTACTGGTTAAATGTATTAGAGACAAACTCAGAGTCACCAATGTGTGTTGGTATTGAATTAAAGAAAAAAAATCGAGGCACTTCCTTTTGGAGTACTTTAATGAAGAGCTGACCTTAGTTTGAATTATCTACTTTTCTCCACATGTCTTCTGTTGGTCTTCTGTGTGTTGTATGAGTTTGAATCTATGCCTGACTGAATGCTGTCTTCCATGAATCTGTACATCTGTCCCTTCGAGGGTCTTTTCTCTATATTTATTGAACATAACAGAAAGCATGGGGAAGCTGTGAAAGGTAGTTTACAGAAATCTTTAACAAAATTTTACAAGGGTTTTAAGTTTTATGGACTCCAACTGACCCCAACTGACCCAGGAGACAAATAAACACATTCTATTAAGCAATATCTATATGTTACTTTCCATATTTATGGTTGATATTTGCATTAGAATGATGCCTTCAAGCTCTGATACTAGAATTCATTTTCATTGCATATATTCATACACACAGGTATGCGGAAGAGTATATAAGTTAAGGTTGCAGCTGTGCATCAGCATTATTTGTAAAAGTTGATTATATGGGAAATTCAGGGTAGCTACTTTGACTGCTACATTTTTTTTTTCTCTCAAAGGTAGCTTAAGCAAAGACCTGGAGTGCACAGGAGGATGTCAGTCTTGTCTTAAGTAACCTCAAGGTGTGTTTTTAACTTTGTCCTGAGAGCCAGCAAACGTCTTAAACTCTCTGAATATACAAGGTATTTTTGTAACAATGCATCACCATTTCTATCTAATATCTATCTCCTCTGTCTGTCTGTCTATTATTATCTATTCTATGTATCATTATCGATCTATCTATCTATCTATCTATCTATCTATCTATCTATGAGCATGTATAGCACCACAGTGTCTGATTTGATGGTATACATATGACAAAAGTTATTCCAGACTCTTGGATGTTGAAAACTGCAAGATCTTAAGCCAGACAGGGCTTAACTGTTTTAAGCTGAGTTCATGCTGTGTTCCCCTTGCTAGACATTTAACAAAATTGAGAGAATTTGAACATAGGATACTCATGAACAGACACACATACAGAAATACAGGTTCCTCTTGAGAAAATATTATTTTCATCAGATAAAGAACAATGTAACACTATGAAAAGAAATGAAGATTTAATGAATTTATTAGAAGTTGTCACCCACTTCTTCTATGTATATGCCTACCTGTGCTATGCGCTTATGCATATTATTCTCAACACTGCAAAAGTATAAAATGGTGATTCAAATCCTGCCTCTCTGATATCTTAGTCCCTTATCTAATATAGTGAATGACCCGTCTTTCTTAAATTTTCAACTTTAAGCAATATCATTTGATACCCTATCGGGAAATACATAACATATATCTCAAAATGTTATTGTTCAAATGCATACTGAGCTTCACTGTTATAAACTGTGAGTTTATTTTCAGAGGTTTCATGTGTCATCTCAAATAACATCAAATGCTATGAATAAAATTGTCGTTACTGACCCTTGTACTTCAAGCAGCACCTAGTTTGTTCCTGGGCTGGAAGTGAAATGTGTGTCCTTATTTCTTCTATTCTGGTCTTCAGTGTTATTGGCCATACTCTGTGCTTCATAGTGTAAATGACTCAGAAACATAGCACTGTCATCTATAATTTTAAATGACAGATCAATATCTTCATCGTTATTAATACTAGTGCCTATTGTTTGCACACTATAATTTTCTTCCACATATGCAGTATACTTTGATGGTATGTATGCACACTTCAGTCCTTCTTTCCCAGCTACTACTGGTCTCTTCTATGAATAGACCTCCTACTTTTGTATTTACTTGCTTTTATTATAAACTTAACATATGAAAGACAGTGGACAGTGTTTATCTGAGTCTGGCTTTATTTTGATGATCTACAGTGCCATCTAACTTAGCTGAAAATGGAATGATCTCCATCTTTATTAATGAATAATTTTCTATTGAGTGTACATCTCATTATCCATTTTTTTTATCCATTCATCTTCTGCTCTTAAACTGATGAACTACTGAGAACAGTGTAGCAGTAAACTGTAAGTACAGGTCCTTCTGTTGTGTGCTGATAATGACTTTTTTGGGGACACAGCTAAGAGTGTTATAGGAGGAGCAGATTAGATTCCGATTTTAAAGTGTTTGTTTTTCTAACTCCATTCTGATTTCCACAGTAGTTGTTCTGGCTCACATTTTGACCAGAACTATATAAACATATCTGTTCCATGGAACCTTTGCTGGTCCTTGTTTTCCTTGATGTGAACTCTCCTGACAGGGGCGAGATAGAGACTTAATGCCTACATTTTTCACTTACATTTTGATTCTTTTTTTAAAAAAAATTATTTTAAAATTAACTTCATTTTACATATCAACCACAGATTCCTCCACCCTCCCTCCTTGAACCCCCCGGAAGCCCCCCTACCTCCCTCCCATTCCCACCTCCTCCAAGGCAAGGTCTCCCCTGGGGAGTCAGCCCAGCCTGGTAGACTCAGCCAAGGCAGATCCAGTCTCCTCCTCCCTACACCAAGGCTGAGCAAAGTGTCCCAGCATAGGCCCCAGGCTCCAAAAAGCCAGCACATGCACCAACAACAGATCCAGGCTCTACTGCCTGGGGGCCTCCCAAACAGTTCAAGCTAATCAACTGTCTTGTCTCTCTTATCCAGAGGGCCTGATCCAATTCCATGGGGGTTCCTCAGCCATTAGTTCACAGTTCATGCGTTTCAATTACTTTGGCTATTTTGTTCCTGTGTTTTTTCCAATCATGGTCTCAATATCTCTTGCTCATACATTACCTCCTCTCTCTTGCCAATTGGACTCCTGGAGCTCCACCTGGTGCTTGGTCATGGATCTCTGCATCCACTTCCATCAGATACTGGATGAGAGTTCTATCATGACATCCAGGGGTGTTTGGCCATCCGATCAACAGAGCAGGTTAGCTCAGGCACTCTCTCGAACATTGCCAGTAATCTACAGTGGAGGTATTTTTGTGAGTTTTCAGGACCTCTATACCACTCCACTTCTTCCTGTTCCCCTGGGGTCTTCATTCATCATGGTATATCCCTCCCCATTCTCCCACTCTGCTCCTGGTCCAGCTGGGACCTCCCTCTCCCCTAAGCTCTCTTTCCCCGGACTCCTGCCCTCCATTAGCCATCCCCCATTCCCAGTTTGCTCATGTAGATTTCATCCATTTCTCTGTCATTGGGCTATCCCTGTGTCTTTCTTAGGGTCCTCTTTACTAGGTAGCCTCCCTGGAGATGTGAGTTGCAGTCTCATTATCCTTTGCTTTACATCTAGTATCAACTTATGTGTGATTATATAACATGTTTGTCTTTCAGAGTGTGGATTATCTCATTCAGGATGATTTTTTTTTTAGTTCTAACATAATAAAGGCAATTTACAGTAAGCCAACAGCCAACATCAATGTAAATGGAGAGAAACTCAAAGCGATTCCACTAAAATCATGAATAAGACAAGGCTGTCTGCTCTCCCCATACTTATTCAATATAGTACTTGAAATTCTAGCCAATGCAATAAGACAACATAAGGAGATCAAAGGGATACAAATTGGAAAGGAAGAAGTCAAGCTTTCACTATTTGCAAATGATATAATAATATATATACATAAGTGACCCAAAAAATTCGACCAAGGAAGTCATACAGCTTATAAACACCTTCAGCAATGTAGTAGGATACAATATTAACTCAAAAAAATCAGTATCCCTCCATATACAAATGACAAGTGGGCAGAGAAAGAAATCAGAGATACATCACCCTTTACAATAACGACAAATGATATAAAATACCTTGGGGTTACTCTAACTAAACAAGTGAAGGACCTTTAAGTCCCTGAAAAAAGAAATTGAAGAAGATGTCAGAAAATGGAAAGATCTCCCATGCTCATGGATAGGTAAGATTAACATAGTAAAAATGGCAATCTTGCCAAAAGCAATCTACAGATTCAACGCAATCCCCATCAAACTTCCAACACAATTCTTCACAGAACTGGAAAGAATACTCAATCAATACTCAACTTCATATGGAAAAACATTTTATTTCTGATAGTGGTTCATACCATAATTGAGAAATGGTGCACAATCTTTATAATACTATGCTTGTTTATTTAATATTTAAAGTACAACTAAGTAGTGTGACTATGAGTAGATAGAAGATATTTTAATTTCTCTGATATGTGTGTGCATGGTATGTGTGATGGTTATTTACATGTGTGTGCACATATGCAGGAGCCAGACATTGATATCGAGCCTATGTCTCCATTGATCTTCACTTTGATTTGTGTAATAAGGCCCCTTTTACTGAACCCAAGACTTTCTGTCTTGGCTAGACTGACTGGGCAGTGAACTCCAGGAATCATCATGTCACCATTACTGCCAATGTAGGGTTACAGGGGTGAATCACCACACCAGGCATTTCTATGACTTCTGGGAATCAAAACTTATGTTCCCATGCCTGTAAAGAAAACACTCCACTGACACATCTCCCTGTTAGGACCCAAACCCCAAAAGACTCTTGTAGTAGGAACTGTTAGAAGGTCTTATCAATAAAAACAAACCCTGAGCCAGAGATTGGGGTAAACGCTGAAAGATCAGAGAGACAGAACAAGCCATAGCCAATCTCACCAATTCCTCAGCTGACCTTGTTTCTTTAAACTGGAAACCTCTGTGTCCTCATCCAAATGGATCTCAGCTGAAGTGATAAAAAAAAAAAAGCCTAAAATCAGCTGGGCGGTGGTGGCGCACACCTTTAATCCGAGCACTTGGGAGGCAGAGGCAGACGATCTCTGTGAGTTCGAAGCCAGCCTGGTCTCCAAATCGAGTTCCAGGAAAAAGCTACACAGAGGAACCCTGTCTCACATAACAAAAACAAACAAACAAAAAAACCAAAGCCTCTACTAGTTCCAGGTCCTTATTCCTTATATACCTTTCTACTTCTTGCCATCACTTCCTGGGATTAAAGCATGTGTCACCATGCCTGGCTGTTTCCAGTGTGGCCTTGAACTCACTTACAGATCTCTGCCTCCAGAATGCTTGGATTAAAGGCATGTGCTACCACCACTCAGCTTTTGTGTTTACTTGAAATGGCTTGCTATTTCCTCTGATCTCCAGGCAAACTTTATTAAAGCACAAATAAAATATCACCACAGACTCTGGAAGGGTTGCTGGTGTCTTTCCTCAGAAACTTGTGAAACGGGTTTCTGTCTTCCATAAGGAGTTTTTTTTCCATTATCTTCCCTTGTATTTGACAAAAGGGGCATTTCGTTTTTAATTGACATATACCTGAGGTTACATACCAGAGCCTGTGCTTCTGTACAGACTCCTCAGGTTCTGTCTTAGGGTTTTTCTTGCTGTGAAGACACCACATGTCGTTAACAGTTTGGGAGGTTCAGTCCATTATCATCATGATAAGGAGTATGGCAACATACAGGAAGTACTGGTACTGGAGCTGTGAGTTCCTACCTTTAGATAGGCAGGCAATAGGAAGTCAACTGAGACACTCTGTGGTATCCTGAGCATAGGAAACCTCAAAGCTCACCCCCACAGTGACACACTTCCTCTGATGAGGCCACACCCATTCCAACACAGCCACATCTCCTGATAGTGCCACTGTGTATGATATTATGGTGGTCAATTACATTCAAACTACCACAGGTCCCTAGTAACATGTACCTATTATGTATATTAAAGCCCCCACTCTAGCCTACTGGGCATTCCCACCTGTACCACTCCTTTACCACTATGCTAGCTCCCAGGCAGTTCCACCTTACAACTGGCAGCCTTGGGCTTCCCCAGACGCCTCAGGCTATTCTCTCTTCCATATTTACAATAGGCCTTTCTTTCAGATGCACTCACATGGAGTAGTCCAGTTTGTTGGTCTCACTGTGCCTTGTGTTAAATTTCCATCCCAGAAGAAATATTTTTGAGTGAGAAAGTCTAGAGCATTTGATAGAGCAATGTGAGAAAATGAGGAAGATGTAGGGGGTAGGAAAACAGGATAATTTGCTGTTAGTTGATAATGTATCCTTTCTGCTGCAGACTGCCTTTAGCTGCCCTTTCCCAGGGTAATTCCCTTATATTCTCCTTTGTTTTTCATTTTATCAAAAGCACATACCTTTATGCATCTATTTCTAGTACTGTATTTTTAAATATCTGATATTAGCTATCTTAATTTACATTGTCCGTCTATACAGCAATATATAAGAATATTGTCTTATTTCCTCTGTAATGTGATTGTTTAAATTTTAAGTTAAAAATGATCTGTTGGGGCCTGGAGAGATGATTCAGTGGTTAAGAGCATTGACTGCTCTTTCAGAGGTACTGAGTTCGATTCTCAGCAACCACATGGTGTCTCACAACCATCTACAGTGGGATATGATTGTCTCTTCTGGCATAAAGTTGTACGTGTAGATACATAAAATAAAAAGATTTATTTATTCATATTCAGTTAAAACTTAAGGAAATGAATCAATAAATAACAATCTAGTTCAGTATTTTTGTCTCGTTTAATTTCTTCATCTGACTTAAATATAATAATCACAGATAAATCATACATGGGAGAAAATGGTGTTGTTTGACTACTTTCCCCCACTCAGGAACAAAACTCATCTTGGGGTGCCTGTTACTAGCTTTAAGAAATAGACAGAAGCTGTTTCAATGTACAGACCAAACTCCGCGTGTTTTATAAAAAAATAGTTCATCACAACAGAAAGTTTTTAAGTCTATAACTGTAACCTAAAGAAATTATCTAATCTCATGATCCTGTGTTCAATGAAATGATGCTGGTTCAGACTTGAGGCTGATCTGAATGTCAATAAGAGGCACTGAGCTGCATGGGGGCTATGGAGAGGGGTTCCAGGACCGTGTGCAGGCACCCTGGAAACAGGAGCTCAGTAAGATGCACTGAGCTGCATGGAGGCTGTGGAGAGAGGTTCCAGGACCGTGTGCAGGCACCCTGGAAACAGGAGCTCAGTAAGATGCACTGAGCTGCATGGAGACTATGGAGGGAGGTTCCAGGACCGTGTGCAGGCACCCTGGAAACAGGAGCTCAGTAAGATGCACTGAGCTGCATGGAGACTATGGAGAGGGGTTCCAGGACCGTGTGCAGGCACCCTGGAAACTGGAGCTCAGTAAGATGCACTGAGCTGCATGGAGACTATGGAGGGAGGTTCCAGGACTGTGTGCAGGCACCCTGGAAACTGGAGCTCTTCTTTCACTTTGTCTTACGAGACAGGTTGTGACCACAGTGCCTCAGCTGCTCTGCGATTCACCCTGTAGCTGGGCAAGTCTATGCTTGGGATCTCTTGCCCCAGAACACTGATTAGGTGAGATTACAGCCCCGTGTCACCTCAGAGCACCAAGTATGTGGGATTACAGCACTGCGTCACTGGACTTCACCTCTAGGTTTTGTTATATGTTTTCACGCTGGTTCACTTTTAGGTGTTTCGTCATTCTCTTGCTATGCATCATCAATTTGTGCTGCTTGGAAGTTTGTTATGTTTACACAATTTATCAATGGCTGTCTTGATAATGATGTTTAGTTTCATTGTATTATTTCAGTCATATTTAATTTTGATTTCTGGATCATGGTATTATTTACCTTGGAGGATATAGTTACTAAAATAGGTCATAGTTCTTATATTTGTGTGTGTGTGTGTGTGGATTTACATTAATATATCAACAAAGTAAAATTATCTCATGTAGTAGGTTCTATATTTATATTTCTTATGCCTCTTATTGGTTAATAAGATGGATATAAAAATATAAAATTGTACATTGATTTTTCTCTCTTGTTTCTGGCTTTATAGCTTTACCTTGTGAATCTTTATGTTGAGTTTATGCTTGTAATTGCATAATGTAGAGGGTATGAAGGAAGCCAGGAATGTTAAACATGCAGGTAGGTCTCTTCATGAAGGAGATGTTTTGCACTCAGAAGGCTGGAACTGGATGTTGTTAATAACCTGGTGATCTGTGTCATCTGTTGGGTTTGGCCACTGCTGAATCCACCAGACAAGTATGTTAATCCCAAACTTTTCCTCCCCAAGTCTGTATCTTTGTTTCTCAGTAAATAGAACCCATTCTTAGGGGAGGTAACACATGTACTTTGCAGTTTTGCGACCTCTATGTTATGTATGAAAATTTTATCAACAAGGTATACCATTGTTTGTTCTGTTAAATATCAGTTAACACAGATCTTCCCATAAACCCTTAAGCTATAGAACCCATCTTTATGGAAGAGGTCACAGATACTTTGCAAAAAGTATTTTGATGTAGTCATGCCTTAAACTTTATTATGCTCATGGGGATTGAGATAATTGTTCCCAGGAAAACTTTTTCAAAAATTGTACTACACTTAAATATGCCTAGAATAAATGGTGTTGTGTCAGACTCTAGAAGACTGGATGAAAATTGGCTAACTAAGCTGTGTTGAACCAGATTTCTTTCTTTGATCTCACAGATCATTAATCTGCCAGTTTTGGATTTTGCAGGGACCCTCATAGCATAAAGACTTGTTGCTGTAAATTGCTTATAGAAAACTGATACTTTATTAGTTATGAAAGACATAACAATAATCTCCTGAAACAGATTATTAAGAATTCTGAAACTAGCTTGATAATCTGGCATTGTGAACAGTAGTTGTGACATGTACAAAATTTGTTTTGGAAGACTTAGAGTTTTTATTAAAAGCACAGTCTAAATGCATATCTCAAATCTGTTCTTAATTCCTTGCTATCTTCTTACTATTTTTAAATTCTGTTGATCTCAGTAGGAACACATGAAGTTAGTTTAAGTCATATATATTTTTAATTTACTTGTTTTTATTTTTGATTTATTTTGTTTTGTTTCTACCAGATTCCTCTCCTAATCATTGTTTTCAATATATTTACCCAAGAATAACAATACTTTTTTTTTATAACTCTCAACTGGACACATCAATTTTCATATAAAGTCAAATGTCCTAAGCAAGTTTACTAAATGGCACTAGGTGGTAAGTTCTTTAAAGCTCATAAATCATTTCTCAATTAGTTTTATTGCATCCATCACTTCTAAAAGCTATATATCAAAATTACCATTGCATTGTGATTTTTATAATCCTATCATAACAGTTTAGGAGCATTGTTTTATGTATTTCATCACTATTATCTGTGGTTCATTAAGAATTATGGCTGATTTATCTTTCTGAAGATGTGAAAGATTCAGCTTGTAATAAAACCCCGGGCCTCTGTGTAGAAGTGGCTGTGCTTTCATTACACTTTATTCAATATTTGTTTTGTCGTTGTCACAAGTTTTCTTGGATTTATCTGATGTTTACTTAACTTTCCATTGTCATGTTGATACATGTGTTATTGGAAACCCAATTACAAGATCTCATGTGACAGACAATCCACTCAACCTTTTCTGTTGAGTGTCATCATTTTCTCTTATGATTTAGTCCCTCCTTTGTCCTAGTTTCTCAGCATTTGTTAGGAAGCAGTCAATGGTGCCACAAACTATATTAAGTGTGAAGTTTGTCATAATACATTAATATATTTTTATTTGCTCAGAAACTCCCAAGTACAATTATAACCCATTCTACATTTTGTATATATCCCAGTGGCTTCCTGACTAGGCATCCATACTCTTTATCCCCTAAGTTATCTTACTTAGACTCCAGCCAGTCTCTTACCTTACACGATACTTTATCCACCTGTTACTATGTGCTTTTTTACTTCATGTTCAATCTGTGTTTTCTCAAACTGCACCTATAAACAATGCCACATCTACTCTGATATTCTTGAAACAATCCCAGATGTATTGAGTGATGGCACTCTAAAGGAAGCATGCTTTCTTCTGAGTCATAACCCAAGTGGTAGAATACTGAGAAGTCAAACCACACACACACACACACACACACACACACACACACACACACACACAAACACACATACACACACATACACACAATAACAAAACAAGTGGAATAAGATAAAGAGAATGTTGGCTATTTCATTATTTGTCTTTAACAATGTGTGTGTGTGTGTGTGTGTGTGTGTGTGTGTGTGTGTGTGTGTATGGGTCTGTGAACCTTCCTGCATGCATGGGTCCACAAGTATATGCCAGTTACCTTACACATTTCAAGTATGTGTGTATGACTATCACTAATGTGTCTTCTACTTTCTTTTCTTTCTTTTTTTTAAGACATAATCTCTCATTGGCCTAAAGTTCACCAGTTTTGTTAGATGGGATAGCCAGGATGCCAACAGTCTGTCTCCTCAATAAAAGGAATACAAAAGAAAACCATCCCTGTCCTTTTATACATAGGTTCTTGGGCTTAAATTCATGTCCTCATTCCTAAAAGACAAGCAATGACTTTGCACACTTAACTATTATCTACCTCTCTACACTTTGAAATTCAAATTCCTTTTCATTAAAAGATTTTTTGTCTGCATTACTCCCTTAAAGTATGATCTATGATAGAAGGGAATTACCATACAGTATTCCCAAAGCTTGGTCAAAACTAGCACAAACATCAAGTACATAAATCCAAATAGTACCATTAATGCTGTTAACAAGTTACAGATTGATTGGATAGTATTAATTGTCATCTTAACTGTATTTGGAATCATCTGTGTATCTGTATTACAACTCTGGACATGTCTGTGGGATGTTATTAATTTTATATTAGTTGATGTGGGAAGACTCATCTTCTGCTTTGTTTTCCTTTTAATTTTTGCGGTATTTTTATTTTATTTTTCCCTTTTATTAAACATAGATTCTTTTCTCGTAAGTAAAATCTGAATACATATTCCCCTCCTTCCATTCCTTCCAGTTCCTTCTCATGTCTCCTGAGTCTACTCCCTTTCTGTCTCTCATTAGAACAGGCTTCTGAGAGATAATAACAAAACATAACAAAATAAAATATATTAAGATGAGACAAAAACCATCATGACAAATCTGTACAAGACAAATCAAAAAAAAAAAAAAAAAGATCCACAAGAGAAGGCAGAAGCATCAGAGACACACTCTTTTTATTTTTTACACACTCTTTCAAACATTCAAGGGACCTGTAAATGTAGTAAGCCAAAAGCTGTAATGTATGTTCAGAGGATAAGGTTCAGACCCATGTAGGCCATGTGATTGCTGCTTCAGTCTATGTGAATTCCTATGAGCTTTGCTCACTTGTTTCCAAGGCCCCTGTTCGCCTGGTGTGCTCCATCCCTCTGTCTTCCCCAATCTTTCTGCCTCCTCTTTTTCAGGGTTTCCTGATCTGTGAGGAAAGAAAATTGATGGAGACATCTTATTTAAAGTCATGTGTTCCAAGGTTTCTCTGTGTGATGTCTGGCTGTGGGTCTTTTTTGTATTTGTTCCCATCTGTTCCAGGAACAAGTCTCTCTGATGATGGCTGAATAAGGAACCAATCTATGAGTACAGAGATTTTCATTAAGGTAAGTTTATTGTTACTTTTTAAATCTTAAACCAATATTATTTGGTTTTACTCTGGTCTCTAGGCTACCTAGTCTCTGGTTCTTGGTCATCCAAGCAGTGTCAGGTATGGGTTCCATCTCTTAGAGTGGGCATTAGATCAGTTCAGATATTGGTTGGTTACTCCTGCAAGGTTTGTGCCACCATTGTCCTAGCATATATTGCAGGCAGGACAGATTGTAGATCAAAAGTTTTGTGATTTGGTTTGTGTTTACATTTCTCTTTTGGGAGCATGCAGAGTATTAATATAATTTCAGGCCAATTCACTAGAACATGGAGGTGGAGGTTCATGGAGCTTGGATGTCTCTGCCTTCATTTAGTTGGGTTGTCATCTTCAGCAATGGGGTCTTCCTGTCAGTTTGTGGAAAGCAACCTATTGTCTTCGCAGTAGCCTTGGTTGTTTCCCTGTGAACTTTTTGAGAAATAGCTCAGTTGGATGAAAGCCAGTTTTGGTACTGAAACCTTAGAGTATTTTGTTAGAGTACTTTGCTTTTGTTAAAGTATTTTGTCACAGCTACAGAAAGGAAATTAAGATAAATTGTCTCACAAGTAGATGTGCACACACACACACACACACACACACACACACACACACACACACACACATTTGAAAAACTAGAACACTTCCATGTAGTTGGAGAGCTTCTCTCCAGCCCCCGCCAAGCCCTGTTAGTCCAACAACCCACTTATTAAATAAACATACAGACATTCATATTATTTAAACTGCTTGGCCATTAGCTCAGGCCTACCATTGTCTAGCTCTTACTCTTATATTTAGCCCATTTCTATTCATCTATACTTTGCCACGTGGCTCGTGGCTTACCATTATCTTATCTCTTTCTTGTCATGTCAGTGGCTGGCAGTGTCTCTCTCCAGCCTTCCACCTCCTAGAATTCTCTTCTCTCTTGTCCCTCCTATACTTCCTGCCTGGCCACTGGCCAAACAGCATTTTATTTATACAGAGCGATATCCACAGCACTTCCATTTCTATCAACAGATTTACTTAGAAGTTGGTTGAAAATTGAGGTTTATTAAGCAGTATATAAAGGGAAGTTGGCCCTGGGTCATCTAGGGAAATTAATTTCTTTCTCTAAAAGAATTGTAGGGAGACAGGGCTCTGTAAGGATGGAATATACTCTTAGGTACCACAGTTCCACTGCAGATGTCCAAGACTGCTAAAATCATCTGGTCAGGGATGTGCAGGACTTTTTTCTAGTGTTGTATCATTATCATGTATATATCATGTATAGACACCATCAATTGCTATTTCACAATGATTACATCTTTAGTGCTTAAGAAAGTTTAAATCATCCAAACTTCATTTATTTGATTATCATTAATAGCCTAAATATCATGACACATAGTAACACATTTGCATTTTCAACGTCATAGTGAAATGTTTCAAAGTAATTTTACTACTGTATTATTTCCAGTTAAAGGTTTTTGTGGCCATTTTTTCCTTTTTTATTTTTTAAAGTAAAGAATTGATGTGCAGCCAATACAGATCTTGAACTCACTGTACAGCCCAGGGTGATTTTGAACTCATTAATTTCATTAGCCTCAAGACTGATAGAATTTCAGGTGTATGCTACCACAGTGAGGTTTTAAGACATTAACATTTTTCGTTTCTTTGTTTTGAGACAGGGTCTCACTATGTAGCTCTGGCTGTTTTGCAACTCACTACATAGACCACGCTAGCCTCAAACTCACAGAGATCCATATGCTTCTGCCCCCAAGTGCTGGAATTAAAGGCATGCACCACCATACCCAGATAATTCACTTTTTATTTTATTTATTTTTATTTATTTATTTATTTATTTATTTATTTATTTGTTTGTTTGTTTTTCGAGACAGGTTTTCTCTGTGTAGCTTTGCACCTTTCCTGGAACTCACTTGGTAGCCCAGGCTAGCCTCGAACTCACATAGATCTACCTGGCTCTGCCTCCTGAGTGCTGGGATTAAAGGCGTGCACCACCACCGCCCAGTGATAATTCGCTTTTGAAACACATTAAAAGCTAGTTTACATCTTTCTTCTCCAGTTGTCAATATATTACATCATTATTGATGATCAATAATTCTTATGCTATCAATTCCAATAAAGTACATTGTACTGTACATACTAGAAGACTTTATCACAGCTAAGTTCATTGTCTGTATCTGAATTCCTTTAGCCTGAGAACTCACTAAAAGTTTGGTTTCAATCTCTGGGTCTAGATGTTACTTCTTTATAAAGTCAAAAATCCTTTGAGAGTGGATTATTAATCTATAGTTTTCTAAATAGGACTAGTCCTTTTTTTATCTTTTATTCCATTCTGTGCTTGAACACACACATACATATATGAAGTCCACTTTAAAATATGTATCAGATACTTAGGTTTAACACAATCACATATTTAACAAATTATAAAACCATTTTTATTATTTTTATTTAAACTTTCTAAGCTAAATATGGCATTGATCCTACAAGTCCAATAAGCCATACATCTATCTACCATTATTAGAAAGATTGAGTCACACATAATACATTCTTTGTAAAAAAAAAATCCTCATTTCATATTCAACAAGCCAAATCTGACAGTATCACATGATCATTGTACATATCCTTTCTACTTTCTTCTTTCTCCTCTGTTGAGACTTAGATCAATCCCATCATAATTTCTTAATTTATTTATTTTTTATTTTTTTATTTTTTAGGCAGGGTTTCTCTGGGTAGCTTTGTGCCTTTCTCCTGGAACTCACTTTGTAGACCAGGCTGTCCTCAAACTCAGAGAGATTCGCCTGCCTCTGCCTCCTGAGTGCTGGGATTAAAGGCTTATGCCACCAACACCCAGCTTCCATCATAATTTCTTACCTGAGGATTTGTTGTCATGGTAGTGGTGACTATTGCTGATTAGATCAAAAGTTTAACCATGATTTATAAAATACAGCCACAATAACAAAATATTGAGTTGTTAACACAATAGGTAAACTGGGTGAATTATATTATTCAACTCATAAATTTAAATTGCTTTTTTGAATAAATAATCTATGGAACAATATGAATGACAGACACACATACACAAAATGAACAACACATGCATTAAATCCCAGTAATGACTAATACAAAATACATTTTAAAGAAACAAGCATTGTTTCAACAGAGGTGCTGAGTGGTAAGACGAATGGATCATGACATGAAAACTAGTCAATAGTAGAAGAAATATTGACAATAATAAGTGATGAGAAACTGTGAGAAGGGAAAACAGTTTAGAAGAGAGACAATTGATGAAACAACTAAGAGATTTAACAATTCCCTTTCAATAAAAGCTTTCTCTCAGTTCAATATTTTGTTTCTATGGGAAGGTAATAATTATTACATCACTTGGACTCCTTGAAGTTGCTATGTAATAGTGCTCAAGTAGCACACTAAACAGATCACTATTTGTTACTGTGCCTCTTACCAGAAGTTACTTTGACATGCTTTACTTTTTCCACATCATTGCTTAGAATATTTATTGTCTAATCATTTACTTAGAGACATTAAATATAACATTAATTTACTAGATACTTCAAATTACTGGTATATAATTATATACCTATGTTTAAAACTAAATAGTTTGCACATTAGTTAGTTTTGACTTATCATTTCAGAATCTATCTATTAATTAATAAAGCTTCATCAAAATAATCCAGTCTGAAACTCAGAAAATATTCTGAATTCTTGTATGTGTGTATATTAGTTTGCACACGTGTTCCTGTTTCTATATCATAGTCAGAACAAATGGAAAGGGAGAAGTGAGAAAGTTGAATTACAATTTTGGCAAAATCAATACATTAGGTCATAATAATCATATTTTAAAGCTATTTCCATATGGTTATTCTTGCAATAGTAAAATATATTTATTATAAAGATATTTTTAACATTTTAAGGATACCAGTGTCTTTTTTGTTATGCTTGACATATTCCTAAGAATTATTTATAAGAACATATGATCAAAACTGTAGTCTAAAAATAAGTTCAATGGTGATTTTTTTTCAGAGATATCTCAAAGAAATAAATTAATATTATGAAATACATTAAGAAAAACATATACACAGTTGAGAGTCTAGGTAAAATTCACTCTCTTCATTAGACTTCTCCAGGAAATAAGGCTATAGGGCAATTGGTGAACTGAGAGATGGAAAGAGGGATGTGATGATAAAAGAATTCCAATTTACTGAATCAAAAGTTCACATGCAAGAGCCTCTAAAAGTTCACATGCAAGAGCCTCTCTACAGGAATTTGAAGTCAAAGGATAAAACATAAGTTGTCATTAATGAATTTACCTCACTTTCTTTTTAGAAAAAAATTGAAGCCTAAAACCTTCCAGGGAAGCTATTCATGAGTAATGTGTCATTTTTGGGCCTTTTGCCTCCAGGTGTCCTCACC
The DNA here is from genome assembly GCF_903995425.1 of Onychomys torridus. NCBI lineage: Eukaryota > Metazoa > Chordata > Mammalia > Rodentia > Cricetidae > Onychomys > Onychomys torridus. Next base: position 62,723,944 of record NC_050457.1, on the reverse strand, counting down.
AAGTTCTCACTGTGACCCTCTTTGTAACATTAATGCATGCTTCAAACATGGAGACAAAATAGCAGTCCTTTCTAAATATGCCCAGAGGGTTTGTTATTAAAAGGGCTTGACATCAAAAGAAACTATTTACCAGGTCCTAGTCTACTGGGGTTTTTTATCAGAATCTAACTGACTTGATGGGAAAGAAATGCTGGTCTCTAGCCTGCTTTCACTTTCCATAAAGGGAAAGGAAAGCACACAGCTCAGATACTCTAGCCCCCTGCCAAGTTTTGGGTTAGTAGTTGGCAGCAAAAGTGAAAGCATTAATAAAAGTGATGGACTGAAGACACATGGTCACAGAAAGAATTCAAACTGTAGCACAGTGTAAAATGCTGCCCAAATACTCTACACAGCACCAGAGACCCTTGGCTTGAGTTATTTTTATTGAGTGCATGATGGTTCAGTTTTCAGCAAAAGTTAAATGTATGACAATGAATGGAAAAAAAAAAAACATTTAAAAAGGTAGGTAGATAACATATCAGAATCAGACTCATACAAAGTAGAAATGTTGCAATTATTAGTCTCAGGACTTTATATAATTATGGTTAATAGACTAAATAATAATCAACTCATGATGTCAATTCTGTTTATTTTTAATGGTAAAAACCATTTTATTCCCAACAGACAGATATCATTTCCTTTGAGCTCATAACACACAGATTCAATATACCATGTGAGAACAACAATTTCTTAAGTTCTCTCAGGTACATTGTAAATTGTACATCCTAGTAACATCAGTCTTTATACACTTATGTGGTGATACATATTTGGAAATCTCCACTAGGTGAACCAATGATTGATTTTAAAAAAGTGATCATTCTAAACAGTCTCAGCACATGAGAGATCCATTCACAGGAACTCAGTGGTATAGAGGGCTGCTTGTGGCTAATCACTGTTCTTTTTCTAGCTGTAGGCTGAAGTGCACGTTTGTGCTCTTTCTGTCTAAATAGCTGCAGATAGTCCTGTTCAGCAGGGCAGTGCATCTCCTGGCAATGTTAATGTCTTGCAGTTCTTTGAACTAAGGAGCCATTGTGGATGGCCATGGTCATGAAGATTTCCATTCACTTGTGTGACTATGTTTGCAATTAGAATACCTCTTCTAAATAGCTGTTGTGCAAAAATTACTTTCAATACTAGATGGGTGTCTGTTGCTTAAGAGCCATATGGCCCATGGCACCATCTTCCCATTATCGCTACACACTCAAAGGTTACAAGTCAAGCTCTAATTTCTAAGCTCATGAGGAAGGGGAGCTATGAGAAGCATTTGCATGTAACTTATTCTCCAGTCTTTCTCTAGTTAAGAATGAAAGTAAACAGTTTCTTGATCACCTGGGCAGTGTTGGGCATGGCTTTCACATCATGGAGTGAGTCTTAAGTCAAATCAGAGTTTGGTTGGTGACTCGTACAACTTTTGCACCACTATTACACCAGTATGTCTTGAAGGTAGATCACCGTTGTAGGTTGCAGGGTTTGTAAGTGGGTTGGTGTTTGCTTTTCTTTTCTGATATCATGAAGTTCCTTCCAGTAACATGAACCATGCTCAGTAGGAGTGAGAACTCTAGGTAGGGACCAGCTTGACTTCTTCATGTTCAGTGGATTGTGTTTGTGTTTTCTTCAGCAATATGGCCTTACCAATAGTTTGTGGAGAGCAACCAATAGCTTTGGCAATAGTTTGTGGTATTTGGAGATGTCTACTGGGCTCCTTTAACCAACAGTTTGACTAGATGTAACCAGTTATTGGCACTGGAGATTTTATGTGGTGACAAGAGACATCTAGCTGGGGATTTATCTCCCATGGTATTGCAGAATTCCATTTAATTTATTTCCTATATATTTATATATTATATTATGTGTTTTTATATATAATATAAATATATTTATGAAGCTTTTACTGTATTGGTTTTCCATATGACTCCTCAAGTGGCCCTTAGTGTTACCCTTAGCCCATTTTCTCTCCCCCTCCATTTGTTATCCTCTCTTTCAAGTCCTTGCCCCATCCATCCATAACTATCTGTTATATTTCCCCTTCCTTGGGAGATCCTCTCCCACCTCTATTACCTTACTCTCTATATAATCTCTGTTATTATATGGATTTTAGCCTGCTTTCAAAGGCTTAATAGCTAACATCCACATACAAGCAAATATATACCACGTTCATCTTTTTTTTTTTCTTGGTTTGAATTACTTCACACAGAATTTCTTTTTCCTAGCAGCATTTATTTACCTATAAATTTTATGTTTTATTTTATTTATTTATTTTCAAATAGCTGAGTAATATTCCATTGTGTAAATGTGCTATATTTTCTTTATCCATTATCTATTGATTGACATGTAAACTGTTTTCAATTTCTGACTATTATGAATAGAGCATGGAGTAATATGGTTGAGCAAATGCCTCTGTAGCATGATGTAGAGTTCTTTATGTATATGCCCAAGACTTATATATCTAGATTATGAGGTAGGTCTATTTTCTGTTTCCTGTAGAACTGCCATACTTTGACTAGATAGGTCAAAGACCTAGGAGAAAGCAAATATTAATTATTCTGCCAAAGGAACATAGCAATAAAATGATTTCCAATGACATTCTGCTACACTCATAAATCAGTGTCTTGCTCAACTGTCATCAGAGATACTTCATCCTAATAACTGGACAATATGTAGTGAGTGAAAGGCATTGGAATATGTAGTCCTTAATGAGATGTTTCCACCAAATCCCTCCCCTCAGGAATCAAAAAACTCTGTATAAGAAGGCAGAAAGATTGTAAAGGCCAGTTGGAAACACTTCTAAACCAGAGGAGTGATGTCCATGTGAACTTGTAGAAACTGTGGGGACATACAAAGCACCTGCACAGGTTCAAGCCAGGTTGGGCTATATTGCTGAGAGGGGAAGTAGAGACAAACCTCCATCCCTAAACCAGAAGCTATTGTGTTTCCCCCCCAATGCTCAATTTGCTCCAAAAGCAAATAACTGAAAAATAATATGACTTATATCCACACTGGATTATTAAGAGTTATAAACAAAAATAGAATGTTATTTGTAAGAAAACAGGTGGAAGCTGAGATAATTTGAAGCAAAGTATGCCAGATGTGGTGCCATGTGTAGAATCTTGGATTAAAAAAACAATTGAAAAAAGACAAGATGAAAGTGATAGATGAAATTGTAGGGATTATAAGAGCATCAGGTGGAGGAGAGAGGTGAAGAGAATATTTGGAGAGCAAATACATTCATAACAAAATTGCATATGTGGCAATATCACAACAAAGCATACTAATATATGCAACTATTGTGCATTCATGATTGCAATAAAATTATTTTCTAAATTTAATATAAAGAGGAAAATCTGGGAGGGAAAAGCAAGGATATTTTTGCACACTATCAAGAACTTGAACAAATGATTTCCTCAGGCTATTAATGCCATCAGAAAATATATTGTATTATCATCTCTTTTAGAATGAAGTTTGAGAAGCCATGTACAAAAAATACTAAATAGTGCTTGTGCTCTTATAAATAATATCTAATACATTTTCATTTGATTTAACGAAACACTAGTTGTACATGAAACATAACTTATACAACATCAATAAGTACTTATGACAATTTTTGTAATTTATATTTTGTACTTTGATGATATTGATAGGAATTAGAAGTGTGAATAAATAAAAATAATGAATCAAAATGAGAAATAAGTGCAATAAATATAAATCACCTAGCATCATTTTATGCTAATTTGTGTATAAAAACAAATGAAATAAGCTGAACATGATGGCATATAAGATAGTGTCCGTAGATCAAGGTCATCCTGGGTTACACGAAGAGTTGGAGGCCATGATGACACCGTCTAAGAATGTAACAAAATACTCTCATATAATTGATGAAATCCTTACAGTGAATTAAAATCACTTGTGAGTGGTCTACCTTATTTTAAATATATTCTCAGAAACTTGTAGAACTGTGTTACTATATTATTAAATAGCTCATAATAAAATTGAAGACATGATCATCATGAAAAATACTCATTTTTTTCTTATACTTCTCAAATATCTCATTATGCAGATCATCCCTATCAATTATTGCATACATCCTCTGTGTAAGAGGCAATGGATAATTACATTTTTAGAATGCCGCATCTGTTCTGATTTGATTTGATTATCCATCAGTGACTATCAAATTGTGGGATAATTTTGGTTGATTGGCAAAATAAGTTTAGAGCAATTGATGCAACATTTTTGCCCATGGAGTAGAGTTCCCAACTTACTGTTTCCTGAATCATGTTAGGACAAAGATAGCAAGAGCCCATTTCCTTCCTAAGTCACTTAAGCTGACCTGAGGAAAAAAAATCATACAATAATTAACTTTACTACAACATTGAGTTCTCCAATATGTACAATCTAATTTTATCACTGTGATTATTTGAATTCACACACAACATCAGATTTTTTGACTGTTTAAGAAAAAGTAAAGTTTGATTCTTTCTCCAATATGTGAGACTCCATCTTCTAAGTTTGACAAATAAAAGGCATGCCTATTTTCTGACGGCTACCATTTTTTGCTACTCTTCAATAAAGCATTGGTAAATTCTGTTTTGCCTGTCTATTAGTTGAAATATTACTAGCTACTTCTTACTTCCTCTACCAGTGCAATTCATCTGTTGTACAAAATAGCAATATTCATTTTAACAATTCTGTACATTATTTGTTTGGCTATTTGTCCCTGTGCTTTTGCAATCTTGGTCTCAGCAATTCACGCTCTTACAGTCCCTCCTCTTTCTTGACAATTGGACACCTGGAGCTCCACCTGGGGTCTGGCTGAGGATCTCTGCATCCACTCCAATCAGTTATTGGATGAGAGTTCCAGCATGACTGTTAGGGTGTTTGGCCATCTGATCACCAGACTAGGTCAGATCAGGCTTTCTCTCGACCATTGCCAGCAGTCTACAGAGGATGTAAGAGTGTGAATTGTTGAGATCAAGATTGAAAAAAACACAGGGACATGTCATAAGATTGCATGTTTATATCTCCCAAAGTAAAAGCAATAATTACCTACTTACTTCTCTACATTATGCAGAAAAAATTGTTGATTTACACACCAATATTATAAGATATTTTCATTGATCCTAGTAACTTTTAGAATGTATTGATGTCTTAAGACAGACAGGAGGCAAATAGAGAAGATACTAGGCATTCTGATATGACTGGTGGTTCTTACAACAGTTCACTGAACCACTCTTATTGAAACCTTTATTTCCTCTAGTTACTATCCATCCAGTGCATAGTTTTCATGCTCTTCGATATTCTTGCTGGGTGGGTGTAGTTGTGGGGACATCCTGATCATTTATTTATTTGAGAAAAACCCAATTTTACCTCCGTGTTAGAAAGATAATTTTGTTGCATATATGATTGGCAAGCTGGGCCTAGTGATGCAGGCCTGTAATCCAAGCTTCTAGGGCAGAGGTAGGAGGCTCCTAATGCCTGCTGGGGACATGGAGTTAGTTCAAAGACAGCCTAGACAATTTAGAAACACTCTGCTTTAAAGTAATAAAGTAGCAAAAAGACTAGTGACATAGCCTGGTGACAGAGCACATAAGGCCCTAAACTTAATACTTACTACCTGATAATAATCATCATAATCATAACATTCGCCTAAGAATCTTTTATGTTGTTAGTCTTTGAGAACTTGGAATGCATCTGACTACTGCCTTCTGACATTTTTGATGAGAAATCTTCTGACAACCTTGTCAAGAATTTGAGCTTGTGGATTCCTGAGACTGAACTCCTCTCTTCAGGCTTTATGGCAGGCAACTTTACCAACGGAGCAATCTGGCTGGCTCTGTTTTGAGTTCCCAGTGTTCTTTCCAGCAAGACTCCTTCACATCATGGTATGATGTGGTCTCTCCCAGTAGTCTCCTACTTCCTAGCCTCACCATAGCCTCCTTTCTGTGAGCCTCTTTGCCCTTTAATATGATAATTTATTGTAGACACTGTCAATTTTCGTTTTTGGAGGTTGGATAGTTTAGTAAGATTATCAGAAACATCTGCTCTGATTCCTCCATGCACTTAAATTCACTATTCTATATTAACCATTGTCCTAGTTGGTGATGTTATCAGTTACCACTGTGTCAAGGATAAACCTGACTGCAAACTTCAGGCAGTTTCAATCATTTTCAAACCAGAAATTTTTCCTATGACTTGTCCTTGCTTTTACCATATAGTCAATGTCTTCTGTTGGCCTCATCTTTTATGTCTAGAGTGCTAACATGGAAATTCAGAAAATTTAATTTAGTCTGTTGATTGTTGTGTTTCCAAAAGTATTCCAAAAGTTACTTGAAGTGGAAGGTCTGAGACACACCTAAATGAGCAGAGGTATAGTTAGAGTGGCCTCCTGTCATTTGCTTAATTAGTTGTATCCTTCAGAACACGAAGTATCACTGCACAGAGGTATGCAGCAAGATATCTTCATAAACAGAGTTTTAAGTTTTCTTAAGTAAAAAGATACTGTCACAACTATTTTTATATCTCAGAGTCATCAGCATGAACTAATTTTTTTAAAAAAAAAATCCTAAACAGAATAAAATTATTAGTGCAAAAACAGTTTCATTGTATAAATAAAGATATGATATAAATGACAATGATAATAGTAAATAGCAATGCATTTAAACCCTAAAGGTACTGGGAAGATCCCAGTTTTGTAATTTTTCTCCAAGAGGAAGTAATTTTGTTATTTTTGTCCAAGAAAGTGACATCAATTGTAATATAACTCAAATCATCTTTCCAGGAGGGCCCTCTGTGTTTAATGGAGTCCTTGCTAATGAGGGTGTAGAAAAGAGAAGAGAATGAACAGCAATTAGGTTTAACGATTTTCTTTCCCCCATGGAGCTGAACACTAACTGGATATTAAATGAACTTAAGGAAAGGATAGTGAACAGAGGACCCCCACCCCTGACTGTGCAGCCTTCAGAGTGCTCTCCCTAGCACCAGCCTTATGTAGTTGTGCCTCCTTCTGTTCTGCTACTGCCCTGGTTAGTCCACCCATTTCCCTGACTATATTTGGAATAAAGTAGCAGCAAAAAATTCTGTAAGTCATAAAAATATGGAAATGTAAGTGTGAGTATGATACACAACATATAGATTGTATATGATGAAGAGAAATGGTGGAATTTTAGGTGTTGTCTTCATTGGCCTTTTCCTTCTACTTCCTCTCTGAGGCAGTTCTGCTGTTTTGTCTTGTAGGGACACTTCAGTTGTAGAGTTCCCAGCCAAGAGACAAGAACTTTGGAACTCTCACTTGCAGTGTGCCTCAACCTTTCCCTTTGCTCTTCAGGAACTCCAATACGCTGATCACACACAGAGCAATCTGGAGATGATGGGTTTCTGTCATTCTCTGGAGTCTTTTATTGTTCTTTGAGGGAGAGTGCCTTCTTTAGCCATTGAAACTCAGATAGTCTTTCTAGTGTTTCTGTCTGTAGAAACTTATATTTGCAGGAATAAAAGAGGAAAATTGTTTCAAGTGTGAAATTTGTACATGCATGCAAACATGTGTACACATGCTTGTGGAGACCAGGGGTTGACATCAAGATGTCTTCTTCAAGTGTTTCCCAACTTTTTCTTGAGACGAGGCCTTTTGTTGAACGTGGAGCTCACCATTTTGGTGAGATGGGTTGGTCAATGAGGCCTAAGGATGTGCTTCTCTCTCTTTACTCCTTAAACCCCATGTTGGAGTTACAGGTGCCTGCAGCTCTGCTCAGCTTTTATGTGGGTGATTGGTGTCTAACTAAAGTCTTCATGCTTGCCCAGGACACCTTTTACCCACTGAGCGAATACTCTAGCCTGGAATTTCTTCTTGAATGTATATATGCTTCATGCACAGGAAAAGGAAACTAAACATGTCAATGACATAAATAGCTATAAGATGACATGAATTTAGTTTCCTTATGTGTAAAATTTACTTATCCAAGAATAACTAAGAATTACTCTTTTTTTTATAGAAGTATTGCCATTCACACCTTTACTTGTAACCTGTTTGTCCTTAATTATCCTCATATACCATCTGACTATATTTTTTTCATCTAATAACACCACATTATGTACAACAATCTTCTTCTTGTAGAGAACATTTATTTTCTACTAGGAATCACACAATTTCCAGAAAATGAACTATCAAAGCCTGACAATTTTCTTAATTTTTGTAAATTAATACTTATTTTTCATTAAGAATAACTGTTCATTTAATTGATGTATAGTTTTTCAGACAAGGGGAAAAAGATGAAGAAATTTATCACAGCAAAATATGTACTGTTATGACAGAATAAAAAAAAAGCAATCAGAAGATCCAGTTTGAAATATGTGGTTAACACAACACAGAATAAGCACACTAGCAAGGAGTTTAAAATTCTCATATTCACAGAGATCTGGAGAAATACAGTGTTGCTCATTAGCTGAAAATGGAGAAGAACAGAGAGTCAGATTTGAAGAGTAGGTCATAAGAGACCAGATCTGACACCAAGGCACAAGGAAACACAATTAAAATGTTCTCAAGACAATTCATAAAAGGGTGAAATGCATTGCACCAAGTTTTATGACCTAATAAAACTAAAACGGATGTTCACACTGTTGGAAAGGTTTATGAAGAAGAAGGCGAGACAAGGTGATATAAACAGGTGGCTTCTATGACTGCAGAGGTTCTATCTAAAAGGATAGGTGTGCAATGTTTCACTTATAAAACAGAAATAAACTGGGGTTGAGAAATATTCTGCTTGTTTTTTGAGTTTATATATATGTGTGTGTGTGTGTGTGTGTGTGTGTGTGTGTGTGTGTGTTCCTACATATACTTGCTTAATCCATGTCATGTTACTTACATGAATGTTTTCAGGGCTGACCTCTTGGCACTGGACAACCAATGATTGTGCTCTACTCTGAGGAAGACCACCTCTATTTCTGTAAGCTTTCCTCATAGTTGCCTATAGCTCATGGTGTAGGGTTGAAACCTGGGAAAGGAGTCGGAGCCTCAGGGAGTTTTCTGTGAGATATCTCCTAGGAGCATCCAAAGCTATACTTAGAAAAATCTCACCAGCATGACTGCCCAAATGAGAGCTGGACAAGTACAACACCAGGGGACATGGCAAACCAGACAGGCCAAAGCCCCACGAGGCCTCAACCAGGCTCAGAGACTTTTTAATGAGTCTAATTAACTTCTTCTCTTGTGGTGTGCATAATGAATAATGTGCTGAAGTGTGGTTGTAGGTGTGACTCCATCAGAATGCACAAAGTCCACCCGATCACAGGTTGTCTGTACGTGTTTCTGTGTGTCTGCTCTTCCTCAACCCAGTCAGGTTCCCAAATTCCCAAAGTGGCACCCCACAAAAAACAACAACAACAACAATAACAACAAAACACTGACACTACAAGGAACTCGAAATGCACAATAGCCAAATGAGGGCATACTCCAAAGAGAAGCACACAAATAAAAATTTTAAAAAAGACAGACAAAAAAAAAGAAATGTGGGGGAGGGGACATATTCATTGGGTGTAGTTGAGGAACACATCACACCTAATATGTGGGTAGTTAGTTGTCTGTTATACTTTGGACAAGTAATATCTAGATATAGGTATTCATATATTGGTGCTTTGAAGTAGATTTTGAGTAACTAACTTCAAGGGAGGTAAAAGCAATAGAGTTTCTCTCCTAATGAGTCTTTCCAAGTCACATCAGCCAGCTCCCAAATAACATCACAGAGACTTATTAATTATGAAAGTTTGGATTTAGCTTAGGCTTGTTTTTAACTAGGTCTTATAGCTTAAATTAACCCACTTCTGTTAATCTACATTCTGTCATGTACCATCAATTCTGCTTCCTCTGTGTCTCCTGGTATCTCCCCTGCACCTAAATTCCTCCTCTTTCTTTCTATCCCCAGAAATCCCACCTATACCTCCTGCCTACTTATTGGCTGTTTAGCTTTTTATTACATCGACCTTAGCAATACACCTTCACATGGTGTACAGATATCCCATAACAAGCTTCACCTGTTCTTGGACTGTGTTCAAGAACACGCTTTTCATTCCCAAAAGAGGTGATGGTGATTTCAGCTGATTGGGGGAAAATGAGAGAAGGACTGAGGTGCTGCCCAAGAACCCAAGTGTATTCTCTTTTGCACTTTCTGTTTGTAGATGTGGCAATCAACGTGATCCTGTCTAAAAGATGATTTTCTGTTTTTCTAAAAAGTTTTGGGCTTCCTGAACTTTGTCCAGATTGATGTAGTAGAGACTGAGTCAGCCAGCATTTCAATTAGATAGAAGTAGCCTTTTGTGAGAATCAAACTACGATCCTGTTCACCAACCTCATTTGTGATTTTCTCAAAGCCAATAGACAATAAAATTTCCAATTATTTTACAAGGAATTCTATGTGACTCTGTTAATTTAAGAATGAAATAATTTATATAGCTTAAATTGTACTCCCCAAAAAGCTATGTTGATGTCTTAATCTTGAGTACTTCAGAATATGACTTTGGAAACATGTTCATTGAGCCTCTAATTAGTTAATGTGAGGTCATGTAGTAGGGTAGGCAGTTGGTCCTTTATGACTGGTGTTTTTACAAAAGGACAGAATAAGAGACAAGCATTTGATGTCATGTAGTAATGACAGTAGAAACCCAGGTGCTACAGTTGCAATTCGGAAAGTATAGAGTACCAACAGCCAACAGATGCCATAGAGAAGCAAGAAAAGGCCACCATTTCAGCTCTCAAAGGAAGCATGGCTCTATGGACAACTTGAGTTTGGATTTCTAGTGACAAAAAGTGTGAGACACTACATTTCTGTTCTTTCTTGACATGGTTTTGTATACTTACTCATGTCTGATTCTGAAGCTAATAAACTAGTTATAAATATAAATATTTATATGCAAATGAATAATGAATTATATATGCACATACATGAATATATAAATAATATATTCCCTGTAATGAATGGGAAATACTTTCATAAAATAATCTAATTATGATGGCATTAAAACTAATGAAACTGATTTACCTGAGTTAAGATTCTGCTGGAATAGGCAGGTAACTGATTGTCAGTTTGTTTAAATATATATCTGCATAATCATTATTAGGCAGCTTTATAACAAATGGGCATAGTGATGAACAGTTAAGTTATGCTTTCATATTCTGCTTTTCCTTCAGTAGATAAATAATAATAAAACAACATCCAAAGAAAAACATTTAGGCAGCATTCATTATAGAGAAGGAGAAATATAGCTGATGTATTTGTTTCGTTTTTAGCATTGGAATACTAGATCTTCTGAGTATTTTCTTTAAATGAGTCTCAGGAACAACACAGCTTAGCTACTGCTGAGATTTTCCTTATACAAATGTTTGCCCTGATTTTATTTATTTATTTTATGTGTAAGCATTTGTACATATACATACATGGATGACATGGTGTATGTGTGAAAGTCAGGGGATAATTTGTTGGAATAAACTCTTTACTTCTATCATGTGGATCCCAGGAATTGAACTCATGTCTTTTGACCTGGTAGCAAGCCCACTGATGCATTTTGCAAGCCCTGATTTAATAATTAATTGATTGAAGAAAATTATTAAGTATTGAAAACATTCTTTGGTGGTAGCAATTGTAGTTACTGTAACTGAGTACCTTGAAATCTCTACATGTTAGCATAATATTATTAAAAAAATCTCTAACAGGCTGTGTAGGTAGGCAAAGAGATGTTAATGTTCCATGTCTATTCAGAGACCCAGAGCAATAGATGTGTTGTTGTCTTCACAATCTGACTTCAAGTCACCAGTGTATTTCACATTCTTGAGTTATCTTCATTGATAGTGATGCTTCCTAATCTCTCTCCCTTTTAAGTGTGCTTGTATTTTCTGCTTCGTGGATAGCTGTAATAGTCTGTGGATGGAGACAGGAGTACCTCACAGAGGGAGAGGGATAAAAGGAGGATAAAAAATACTAAGGAAGATGGAAAAGCCATAGGGAAATACATTATTTTATCTTTACTTAAATGTACAAATAATTGTTATTATTTAATGTATATACACAGATAAATAATTTAAATGAAGTTATATCCTTTATCATGGTAATGTTTCAAGCCAAGAGATTTCCCAAACAGTATAGGCTATTTCTATTGCCATTAGCTGCCTCCTAGAGCATGAACGTACGACCCTCTTGTTGAAGACACCACATATTTTGAACAGAGAATATTGAGGAATAGAACTGAAACTAACTTAGGAGCCTCCTCCCTGAGGACTATCCCTCACAGTATCTCCAGGTACTATATAAGCTACTAAGGAAGAAAAACTATCAATAATCAGGCTCAGCTATGATATCTATGAACACAACAATGACTAGCCTACCAAGATATGGTGTGATAGTAGCATTCAAATCTTAGGGGTAACCAAGATCTGCCTAACTGGATTTAAGGGCCACTCACTAGAGGAAATCTATGTCTTATACTGTAAACAGAGTCAACTCCACATAGCTGGGGAAATCATAGACTTAAAGCAGACTCTAGTACTGTCATTTTTCTAAACCAATACAACTCTTTCTTGCATTCTAAATACTTATCCTTATACTCACAGATATAACACTCACTCCTGGTCAAGGAAGGCTCTTTCAGCAGCAGCAACCATCACAGAAATCTACAGCTGGTCAAATTGCAGAGAATGCCTAGTCATGTGTTTCTTAATCTCAACTGGTACATCTCTAATGCACCCTCTACATGTAAGGCTTAGAGGGTGGGCAGAAAGACTGTAGGAACTAGAAGACCTGAATGGCTACTGTGCGATTGTGTCTTCTATATAGGATGAGAAGCTGCATCCATTAAAATCCAAATAATATGCTCACCCAAAAGAGAAGTGCACACTGACAACATCAGTTAACATCCAAAACATGGAGAGGGGAGATCTTACAAGGCCCCACCCCTAGTTAAAGAGCTTCAAGAAATAATGGTCACTAAGAGAGGAAGAATTAATCTCCAAGGATGAGCCTCATGATAGATTACCCAGTCCCAAGTGGTCAGCCAAAAAATACACATAAAAGCAAAGGTAAATTGACTCAGCAGGCTGTATACATATATATGAACATGAATACAAGTTAAAGTACAAGTCATTAATTTGGGGTGTGTGTGTGTGTGTGTGTGTGTGTGTGTGTGTGTGTGTGTGTGTGTGTGTGCATGCGCGTGTATAAAACAGTACAAAAATTGAAGTAGAGGTCATGCATTTGAGGATTAGTTATTGAGTTATGGATATGGAGAGAGTGAAAGCAGGGAGAAATTGGGGTAGAAAGGATGTAAATCCAGCAGTTGTATATGAAATTCTCAAAAATCTTTAAAATGAAAAGAGGAAATGTTTCAGAGCATAAAAATATAAAAATAACTCCCACACAAGTATGAACAGATGCACAGTTACACATTCCACACTCTCAAAATATTCAACAGCACTGTTCTCCACCTTTCTATCTTAGTGCTCTGGAGCACGTTCAGTGTCAGCAGCCTGACAAACCGGCCGTCTCCTATGGCCATCATGCTTTCCTCTAGAAGGCATCCCAAAGATCCTGCCTGATACTTCCTTTCAGTTATTTTTTTCTAGTATATGGACAAAATCCATTCTGAAATAGTGGTAAAGAACATAGAATAAAAACATGTCAATAATATAATAGTTCATTACCATTTGCAAGTATTGCCAACTACACATGATCAGATGGACTGTACTTTTATAAAGCTGTCAGCACTGTAGGCTCATTGAAACTAGTATCAACTGAAATTCTTGATGAATGGATTGCATTGTTACCTTATAAATGTTGTGACATCCACAGGTGACCGGAATTTTTCAGCTCCATTTTAATGGGCCCTCTGTGGTCTATCAACATGTTACTACATGGAACTTGATTGTGCTATAAAGTGTGGATTAGAACTAGACAAATGACAATTATTCTCTCCTAAGAGGAGATACAGCTGGGTACCTTGGTAGGTTCCTTTCGTTAAGAGGAAGCATTCTTGATTAGCCTGTGATGTGCTCTGTAGGAGACTTTTCTCTGTCCATTATCACTCCTGGGTGCAGGTCAGATAACATTTGGAAGCATTGCTCCTTTGCAATGCCTAGCTTTTCCCATGGTTAGAGTGTATATGCAGCATGTGGTTCTAAGCGCTTGTACTGCCTGTACTGCCTAAGGTTATTTTAGTCCTCCATTTGAGATTTCTTTGCAGCCACAGTCTCCCAGAAGTGTTAGTGAGCTTGCCGGTGTCTGCTTTCACAAGTTCCGTATGTCTCTTTCTGTCTGTGAACTTTCAGGTCCTGCTCAAAGGTGCCTGCACCCATTCCCAATGGCCTCTGTATTGGAGTCTTTTATGTCCCTTTGTCCCACAGTGGAGGCATTTTACCAGCTTTCCAGAACTTGCTGCAATAATTTTAGTCCTTCTGTGTGCCGTTGAGGTCTCAGCAGCACTCTGCCTTTCTGGTTCTAGACCCTGAACCATTGAAATGTGTCTTCACTCTGTCTTGTTACTGATTAAAGCTCACCTAACCTGAGCTTACCACTCATTCATAATCCCTGACAAAAGGCAACATAGAGAACACTCTAGTTTATTCTAGTCTCACTCGGAGATTCAGGCAGAAATGAATTCATTCTTTTTATTCTTTTTATTATTTGTTTGAAAACTGTGCCCACGTATATAATGTACCTTGATCTCTTCCTCCTTAAACTCTTCCTAGCCCCCTCCCCCTTGTTATGTCCACTTTCCAACTTCTCATCCTTTTTCATTTTCTTTTTTCCTGTTTTTCTTCATGAAGAGATTTTCCATTTACTCTACACACCACCCACAGATCCCACCTCCTCCCTCCTACTACCTCCCAGCCCTTTTTCCCAAGCTACCCCGCATCTCCACATCCCCCAAACAGAGGTCTCCCATGGGGAGTCAGCAGAGCCTTGCACACTGAGCCTAGGCAGGTCCAAGCCCCTTTGCACTGTACCAAGGCTACACAAGGTGCCACGCCACAGACACCAGATTCCCAAAAGCCTTCTCATGTACTAGGGATGGATCCAGATCCCCCTGCCTGGGTTTTCCCCAAGCAGTTTGAGCCAAACAACCATCTTCCAAGTCCAGAGGGCCTAGTCCAGTCCTGTGAAGGCTTCACAGCCACTAGTCTACAGTTCATGGGCCTCTAATAGTGTGGCCGGTCATTTCTGCACTTCTTCAAGTCATGATCTTGACATTTCCCTGCCTGCAGAATCCTTCTTCTCTCTCATCGATTGGATTCCCAGAGCTCAGCCTGGTGTCTGGCCTTGGATCTCTGCATCTGCTTCCATCAGTTACTGGACAAAGGCTCTATGATGACAGCTAGGTTATTTGCTAGGCTGGTCACCAGAGTAGACCAGTCCAGGCACTCTCTGGACCACTGCCAGCAGTCCAAGATGGTGTCATCCTTATCCGTTCATGAGAACCTCCCCAGCACCCTGCCTCTTCCTATTCCCATGATGTCCTGATCTATCATGGCATCTTCCTCTCTGCCCTCCCACTCTGTTCCTGTTCCAGCTCAACCCTCCCATTTCCCTATGTTCTCATCCCCCATTCCTTGCCCTCTGCCACCAACCCCTCCCATACCCAGTCCACTCATGTAGATCTCATCCACTTCTCCTTTGCTGGGTCATCCATATGTCCCTCCTAGGGTCCTTCCCTGTTAGCTAGCCTCTCTGGAGCTGTGGGTTGCAATCTGGCCATCCCTTCCCTCACATCTGGTATCCACTTATGAGTGAGTACCTTTTTCATAGTTTACTAAGTCCAATCATGCCTGTCCATATGGACATCCAGGTAGGACTGTCTAGTGGCACATGGATGCCCATCATGGGTAACTTCCCTGAAGAAAACTGATTCTCCCTACCACAGCAGCCTTCAGTTTCTAAAGATCTTCAGGTAGGATTGGGACCTCATGAGCTCCTCCCTCATCAATGCTGGCACACTGACTGACTGGCTTGCTCTTGTGCAATTACACTGCAGGGTACCACAGCCATTGTGAATTCACAAATGGGATGGAATTTTGTCTTTTCAATATTTCCCATTTGAGAAACATTTTGATTTTCATCCTGGCCATTAAGAAATCATCACATATTTGCATTTTTATAAAGGCTATAATTCCAATGTCACAATGATTCTCTTCATTAGAATTAAATGTTATTATTATTAAGACAAACAAACAAAACCAACATGACTCTCATATGATCTATTCTGCACTCAGTAATCTGGCTTTGTAAACAGGGAAGCAAGAATATGTGCTCCATTTGTGTGATCAGGAAAAAAATGAGGAAATAAAATTATCACAGAATTCTAGAAATAGCCTCAAATCAGTGTCAGATCATGGCACTAATATGTTCTAATTTATTTTCAAGTTCTCTTCCCTATCCTTCCTAACTCAGCCAGAATACATGCCAAAGACATGTCTAACTCATTTGCTTATGTCTTTAAAAGGCTTCTCAAGTTATCATCTAACATACAATAAAAGGTAAAGAACTTATATCTGCTAGACTAATCAGTAACTGCCCCTCTGACCAACTATCTTTCAATCTTTACACCAGCCTGGTGTTGCAATAACTGAATGCCTGCTCTCCAACAACATGCCAAATGATCTGTGAAAATACAAGTCTTATAATTTTCAGTATCAGTCCCAAAAGTCCTTTTCTAATATATTCAAATGGCTCTTAACCTTGTCCTTCCAAAAGCCTGGTCACTGTTCAGTGTCACCCAGATAAGCAAAGCTGTCCCCATGGAATGAGGATATTCTTTCTTGTTTCTGTGAGGCTTACTTTAGCTGTTTTATGTGTCACAATATAGTCAGTGAATTTCTGAGCCACATTTCCCCCTACAATACCTCCCCATTAATTTCTAAGCCCAGGATAAAGAGGTTTTCCTTTTACCCAAAAAAGAACTGGTAGGTTGATATCACATCTGGTCCTCTGTCAGCAAACTCTGCTCGACAGGCGTGAAGCAATTCTTCCCTGAGCTGAGGCCCAGGATTTATGGCTTCTCCTTCTTTCTGCAATTACTACAATGCTATAGTGTCTGTACTGGATAGTTTTTTTGTCAATTAGACACGAGCTAGAGTTATCTGAAGAGAGGGAAACTTAGTTGAGAAGATGCCTCTGTAAGATCCAGCTGTTAGGCATTTTCCTAATTAGTGATAGATGGGGAAGAGTCTAGCCCATTGTGGGTATGACATCATTGGGCTGGTGGCCCTGGGTTCTATAAGGAAGCAGGCTGACCAAGCCATGAGGAACAAGCCAGTAAGCAGCACTCCTCTATGATCTCTGCATCAGCTCCTGCCTCCAAGTTCCATTCCTGTTTGAGTTCCTGCCCTGACTTCCTTAGATGATAAAGACTGATAAAGAAGTGAAAGCCAAAGAAACCCCTTCCTCTCCAAGAAGCTTGGTTATGGTGCTTCATCAAAGCAATAGTAACCCAAATTAAGACATTGTTCTTCTTTTAAATTATTATTGAAAAACAAGAACAAAAATAATTTCCACATATACAAGAGCAGAAATTATCCAGAGAGCTGCATCACCAAAAGCCCACCTTAGCATGGTTGAGACAACTCATTAAAACCAGAAACTTTAATCCCACTATAATCCTCAGGGAGTTCAGGAGTTTGAAGAGTATCCTTTTCAGGGAGCTCAGCTTGTCTGAGAGAAGTTAGCAGTCATTGCAGTTTATATATGCTGGAGAAGGATAGGCCTAGTGATTCTGTTCTGTTTCAGTGACTTCCTGAAGGTGTTGTGTTCTTTTCTTCCTGAGCTTAACGAGCTTACCGACATGGTGGAATGTTTCACTCCCCTTTGAACAGCCTGTTATTTTAACTCCCTTTTATCATCCTGTGCTTTAAGTAGCTCCCCTCCAAGACAGAAAGTTTGATCCTCAGAAAAAAGTTGCTACACAAAAATACTTCCTTCAAGTTACTGTCTTAAGTCCTTTAAAAGATCCTATTCTAGCAGCTGGCTGGGATTCCACTCCCCTTTCCCAGGGACCTCTCCTGCTACCCAGGAACTCTTTCTTCTTCCTTTCGGTTATGGTCCTCTCAATAATCTACTCCTTTCTAATACCCCTTATCGTACTCTCTGGATTTCAAATTCTCAAGACAAGAAAGGCACTACATTTAGGGTAGCTTCATTTCTTGTCAATGAATTCTGAGGTTTCTGACTTTCTTTTGGTAACTGTCTAGATGTGCATCAAATATTTAATTAATAAATGGACTACTTGCTTAATTCTATAGTAATACCACTTTTACTAGCCTATAATAATTAAAATAACATAATTATATGAAGAAATATAATAAAATAAGCTTGGGTTTAATTATTTTTCAAAGCACCAGATTATGTGTGAATGATTGGACTTGACATCATGCATTTATTTCTTATCTTTCTCTAATTATTCTAATTATAAAGCCAACCTGAAGCTTTCAAGCTATTAGTGTCTGCAGGATATTTCAAGAAATGCAATAAGACATCAGCTTTCCCTTGACTGTGTATATACTTTGTATACTGTAAGAAATTTGAGAATTTCCAGGAAGGTGTATTTTAAATTCTGTCCCTTCTCAAATACATTAACATTGATTTGTAGCAATCTCTTTAAATTATAGTTTCATTTTTATTTTTCAAAGAGATTTGTTTATTTACTGTGTATATGTATGAGTACTTATGTGAGTTAATGTGCTTTACATATATTTAAGTAATGCAATGGGCAAGTGGGCATGAGATTTTCTGGACCTGGAGTAACAGGCCTTTGTAAGCCTGCAGATGTTGGTGCTGGGAACTGAATCAAGGTTCACTGCAAGAACAGTAAACTCTCTGAGCCCACCAGCCATTTCCCCACCACTATGGCTATTTTTTAAACCTTTTAAAAATGTAAGGAAACAGTGTGCTATAAAATGCTTAGATAAATATTTTTATAAGCTATTGCTCCCAGGGATAGTTTTGAATTAACATTCTACAGGCTTTCTGATATCTGATAATTGCTGTTAGTCTTTTAATACCTTGGAAATTCTCTTTTGGAGAATTTATGACCTGTGGACCATGTTTACTGTTACAACTTGACTTGATTAACTTCGGTCCTTGTGTGTTCTGTGGAATGAAGTGTGTGTGTGTGTGTGTGTGTGTGTGTGTTATCAGAGTTACTTTTTTTTCAGTAAGATGCTAGCACAGATTAGGTCTTAAATATTTTTATTCTCATTTCATAAATTTGAGTTGTGGCTTCAAGTACTGATATATTTTATTTTTTTCTTTTGTTTATATTTTTAAAATTAAGGGCTTAATGAAAACACAAATGAAGTCTGTTTTGAAATCTTAATCTTATATACAAACTGTTAAAAAATAAAATGCTTAATTCTAGGCAAACTCAACTGGTTAATTTCTTATATGCCTTTCCATGTAAAAAAATGAAGAATACTGAAAACCCATAAGTATTTACTGTTTGTGCCCATGTAAAATATGAAAAGAAATCAAAATATATTTAGAGACTTTGTTGTTATTAATATTTCTACTCACTAAAACTAAAAATACAAATACTTGAAAATCAAACCACAGTTTGAGACAGGAATTTAAAAACACAGAGAAAAATCTGCATGATACTAAATTTATGTTTTCTTTTCTTAACATTACGAATGTGGCTGAACTTGAAGAACTATGAAGAACATGTAACTGGGAGAACCTGCCTTGCCATCCATAAAAATGTAATATTCTTCTTCTCCAGCCTGCTCTAACAGCATCTTCATTTATTAAACTACAATTGTCACATAACCGAAGTCTAGTTTAGAACTCACTTATATCTCTGAAAGAAAGAGGAGGAATCTCAAGGAAGAGGTTCTCTGAGGAGCCTGAGAGGAGCCCTGTCCTTTCTCTCTCTGTCCTTTTGCTTTGTTGCTGTGCATGTTGCTATACATCTATGGAGATGTGCAGCAGAGCTGAGGGATGGGAATAAAACTGAGAAAAACCTGCATTTTTCCAAAGGAAACCAAGACAGGAGAATTCATAGAGACATAACTAAGGCCTGCCGCTGAGAAGCAAGTGTGGTTCACTGACGGCAGAACAGAGCGGAATCCCAGTTCAGGAGCAGTAAGAGCTGATTACTCTATGGAGTCAGTTTAAAACACTCTACCTCCTGAGTGATCTAGTCTATCAACAAGTTTTAATAGCAGTGAATAAACTATAAGAAGGCAAGCCAATAAACATGCTCATCTAGTTAAGACATAATTATGCTCTGTAGCCTTTGATGAGAGGAAGATATCACAAGCAAGAAGGGACCCTGTGTGCCAATGCAACCAAGCACCATTGTTATCAGTCCAGTGCATCTAGAGCACAACCTGCTGATTATCACATACTACTAGGAGACAATTCATATAAAATGTGAAAATGACTTCTTGGATGCTTATTATTTTATCAAACTTGAAAAATGAAGATGTTTATGCTGTGGGATGTTCTGTATGTCAAATGTGTTGCTCTGATTGGTTAAAATAAATAAAGTGCTGATTGGCCAGTAACCAGGCAGGAAGCATAGGGTAGGCGGGACAAGGAAGGGGAGAAGGCAGGGAAGTGAAGGCTGACAGGAGACACCGCCAGCTGCTGCCATGAGAAGCAACATGTAAAGACACTGGTAAGCCATAAGCCATGTGGCAAAGTATAAACTAACAGAAATGGGTTAATTTAAGATAGAAGAAGTAGATAACAAGAAGCCTGCCACAGCCATGCAGTTTCTAAACAATGTAAGTTTCTGTGTGCTTTCTTGGTTGGGTCTGAGCGACTGTGGGACTGGCGGGTAAGAGAGATTTGTCCTGACTGGGCCAGGCAGGAAACTCAAACTACATGTTTAAATCAAACTATTGTAATTTGGAAACACTGTTCAATATATCAATGTCTGAATTTAAAGTTAAGAAAGATTTTATAACAAACAATAGACATGAAAAATATCAGTCTGTTTGATGATTTATGAGTAAAAATATGTATAATTTGAAGGAAAAAAAAAGGATAAAGAAAGAAGCTTCAGTGGTAACAACATGGCAAAGTCCACAATCTGTTACTTAGGCTCTTAGAAAGATGGAAGAAATTACTTTGGTCAGTAAAAAATAAATCTTGATAAAATTTATCCAAACTAGCCTTAAAATTATAAATGTACATACAAACAAAACTTAATAAGTTTCAAGAGATACACTTATAGAAAATCCTATACAGACACATTTAAATGTAAGGATTTCAAGACAAGATACAAATACATAATATTGAAAATGGACACTAAAAATTGATACTCTGACTCTTTGGTTTCAACAATTTGAGTCTCAGAAAACTTCTCTGCAGGAAGAATTGGACCCCAGAGGATATCAGAATGACATCCTGCTATAGGTGGTAGTGAGGTAATAAAGCTATGTGACTTTAATAATTTTAGTTGAATGCCTAAAATAATATGAATTTGTATTTTAAAGTTAAAATATTCATCTTTTGACCACAATGTAATAATACTCTTTGCTGCAAAAAATTAAAAAAAAATGGCCAAACAAATGCAAATAAAAAATAAAAGGTATACCACCCAAGTAAACTGGGTGCCTAGTATAATAGAAATACCATTGTTTATTTTATCTTAGGAGGAGATGATGGTCATTGTAGTTTAACATGTAAGGACTCGTTTCATAGACACATGCAACACTGGCAATGAAACAGAAAATATATGGCAGAGTAGGATTTACATGTAGTCAGTGTGAATGAAAACTTACCATCTCATAGATGAATAAGACATTCTCACTTACAATACATATCCTAATGAATGATGTAACATTTGATTACCAGAATCTACCAGATCATATGATTAAAATAAAGATTCAGATTTCATAGTAACTTGTGCCAGGGATGTTTTTGTTTGTATCACACTGTTCACAAGATGAATTAAAAAAAAAGTAGCACACACAAAAGTTAAAAGTAGATATTGAACACATAATCTTAAAGTGCTTATAATTTATTGTAAAACTGAATCCTCTAATCAGATATAGTAAACACATACATCTCTTAAAAAGAAATAGAAGCAGCTTGATTTGATATCTCTTATGACACATACAGTTCCATCTCTGCTTGCCTAATATAAGATGTAGATTATTTTTATTGGTTGAGTACTATATGTCTTTATTTCTGTTTTGTTCTTTTCTCTGAATATTTCCTAGTGTTTGTGCCAGCAGAGGGCAGCAGAAGGCTTCCTCCCGCTGAGGAAAGAAGGCTTCAGAGAGGAGCAGTCTTGGAGGGCCAGAAGAGCAAATAAAACCTCCACCCAAACCATAGACATGGCATTTGAAGGGAAGAGAGATACCGTGGGAGGAGTTATCGTGCCGGATGACTCAATGGTTATTCTTCCACCAAACACTGCATTGAACAGCTTTCTTCTCGGCTTCAGTTTTTTTTAACATTTTTTTAAAAATTATATTTGTGTTTTAATTTTATACATCAGCCATGGGTTCGTCCTTCCCCCTCCCGCACCCAGCCCCACCTTCCCCCATCCCCTCCCCTCCATTCCCATCTCCTCCAGGGCCAAGACTCCCCTGGGGATTCATTTAAACCTGGTGGATTCAGTAGAGGCAGGTCCAGTCCCCTCCTTCCAGGCTGAGCATGTGTCCCTGTGTAAGCCCAAGGTTTCAAACAGCCAGCTCATGCACTAAGGACAGGTCCCAGTCCTACAGCCTGGATGCCTCCCAAACAGTTCAAGCTATTCAATTGTCTCACTTATCCAGAGGGCCTGATCCAGCTGGGGGCTCCACAGCCTTTGGTTCATGATTCATGTGCTTCCATTCATTTGGCTATTTGTCCCTTGTGCTTTTTCCAATCTTGGTCTCAACAATACATGCTCTTACAGTCCCTCCTCTTTCTTGACAATTGGACACCTGGAGCTCCACCTGGGGTCTGGCTGAGTTTTTTTTTTTTTTTTTTTTTTTTATTTGCTGAGTAGATATGTTTCTTACAACAACCTCCTCAGATTATCTAAGGAGTTCTATTTATAAGAAACTGCTGCAAGATTTGTTTTAAACTATTACCTAGTAGAATATGAGAAATAACTATTTAATAGCAGTATTTTAGAAAAACAAGGAATCGTTACCACTATAGTAAAGCCAAATACATCTGTGAATGTATAAACTGCAAACAGGTTTCTAACTACATACACCTTAAATGCAAAAGACATATTATTCTTCAAATTAGAGAAATGTGCTGAGGGTTTTTTTTATGTGCTATAAATATGCACATATGGTTAAATAAAGTGAGATCAGTTACTGCATAAACATATAAAGCACACACACAGTGAGTTTGTAACTGGGATAGGGTACTAAAATCCATTGTAGGATAATTCACCAGAGCCCCAAAAGATGCATTTGGAAGTTGGAATAAGAAGGAAAACCTGGCCAAAGGACAAATAATGACTGAAGTCCTTCACACACAAAAATTTTGACACAATCAATAATGTGGAGAAGTGAAGGAGAATCCAATGCACTGGGCTGTGGGTAGAGGGTGATTGAGAGCAGGTTGTCAGTGAGATGAGGCAGCCAGCTTCAGAATGGAAGCATGGGGCCTCTTAGGCTTTGTTAGATATTTTTAGACTGTAGTTAGAGTTTTCCTGCCTGGCCCACAGTCAGGACAAATCTCTCTTACCCACCAGTCCCACAGTCGCTCAGACCCAACCAAAAAAGCACACAGAAACTTATATTGCTTATAAACTGTATGGCTGTGGCAGGCTGCTTGTTATCTACCTTTTTTATCTTAAATTAACCCATTTCTGTTAATCTATACTTTGTAACATGGCGTGTGGCTTACCAGTGTCTTTACATGTTGTTTCTCATGGCAGCGGCTGGTGGTGTCTCTCTCCAGCCTTCTATTTCCCAGAATCCTCTTCTCTCTTGTCCCGCCTATACTTCCTGCCTAGCCACTGGCCAAACAGCATTTTATTTGTACAGAGCAATATCCACAGCACTTCCCCTTTTCTTTTTTTTTTTTTTTTTTTAAGGAAAGTTTTAACTTTTACATAGTAAAATTACATATAACAAAACAATTATCTATCAAGAATTACAGTTACAATATTAAAGAAGATATCCTATCTATCTTATATTTGTGAGTCTAAGGTTTTATATCTAACTTACCTTGTATCATAACTGAGGAAATTATAACTATCTAGTCTTCAACCACATCAAAGACCTCAGAAGGATATAATATTACCTGAGAACCGGGAGAAGGATGTAAGTATTTTTTAGGAGTCTTGCAAGAGTAGACAGAGACAGCTGGCAGCCTGGACAGTCACCTAATGTTCCTTTGTAAAGTTGGGGCATCTGTTTTTAGCCCACAGGGCTAGAGTCTCTTGGTCATTTCTCTCAGTGTCTTGTAGAATGTCTGGCAGTTTCCTTTGAGAAGCAGGAACCTGAAGGACCATTTTGTCAAACAAAGTTTAGTGGTCACCTTTTTATGGGTCCTGTATGTCCAGTTGATCAATCAGTCCAGGCAAGAACAGTTTCTTGCCCAAATGGCTATTTTTGCCAATGTGAAGATAAGATATGAAGTGTCTTCAATGCCCATTCTCCTCTCTGAAGTAAATCGGTGTTGCCAGGAGCAGACATGTCTCACTGTCCAGAAAGTCTAAATTTTAAAAATATTTTAAATGCCATATTCTATAGACCTTTGAAGTGTTTGAAGAGTACCTATCTATCTGAAATATCTCTGTGTATACCTAGAAGACTTAACTAACATGGCTATGAGTATGATTATCATAGATGACCAGTTATTAATCTATTTTTAATTATCCATTACAATTTTAAATGAGCTATATAAACATAATACCTTAAACAAGAGTAGAAATATACACACAATATAACAAAATTAACTAAGTTTGTATCAATAGACTAAAATCTAAACCAATGTAAAACATTTTAAATAAGTTGTTGCTCTTTAGAAGTAAGTTCCCTAATCTACCCTTTCATCCTATTATATCTATATCATATCCCCCTTCTTTACAAAGAGATCTCATTTATAATCAACCTACTTTAAAGAAAAATATTGTTTTTTTTCTGTCCCAGACCAGAGGGCTCTTTTGATTTGGGACACAAGAATCTCTTAACCATTTTTCTTTTAGCAATATGTCTGGGTTTAGAGAAGGAGTGAGCCAATTTCATTTCCAAAGCCAGCTTGATAATTTTGGGAATGTGGGCGTAGTTTTTCTTACTACTTCCTGCTGGAGGGGGGCACTGTATCTTATGGGGATACAAAGAAAATTTTAGGATTATAGAGTATTCCATTAGGGTGAACCTCTGAGCCAGTTGCCTTGAAACCATTCTGGATGTTGGATCATCTGGACCATGGTGTCATCGGAGACCTTTTAGGTGGTCTTGGCTGATCAAACCTGATGTATCTTAATCTGGAACAAATCCACAGCCTCTGGCTTCCTGTGGAAACAAAAGCAGAGACTCCTTTCCAAAGCAACATATCCTTGTATCCAAATTTCGAAGTCAAGGTACCTTTAAAATTTACATATTTGTTTAACTCAACAGCTTTTATGATGAAATCTTTTTCTGTGGTTAAAAATCCCAAAGACAAGACATTACAGAAACTTTCTTACTCATGAGTTTTAATCATTAGGGATTTAAAATTTATATTAGGTAGTCATAATGATTGCCATTCTATTTCAAGCACAAAATGCTACCATGGGATTAAAAAAAAAAAAAAAATTAACTACTGCTGAGAATTTCCACAAACACAAACTCACGCACATGCTTTCATTAACTAATTTTCATGATGTCCTACGTAATGTGGCAGTTTCATTGCCATAATGATATTATTTTGTGATAATAACGATAAAGTAACACTAATACAAATGTCCACATTATTTGTCTTTCAGCGACAAAGCTTTTCTAATTGGGATAAATAAGCTAATACAATTTAAAAGTGACCGTTAAAATCAGGTTCAAACTTTAATAGCAAAGAGAGGACAGCAGGTGGAAGCTACAGTACAGGATGTGTACACACTGTCTGTGACAGTTAGAGGGGTTGTCATGGCAACAGAGAATGGAAATGTAACAACAGTACTAAAGATGCATCATTAGCAAGAGGTATTTTGGAGATAAGGGTAAAAAGACACATACTAGAGTCATAATGATTCATGGTCAAACTTACCTACACTGTATAAAAATAACACAGCACAAATATAGACCAATAAATAACAAGTTTTCCAACACATCACTCTAAGAAGGTATTTAATTTAACTTAATACTTGAATGGGAGGCCCTATGCTCAGAAATAGGCCCAGTATTGAAAGAGTAATACCATATTTCTACCCTACGGTACCTTATAAGCGGAAGTATATTTCCTCTTGTATTCACAATAGAGCTGACTTCAACATTATGCATCAGATGGAGTGAATCTTCAGAACAAGGTCAGTCCTCAAACAGGAGACCGTGGATGGCTGATTCTCTCTGTGTAACTTCAAGGACAGAATTGCATTCGAGTGAGCACACCCTAGTTTACAGCCTGGACTTCATTATTGATTCTGAAGTAACGATAGCAAAGAAACAGGAACATTCCTACAACATCGATGTTAAAAGTATTTAAATTTATAATCTGGAAAATGTGACCACATAGTTATGTAATGTAATAATCAATGTAAACCAAATGAACCATCCAGCACACAAACTATCAACTGGTAATCAGATGTGACTTAGCCACAAATCACTTAAAAACAAAACATAGGTAAAAGTGTAGTAATAAAATGAATTATTTATCTGATAGAATAAAATTTTAGCATAATCTGAAATTCAAAGAAAAACATTTTGTTATAAAATAAACATTAAACCAATGATCTGAAATGAAAACAAGAAATACAAAATGCTGATAACAAATAACATCATAAATTAAACAGAGGACATAAAAGATAAAAATGGAAATCAATCCATTGTTGAAAAAAGCTTCAAAAATAAATAATCACTAGAATTATAAGTCACAACAAAAATTGGCTTGTGGAAAAGATGTATAATGAACTGTAAAGAAAAATGATAATATTTAATATATATTGAAGACATCAAAGAATATATTAAAGTGGGTGGAATGCCATCAGTGATTCCTCTAAGGGAATATTGAGGGCTTTTAAGTTTATTGATCTATTGTGGAAGCTAGAAATTAGATTTTTCAAAGCCTTTGCATTATTTTACATGCTGAGTTCACAACAAGAGTAATAAATATATCCTCACTTTGAAAGTGTTGCACAATTTTAATTAATGTATTTGATATAAGAAAAATTAAAAACTCAAAAAGAGTTTAACATAATGAATACTTTGAATTGAAAAAAATTAAAACACATGGAACTTTGTCTTATGTTGGTTATTCATTTATAGATCATAATAAATGCTTTTTAGCAAAACACAAATAATCACCTATGAATCTCACATTGTAAACTCAGTTTTATTTATGGGATTTAAAAATTAAAGCTATTATTGTCTCATATCACTCAATATTCATTTTCATATGTTCCAGGTGATGGTAGGGTCATACATAGTTTTCTTATTAAAACTTAACTTTTCTTTAGTTCTGTGTAACTCTGAATTGAGCTTAGTTATTCTCACTGTTCTGATTTAAGCAGTAGAAGATGCCAATGCATATTGGATCGAAGGAACACCACAAAGTCACAGCATATGATAGATCTCCCATGAGAGTATTACTGGGGGAGGTGGGGAGGGACAGAGGCTGCCTCTGAGAGAGAGTGGAATGGTAAAGAGGCTGGGAAGAGAAAGAAGGCACTGGCTTTTCACAAGGGTGTAGAGTGCATGGGAACAGGGAGAAATTGCAGCCTGGGCGATAGTGGAAATGTGTCATATTTTGGTGGCTTATGATGATATGGTTACTGAAAGTGGGCTTAGGGGTGGAGTTTTCCAAGAGTCAATAAAAAATGAAGATATATAAGTTTAATTTATATGCATGTATTAATCAGTTCATATGTTTATGAATACAAAAAAATATTTTACTACATTCTCCAAAATCATGTAAATAGAAGACTAAAGTAAATAAAATTGCTTTCATGAACATAAAGAAGTTTTCAAATTGTACTTTGAAAGAAAAACTTTTAAAAAATTTTCTTGGCAATACATGTCTTCTTTCATAATTAATAAATAAATTCAAATTTAAAGCATATTTGTGTAACCTAAATTTGTACTGAAAAACATTTTGTGGTTCAATAACTCTTGCTAATTCAGGTTTAAAACTCTTTCATTTATGTTACCTAAATTTTATGTCAAATATTTAAATAGATTATAAATCAAAATACATTACAATGTTGAAACAAATGTTGTATGGAGAGAATTATTTCACAATTAGTTCATGACATCCAGGGTGCTATAGAGGCTGCCGGAGAGGCAGACAGAGGCATGGTTTTACATTAACACTGGCAAACAGGGTTAGGATAACACAGCTGCTGTAGTTTGCATTTTAAGTGTCCCTGACCAGCACAGGCATTACAGGCTAACCTCAGTGAAATGCTTTAGAAACTATGCACCTACATCCGTTACAAGGTCTTCACATCCCTTGAGGTGTACCACTGAGTGTGCTAATGGGACTCCAATCCCTTTCCCTTCCACGGACTCTCATTCTGTCTACATCTAAGGAAGCACATCTTAGAGTAAGTGCTGGAGAACAAGGATTGTTTTCTTTAAAGGAAGGAAATGAATGAGGCCTGGCCACCTGGAATGCTGGAGTGAGGATGATCATTTGCTCTTCTATGAGGAGCTACCCTCTACCTGAATTTCCCCCAAATCCTGAGAATTGTTGAGGACTTATTTCTGAGCTCTGTCTCTCACTGAATAGAACCCATCCTTATGAAAGAGGCCACAAGTGCTTTGCATCTTTCATACTAGAATCACTCCTTATGCTCATTACAAATCCTTCTTCTAGGCCTAACCCTGACTCTCTTCATCAGCCAATAGAACTCATTCTTATTACAAAGGTCACAGGGGCTTTGCTACTTTGACAGGAAGTTTCTGTGTGGCTATGCCTAAAGCTATGTTGTGATAATTGTCATATGAAAATCTTTTGTTTCCCCCAAGGTTTACTGTGTTTATACATGGAAGAAGAATAAAACCATGACATCAGACTCTTCAGAGGTTTTGATGCAATCTGACTGAACAGGTTTGGTTATACCAGGTTTTTTTTCCCTCACCTCTTGTGGGTAGCTTCCCTGCTGGTAGTGATACCTTCAGGGAACCCCCAACCCTGTCGCATGCTGCTGCCATAATATACTGCCTTGCTATAGCCACTAAACAACAGAGAGGTTTCCTCATGAACTCATCTCCAACCTCAAAACAACTGTGAACCAGCATAACGTTTTTTATCTTTGTGAGTCAATTTTCTCCAGGGAGTGTTATAGTAACAGAGATAGGAAAATAGACAATACAAAGAATGCATATTGATCAAGTCATATGATGGTGCACATATTTTAACATCTTCTAAAGTCCTCCAAGAGATTCACATAGAAATGACAAGGGGATACTGATTGTAAAGAAAACTCTATTTATCTTTATAAGTTTTTGGAAATACTTGGAAGGCGTATATATCAGGGTAATTAAAGTATTTACATTTGGTGTGTGTGTGTGTGTGTGTGTGTGTGTGAATGCACATGCTGTGGTGTATAAGTAGAGGTCATTGTAGGAGTAGGTTCTCCCCTTTCTGTAGGTAGGTCTAAGGCAGTGGTTCTCAACCTGTGGTCATGACTCCTTTGGGGTGGACTGACGCTTTCACAGGGTTTGCCTAAGACCATTGGGAAACACAGATATTTGCCTTATGACGAAGTAGCAACAAAATTAACTTTATAGTGGGAAGTCACCACAACATGAGGCACTGTAGTAAAGGGTGACAGCAACAGGTTTGTCATCAAACGCCTTTACCCACAGGGCTAGGTCATTCGTCCTAGGCAAAATAAAACTTAAGTGACAATTTTCATGATTTCATCACTCGAGAGGATCACCTCTGTGATTCGGTGGATCCATTATAGGAATCACACTTATGGACATTGATTAAAATAATTAAATTTTCATTCTTAATACTGCATCTCTCCTCATTGAAACAAATTTGTACATGAACTCCCTGATGTCATAAATGACACACTAGTCTTACTGATTTTTAAAATTTCAGTTTCAATAGTATTAATGCTGTTTTGTTCTAAAATTCTCTGGTTTCATGAACCTTGTTTGCTCTAGTCCTAACTGCTTCTCCCCTATCTGCCAGTTGATGCTGTCACCATGTACACTATGGATTTCATATTGTGAGATGTGTCCTGTGTGTTCTGTGCCAGGAAAGAAGGTGAGCTGAAAAGAAAAGAAAATCCATTTCTCTCTCATCTTACTGTTTTATACCTGTCCCTGCAGCCTCCCAGCATCCATCATAGGACATTCATCTTTCTTCTCATGGTTGGCTCAGAGACCCTTCTGATAGCAGTCCACAGAACAACAAACATGTTCTCAATCTTATTTCTCAGTACAGGGAAGAAAAATATATCTTCTGCAGAATCATTAACAAATGTAATTCCATGCACATTTCTTGTTTGTGCTTCCAGAAAACAATATGTTTCTTCTTCTTTTGAAAATTTCTCCTTAATTTTGAGAGTTAAACATACATATACAATACAATATAATCATGTCTATCTCTGACTTCCTCTTCCAACAAGTCCCCAGCTTTTCCTCAGCGTCATGTTTTTGTTTATTTATGATCCACTGAGCTCAGTTAGTGTTGCCGATGTCTGCATGGGCATGGGGTTCCCACTGGAGCATAAGAATGATGCTCCCTTCCCCAGCAACTATTCATTGCCAGTAGTGCCTCAGTATTAAGTAGGGTCTGGATGTCATCTACAGCATCTATATCAGCAAGCTGACCAGATTGATCTTGTGTAAGTATTGTGTGGGTAACCATAGCTGCTGTAAATTCACGATTGTGGTAGCTATAACACTAGTTCTTACTTTTAAAATAGACCTAACTAGATTTCTAGAAGAGAACAAACAGATAAATTTACTAATAAATGAGGCTATAAAAGAAAAAGTAAATAAAATAATCAGGGTTAACACAGAGAACACATACTGTCTATTA
This sequence comes from Onychomys torridus, assembly GCF_903995425.1. NCBI lineage: Eukaryota > Metazoa > Chordata > Mammalia > Rodentia > Cricetidae > Onychomys > Onychomys torridus. The sequence continues at coordinate 62,692,793 of NC_050457.1, read as the reverse complement.
TGAGTGATTATTTACTTTAAAGAATTAGTAATTATGAAATCATTAAAAATTTTAGCAAAAAAAGAAAGAGACTTTATACATGATGGCAATTGGAATTGATTTTCAAACAATAATAATGAGGATTTTTTTCTGAAAAGACATGTATTTGTGAGACACAATATTCTATTTATGATAATTTTCCATAATTACCAGTCTTTAAAAATATAGAATGGGCTAGGGAGAGACTTTAGTAGGCTAAAGCACCTGCTGTAGATGCCTGATGGCCTGGATCCATCTCTGAATGCAATAGCACACATCTGTCATCTTCGCACGCTTAAGATGAGGTTGGATGTGGAGACAGGATATTGCCCAGAAGGTAGATTGCCCAGCGAGCAGAGAGCCACTGCCTCAAACACAGAAGAGAAACATACATAGAAGGAGAGAATCAACTCCTGCAAGTTGTCCTCTGAACTAGAGATTCACTTTATGGCAGTTATGCTTGGCACACCCCGTACAACTTCCATAATCAATAAAGTAAGAAAATGCGTGAAATGCTAATATATTAAATTTAATCTTCCTCATAATTGCATAATTAATTGTGCTTTCATAAAATTATGGATTTTTATTGTGTGTTCGTGGGTGTTTTGTTTACCTGTATGCCCGTGTACCGTGTGCATGCCTGGTGCCCTCAGAGACCAGAAGGTGTTGTAGCTCCTGGATCTCTAGTTACAGATGTTTGTAAGCCTCCACATTGAGCTGTTTGCTCAACTTTGGTTTGCCGCTGGAATAGGAAGTGCTGCTAACTGCTAAACCACCCTCTCAACCTCAGACTCTGATTGTTTTTAATGTCGAAATTTCATAAATGACTATATTTTGTTTAAAAGTGTACAAAATTAGGGTAGTCATGTATATGGTTATTTCATTAAATTTGTTGTAACTGTCAACAGATGTAGAGTGGCATGTGGTTTTTTTCTTCAGTTATGTGCAGATGAGCAGATACTCAGTCCAGAGTCTGTAATTGGTTTCAATAGAATTAGACATGTTGTTTGTAACTTCTGGTTAAAGCAAATGTCACTTTCTTCGCTCTGACATTTTATCCTTTCCATAATTAAGTAATGCATGTAGCTCCAGTAAAGGACAATTATTCCCTTATTAATCTGAGTTAGTTTCATGATCAGAGATATCTATAAAATCATGTATCAGTACACCCTTTTTCTAAAGGCACAGAAAAATCCTTTTTGAATTGCAAATGATGAATCCTAAGGCAAATAATGAATCCTTATGCAAAAGTATTTTTCTATTTGTTTTCTTCTCAACATAAAAATTGTGCTGCTTTTAAGTAAAAAAGTAAGTGGTTGTGTGCACTACTTGAAGTATTTAACATCTCTTGCCTCAAAGAAAAAAATTGAAGGGAATTACCAGGAGATTGTCAGGGTGTATTTTACATTAACAGTGCATTCAGCATATGTGTATAGTATTTACTTTTATATCATATTCTGCATTCTTGAGACAGAATATAAAATAAAATCAATGAGGAAAATGTGTTTATGTGTAGCATAAAGGAAAGTGTGTTTACATTTAGTATAAATCATATGATTAAACCATATTTGAATTAAACATGTAAGGTTTATGAAAACCATTATAAAACATCTTCTACTTGCTTTTTACACAAAGAAGTATTATTTTATCCCCATCTACCCAAATGGTTATAAAATGTTTATTTAAAAAAAAAAAAAACTCCTTCAAACTCAATTTGACAGTGGTATTGACAACATCTCTTACGTACTGTAAAGTACCCAGGGCAAGGGGAAGGGTGGAATCCCCCAATCATCATCTCTTGAGCATCATTCATCCCTTTTTTCTTCATAAGTAGTCTCTCCTGCCTCCTCATGCTTTCATAGCATATAAAAGAGTCTGGGTTCTGAAACCGGGAGAAGATAAATAATCTATCTTTCTGAGCCTAGGTTATTTTAATTAACACAATGATCAACAGTTCTGTCTGTTTTCCTAGACATAGCATGATTTTGTTCTTGTTTATTTTTGTAGTTTTTTTCCTTTTCCACAACATGATATTTTTATTAATTATTTGGGAATTTGTGCAAGGCTGCCCTATCACACTCACTTCCCAGTCTTTTCAGGTCCACCCTCACAGCCTTGTGCCAACACCCCAAACAAAAGTAAAATAAAACAAAACAAAACAAAACAAAACAAAACAAAAAAACCCACTAAGTGCCATTTGTGTTGCCATATACTCACTCAATGGAGCATGGTCAAATTCCCATTGGCCATCCTCTTCAAGAGAACCATGTCCTTCTTCCCAGCCCTGGCAGAAGCCAACACCTGTGAAGAGTTTCAGCATCCTAATCACAGTTTTAAAAGACTCTATCCAATAGCGTCCTGTCTGGACTGTTTCTTTTGTGGGGGCGGTTCATTTATTATTAATTAATTAGTGTTTCTCAGCCTGACCACAGTTTTCTCTCCCTTCTTTCCATCTTTCCTCTCAATCCCTCCTCCCATCACCCCTCCATCTACCCATGTTTCTTTCTCTTCAGAAAAGGGTAGGCCTCCCATGAATATCAGCCAGCCATGGCACATCAAGATGAAAACTAGAGAACTTACATGGAGACTGACAAAGGCCCTCTGAACATATGTTACAGTTGTGTAATTTGGTCCTCTGGTTGGACTCCTAACAGAGGAAGCAGGGTCTGTCTCTAACTCTGTTACCTGCTTTTGGGACTCTTTCATCCTACTGGATTGCCTCATTCAGCCATAATGAGAGGCAGGGATAGGTGGGGGCCAGGTTAAGGGGATGGGAGGATTGTCATTTTTTATTGCTTCATAGTACCCGATTGTGAATATAATACACAGTTTCTTTACTTAATGAGCTGATTGTATAACTTGGATGGTTCATTTCTGCTAAAACCAGTATTGGTTTTGTAGGTGTAGTGCATGAATATTTCAGACTTTAATATTTAAACATTAACCTAGGAATACTGTACCTATTGCATATGCAAATTGTTGTTGCAGTTTTTTTTAAAGCAACCTTCAAGCTTATTTCCCTAGTGCCTGGATAAATATTTCATTCTCACCTACCGTGTATGAATAGCCTTAAGATTTGGGGGAAGTTTACTATAGAATCAAAGAAAAGGTCATCTAGAGACTCAGGGGGAAAAAGGGAGGAAGGGATGCTACAAATGGCAATCACTTACTTATAGCACTGAAACTGCAAAGAAAAATAATTATAACTATTACCCTGGAAAGGAAACATCCCAGGTGACAGATTAGAAGGTGTTTGGGAGAGGAAATGGACTGAAAACATGTGAGTGAGAGAATGGAGCTAAAGGGCAGGGTAAAGCTTGGGTGATAGGAGAGCTACTTTCTTGCCTGATGATTTATTATAGTTGCTGTTGCGGATCGCATAAAACTACATCCATAGGCTGATAGGGAGTGGCACAACTAGGTGTGGTCTTGTGGGAGTAGGTGTGGCCTTTTTAGACCAAGTATGTCACTGGGGATGGGATTTGAGGTTTCCAGGGTTCAAGCTAGGCTCAAGGGTTTACTCTCTTCCTGTTGTCCACTGATCCTGATGTAGGACTCTCAGCTACCTCTCCAGCACCATGTGCACATGTGTGCCACAATGCTACCTACTGTGATGACAATGGACTAAACTTCTGAACTGTAAGCCAGCTCCCAGTTAAATGATTTACTTATAAAAGTTGCTGTCATCATGATATTTCTTCACAACAATAAAAACCCTAACTAAGACAGGTGCAGAAACACATTAACTCACTGCACCCATTTCTATGTACATCAGTCATACAGTCCAATGGCCTCGAAAGATGAGATAAAAAATGAAAAATAAAACATCTCTGCTAGAGTTTCACACTGGAAACAGTGTCTTCGGGGTAGATACAGGTAGGTGTCTTAGCCTAGAAGAGAGTTCACATGACTCTCTTAGAGTTCAGAGACACAGAGCCTAAAGGGTATTTCAGTGGGCACAGCATGAGAGTTTAAGACCAGGAGACTGAATGAAATGGATTATTATCCACAGCTGATATTCAATGGCTGACTCTATCAGTTACAGTTTTGTTTAATGTGACAGAAAGAAACGACAGACAGGCAAACAAACAGAGAAAGCACTTCCAAACTGACCTTAAGCAAGGGTTTGCTTTTCATTACTTGGAAGCACAGTCCATCACGGCAGGGAAGACATGGTAGTGGGATCTTGAAGCTTCCATTGTGTCCGCCATCAGGAAGCAGAGGAAGATGAGTGCTGTTACATGGCTAGCTTTCTCCTTTTAAATAAGTCCAGGACTCCAGTTCCTGGAGTGACGCTACCACATTCCGGGGAAGGGGGTCTCATCTCTGAATATTAATCTTCTTTGGAAACAAGCCCATAGACATTTCTACAGAAGTGTTTGTGTGATCATTCTAACTTCAGTCAAGTTGACACTGAAGATCATCCACCACACTGACAAATTCACCAGACCAAAAATTCAAAGCATCCTGCTCCACCATTTCATTTTTTAATTGACAAGTATTAGTTTTCTTTTCACGAGGAAGATATGTTGAGAAAAAGTTCAGCTTTTATTTTATGACATTATTCTATCCCCAATCTTCATGAGCCTTAAATTATAAGTCAATACTTGAACACACACACACACACACACACACACACACACACACTCACACGTATCTGTTACAATGTGAACACTTGTAAAGAGTACTCATCCTCCATCCTTAATGAAAAGTAAATTTTGAGACATGGTAATAGCCATAATGTCTGAATATGATTACAAATGGAAGGAAATCATGATGATATAAAATTCCTCTAAAGAAAAAATATTTGAATTGGAAATTAAATCAAATGATAATCTCAAAATGAGTGAATTATCGTAATAACAGGTTTTGCCCATATACAACTTTGATCTGAGAAAATTGGCTAAAGTTTCAAAAATTTGGTGTTTGAAATTGATTTATACTTTAAATTTTAATGCAAGTTAAAATTCTGTAATTGTGAATTATGCAATTATAATTTAAAAAGACAAAGTATGATGAGTTCAAGTCCAGAGGACCAATGAGTCCATTTTATATAATGGATATTTTATAGATAGTTTTATTTTCTTTCATTGACTTGATAGGAGATATTTCATTTTTCATTTCCCTTCATGTTGGTTAGTCACGAAGTCTTTAAATGAATGGGTAATGATTGCTGGTTAATATTTTAAGGCTCTAAATATTTTAACAGTTCTGACAGCACTATAAAACAACTTCTAATTATTCTAACATGTAAAGAAAGGAAAGGGTGATGGAGGAAAGTGCAATATTTAATTCATTGCCGACCTCTAAATTCAAATTATAATAATGACCTAAGTAACATTATATTATGTGATGAAAATTAATGATGGTTGGTAATTTATCAACAAAGAATCACTGTGTCATAAGTATTATCCTTGGTTTGTATTAATTGGATAGAAAATATGTTAGAAGTCTTTGAAAGACTTAAACACCAAAGTCACTTTTCCCCACACAGAAATGCTGCTGTCATCTTGTTCTACATAGATATTTAATAATAAAAAATGTATCCATATATTTACCACTAAATTAAACACCATTAAGAATATAATAGACAAAACAGATGTACTTCTTTTGATTTTAGCAATGTCTAAACTAAGATTTTCTAGCCATTATTGAGCATTTTCATTGATAGTAATTAATTACAATGGTTAACAATTATCAGGTATCCTTGGTTTGAGTGAATAAGTAGGGATGTCAGAACTGATATTTGTTTCACTGAACAGAAGAGCTGACACTCAAGAACAGGGGGATGTGAGAAATTTGCTGATGTTCAAATTCAGCTTCTGTGACTTGCAATATTTGAACAAGAGGAAAGGTATTAAATTTTCTCCCCCACCATGGCTCATAATAATATGGCCAAACTTTTGTGGGTTTTAAGTTTAAAAGCAGAGGAAAACTATTTAAACTTTTTTGCTCCTCAGTTTCATTTCTAAAATAGTAATTCTAATTCTTACGTGGTAGAGGTTTTGGGAGGATCGAAGGAATAGTTATATAGAAGAGAAGCAAGTAAACAACAAATATGGAGCAAAGAAAAATGTCTGCTTTGGGCTAGGCAATTAAGGATATTAATCCTGTAAAAATAGTAAAAATGTCTTGAATTCTTTAGAGACTGACATGAACAGGAAAGACAAAATAGAGATTAACTTCATCCTGATGGTTCTATATAAATAATCTTCTATCCACAAAACTAGCTCATACTCTGTCTACATTTGTTAAATCACAGTCAGTGTTTTATCACAAGACCTGTGTAGGGGTTGAGTTTGCAGAATGTAGCTTATTAGTGCATCTGAGTTATTAAATAATGACTGCTCTCATTTTTCACTGGTTATAGAAAAACAGATGATTCAGCAAACTTTTATTAACTAACAGAAATATTATTAGGATTAGAATTCACAATTTATTTTCAGGGTGTATGTGTCAAGTGCAATGTAAGTAAAGCATGAACAAATGTCATTGTTAGTTTAGCATGATATTTAAGTATATTACATAAATGTTTTCCCTACAGACACAAGTGTGCTAAAATGAAAAATTCAAACACTTGAAAGAGCTCATGTTTCCTGATTCTCAGTTTCATGCATTTCTAGTAAATTACCATATAAAATAAATGTATGAATATCAGTAGTACTTTTTTCACAGATGTATGGCACAAGATAGAATTTGAAAAATGGTAAACACATATTGAATTCTTTAGAAACTGAGGTAAACAGGAAAGAAAAAAAAGAGATTAACTTCATACTTTTATCCAGATATTTTTCTGGAAATAAATTTGCCTTTATATTATTAACCTTTCTGTTTGTTTATGATGTAATCCTTTAAAATTTCAAGAACTAAATAACCCAATGAAAGGTGTTAAATAATAATATTATTCCCAAGTGGTAAGATACTAAAACTTCAATGTAAACTTTATATTAAAGTTGTTAGTAGTAATTGTATGCTGTTTATTAATACTATATACTGTTTATTAATACCAATGATGGCATTTGAGGTTTGTTTGTGGTGTTTGACAGAAAAGAAGTGATCTGAGAGCCATTTTACACAAACTCTCATGCACATACTCCAACTTTATGAGAATGTGTTACCTGCTGCAATAAGACACCACCTTAAATTTATATCTGTTTAAACATAAATGCTACCAAGGAAAATATCTGAAAAGGGTTTTTAAAAATCAGAATCACCTTTGGTTATATTTATAATTCAAAATTCAAAAGTATTAAACTGTCTTGCATACACGTTCCTAAGTCTACTCTGCTGTGATATTTCTGTGGACCTCTGACTGGTGTTCCTGTAATGAGTTAGACCACATGTGGAAACATGTTCTCCAAGGTCTTCTGTGAGTTAAGAAATTTCATCCATGAAAACTCAAGATGTAAACGTTGTCTGCATATATTGTAAAGTGATCATTGTGATTGTATTCATGTCTCTGTTTTTGCACAATGATGATGAAGATGGTTTTTTCTCTCTCTCTCTCTCTCTCTCTCTCTCTCTCTCTCTCTCTCTCTGTGTGTGTGTGTGTGTGTGTGTGTGTGTGTGTGTGTGTGTTTATTTCTTTTTGCAGGCCTGAGGATGCAGCACAGACCCAATGCATCCAATTATTTTTAACAGAGAATCAAAGCACATTAGTGCATCTGATGCCAATAGACCTTTACCTCCTGTGATTTTCCCTCTACTACCTCATTTACAATCACAGGTTCCTTCATGGTGTCCTGGATGTGCTAACAAAAATGTACTTACAAAATTGTGTTAATTCCCATTTACACCTTCTTTATATTTATATCATACTCATAATATTGTTCTAAGTATTACATTGAGGTCACATTCTTGCATTCTTTTATACAACCCCTCATTTAATAAGAGTAAATATTATTTTTATGTGTGTAATAACATGAAGTATAATCCATAAATACATACATATATATATATATATATATATATATATATATATACACACACACACACACACACATAATGTGTATCTGTGTGTGTTATGCAGTTTACTTTCACAGATGTTACACGTTAGGAGAAACACAGCCTGCCAAATTCTGTGACAAATAAAACAAGATGAAGCACAGGAGATGGGGAGCAAGTTTCACATAAAGTACCATCAAGGGTGACCCTTCTGAGGAGGAAACTTTGGGGCAGCAAACTGAAGAAACTGAGGGATGAGGTGTGCTCTTCTGGTGAGAGCACCAGTCAGTATGTGCTTATGATGACTGACATTGTAGGGAGCAGAAATGAAACCCAGGAAGATTAGGAAGGAGCAATAGGTAAAAAGTAGGAGAGAAAAAATAATCCTAAGGGTTAGCCATTGGAAAACCTTCTCCAAGATTATCACATAAACTTCTCACAACCTCTTAAGACTAAGAAATAATATGTTGAAAGAGCTCAAGAGGTGACTCAGATGTTAAGAGCTCTTTCCATCTTTTTACAGGCTCTTCCAGAAGAGCCGAGTCCAGTTTCCAGAACTCATGTCAGGTGGCTCACAACCATCATTAACTCTAGGTCTGGAGGAATATTATCCCTTCTGTCCTCCGACACCCTACACATGGGAAATCACATAAATAAAAATGTGAAGATGAAATAAATCTTTCCTTCCTTCCTTCCTTCCTTCCCTCCTTCCTTCCTTCCCTCCTTCCTTCCTTTCAGTAAAGACATGTCATTCCAAGTAAATGAACAGCTTAATGTATTTGGGCTGGCCACAGGAGAGTGCTTCTACGTTCTGGCTCTACTTATACTCATCTCTCTCTCTCTCTCTCTCTCTCTCTCTCTCTCTCTCTCTCTCCTTTATAAGTATTTTTCCAACAAGGCATTCTCTTCATAATATTCTTTTTTCATTGAAAATGATTTTTTTCATATATTATATTCTGATCAAAGTTTCCCTTCCCTCAACTTCTCCTAGATCCTCCTCACCTCTCCACTGATGCCTTCTTTCTTTTCATCAAACAAACAGGCAAATAAAAAATAAAACAGATAAACCAAAATTCAAAAAGAAAAGAAAAAGCACAGGAAACAGAACATTCGCACATACATACTGAATGACCCAGAAGGTCTCGGAGAATTTCCTATGGAGAAGGAACTTGGGAAAATTGACTTGCCTTGGCTAGGCAAAGTAGGATACTCATCCCCTAAGTGTCTATGGTTTGGATAGGAGCCTGGTGGCAGCAAGGCATGGAGCAGTTCTTTGCCCAATGGTAAGTGTTGCCATAATTCACATGAAATTATCTATGTCCCATTGTTATCATTGAAGACTTTAGGATTACCTCTAGGAGCTGATATTTCTGTTTACTGTGGAAAGTTTTAGCATTAAATACTTCAAATGCTATATTCAACAGATCTCTGAAGAAGTTGGAGACCATTATCTGTTAAGTATTCCTGATTTAAAGACGCTTTCCTTGTTTTTAGTTTTTAGTTACTTACTTTAGGCTTAACCTTGAAAACACACACAGGAGGCTAAATAAAGCTTGTTACTAAGTGAATTATATAACAGTTTACAAATAAGTAGCTTTTATAAGTTTAAGATTTTACAGCCTTATCCCTGAGATAGAGGTTGCAGCAGAATCGCAAGAGATTTTTTGAGAGCAAAGCACAGAGAAATCATAGTGATAAAATATTTTAAGCGTGGGAAGTAGAGAAACTTTACAGATAAGAGACATTTGGAAATGTAAAGTAGAGCAAGTTCATATATAAGAGATTTGGGCTTATTTGTTTGTCTAGTGGTAGATGTTACCATAAGAGACAGTTTGGAAATCAAGGACAACGTTTTTTTTTTTTTTTTTTTTTTTAATTGAGCTGGTACTGAGGCCAAGCCCTTTGCAGTAACATAGAGCAGCTTTAATAAAATAAGGTCTATGTAGAAAGAGAAAAAGAGTCACATATACTTGACAAAAAAAAAAAAAAAAAACAAAACACTGCTGGAGGGCATTTCTATAAACTCCAAGAGGTTGCTGAGAGAAAACACAAGTGTGCTAGATGGGGCCAGAAAAGCTGCAAGACTGCAAGAGGGGGCTGAAAAGAGGGATTAAGGATGAAAGAGAACAGGCACCTCAGAAGGGAGGAGAGAAAACTGTAGTAAGTTGAAAGCAGAAGTTGAGGGTCAGCAGACAGGAGCTGAAAGACTCTGTCGGGGCCCAGGTGGGCTTACGGAAGCTGCCGGATTGCAAGCAGCTTCGAAGAGGAGAGAAGGAAAGAACTCGAAATGTAGACAGATAAGCATCTTCCTTAGGAAGATGTGCCCACATGGGCACAACCCAGACTGGTGTAGCGGCCAGAGTCAAGAATGCTTAGGCCGCACAGCAGGCTGAAGGAGCCAGGGAGACACCTATGGGCAGTGGGAGGGAAGCCGCTGAAGAGGCAGGCTGGAGAAGCACATTTGGTGGCTAGCAAAAGCCAGCAGAAAGAAATGCTCTGCACATACCTTAAGAAAGTCAAAGCCCAGCTTGGTTCAGAGAGGCTGGGTCCCTTGCAAGGGAGCTCATTTATGCCTCTCCCATGGCACCAGATGAAAGAAAACAATGAAATAAAAGGAGGAGAAAATGACTACTCGTAAAGTATGGATGGTATTTTTTAAATTGTAGATACAAGGGAGAAAGCAGGCATAAGGACATGTGCAGGCTGTACGTGCTGGAAGACTAAACAGGATCCAGGATCATGGGAGAAGAGAAGGGGAGGCTGAGCGAGAGAGGAGCCACCGCCAAGAGAGAGGCAGTCTGGGCCAAGAGGCTGAGAGACCAGGAGAAGCCATGTGTACTGAGTGAGATTTGCCCTGGATTTGAGATGTAACACACACACACACACACACACACACACACACACACACACACACACACACATACACACACACACACACACACACACACACACACACACACACACACACATACACACACACACATACACACATACACATACACACACATACACACACACACATACACACACACACATACACACACACATACACACACATACACACTCACACACATACATACACACACACACTCATATACATACACACACACACATACACACACACACACACACACACACATACACACACACATACACACACACACACACACACACACACACACACACACACACACACACACACACACACACACACACACACACACACATACACACACACACACACACACACACACACACACACACACACACACACACACACACACACACAGCAAACAAAAAAATGAACAAAGAAAACCCAAACCCATAAAAACACAAAGTTAGAAACCTTAATATACTTGTCTTTTCTTTTTAAAGTATTTTAAAAATACCTTTTTAATTGAAATAGAATTGTATCACTTTCTTCCCTCTAGCCCCTCCTACCTACCTTCCCTTGAACTCTGTTTCTCCTGATTTATTAGCTGGCAATCAAAGGGTTATGTACAATGGACAGTGGAATGCAGAGTATGTTGTCCCCCCCCCCCCCCATGGAAATCTAGCCTGTTTATCTAGTTCCTTTTTGTACTTTGAGATGTACTCTGAGATGCTCAAGATAATCCTTTTGACTGCTTTTTATACCATCTGCTGTGGAGCATCAACTGTCTACCACACTCTCATGTGCATCCATCTTTTCTTTCTTAATCTCACAAACGATCTGGGATATTTACTAAGCATGGAGGCAACCTGAGACCTAGTCACCAAACATTTCTCTTTCTTTTCCCAGGAGTGATCTTTCTTCCAGTAATCTAAATCCAAATCCTTTAATCTTTAAGGTAACAATTTCAATGTTGGTAATGAGGAAAGTTCACAATGACAATAAGACCCCAGTCACCTAGGCATTTTGCTTCAGTTGCATACACAGATGTTTTGAATATTTGATTTTCAAATTGTAGCAGTTATCCCTTTCATTTTCTGCAACTGAAGCACATGTGGGTAAGGAACCCTGACACTGAGCCCCAGCCTTTACTTTGGTTCAAACAGCGTTTGTTATACACTAAGCCTTCACAATATTGTTAGGATAAATAAGCCAGTGAGAGAGACATGAGTGACGCCTGTGTAGCTTGTGGTACTGAAAAGAAAAGGAACAGGAGGATATCAGCATAACGTTTAGAATTTATGCTATCCTCATGCGGATGAGAGAAAATGAAGAAAAGTGACTGGAACACTGGGTAAGGACAGGAGAATTTCTATGGGTTCCTAGAGAACTGTGCCTAACAGACTTATTTTAACTTCTTTCTGTTCTGATGAGTATGTGTCTTTTTGTCCTTATCTCTCTTATTGCTGATTTGAAACAGTCTGATAAGCCCCGAAAGCTGAGAAATAAAGAAAGGACTTGTGAAGGGCTGTGGCTGATAAAGCAGAACAGTGAGAGGTATTCTGATGTTATCTTTCATCTGACTGGGATGGATCCTCTGAGTGAGAAAATACCTTCTCAGACTCCCAACACAATTTAAAGGACAGACTCAACAAGAGATTTAGAAAAGTGAGGGGAACCATTTGTCTCTATGGTAAGTTAATTTTTTTCCCCCAGTTCCTTGTTATGTGTTAAAATCCATCCACACTTCAAATTATAGAGTAATCTTTTCCGGCTGTGCAAATTTTACCTACCAGTATCTATCATATGTGAAGTTTTGATCCTTTGAGGGCAGTAAAACCAGCAAAGAATAAGGAGCAAAAGGATTATCCAGTAAGCCCTGAACTGTGCTAACTCAATGCCTTGCTCCAGCTTCTCTCTGTAATTTCAGCATCTGTCTCAGAGGTGGTTGATTGATTGCATAGTGGAATGATTTTCTTACATTTAAAATGTTCTTGAACTTTTACAAATGACATAAGATTAAACACTTCCATCCGAGGATAGAAGATAGATCTGCCTATAGGAGAGAAAGGAGAGAGTATAACCTGGGAAAGATCCATTAAGAGGTATGACATGGGTCAGAGGAGCGAAGTTCTTAATAGGTATTCCACAGGAACCCTGGGGTTTGTACTACCACACTCAAACTATCTTACATGAGGTTTTCATTCATAACATGGTAATACTATAATAAATATAAGCACAAAGATTTGAGGTGTAGACATGCTGAATGACATGTTTGGTTAAATACAGTTAGGTTTTGATAACCATAAACAATATGGAGTATAGAATTAGGGAATAAAAGTGTAAGACCAAGTTTGAGGTGAGTGACAAAGGACTGTAGCAGATATAATATCTTGCTGCCCCTGGGGCTCCATAATATCCCAAGCTAGAATAGTGTCAGAAGAGGATGGATAATCCGCTGTGGCTTGGTTATTAGATGTTCATCCAAATCTCCAGTTTCATAAACTATTGTCACTAAATGTCACAAAATGACCTGAGATTTCTGTACTTTAGGAGGGCTAATAGGTAATACAAGATGTTATAACTATAAATTTTGAAGCAGTAATTTTTTTTGGTTTGGGAATACATACTGTTCCACTAGAAATGATAGAAAATATAACATATAAATTGTATTTTCATATTAAAACAGGGAAAAAAGAGTTCTTGCTTTTCAGAATACCTGAAAGTTCCAAACAAAATTTGTATAGATTCTCCTTGCCAAGTTTCTTGTATGAAATCCACATACATGTTCAGGGAGTTTCCCAATATTAAGTTTTTCTATAAACATACAACAAGAAAAATAGAGGACAGAAACAAAATCAGGGTGCACTGATCTCTGTTCAGCCAAGGACATTTTAAACCTTCTTGAACCTCTACAAAGTAGGTTACATAAACTGTTACATAGAGTGATAACTAAGCTCAAAGATGGTATTATGTATGCAACAGAGGGTTCCAGTAATGAAAGTTACAGGACACTCAAAATTTAAAAAAAAAAAAAAGACTTTTAATGGTTTTTGCAAGTTTCATGTAATATTCAAGCATGACAGAACTAAGACCTAGTGCCTAGTCCTCTTATAGGGATTAAATATCTCCCTTGTCAGCAAAAACTTATTGATTCACAATTTAATAAAAGCCAAATAATTACCACATCTGATGTACCATGTAATGTTTCTCATTTGAAGTAATGAATTCACCCTTGCTATAAAAATGAACATAGCTGAAACGTGGAAAAACCACCAAAAATCACTAAATTAAAATCCATGATAATATATTTAAATTTATATATTTTGTATAAAGCAATCATAAATATTCTTTATATTTTTGAACAAACAGCAATTTTTTTTGGTTTGGCTTCTTTTTTCATTTTGTTTTGGTATTTTTGATCTTTTGTTTTATTTTAAGGCCCTGCACCTGCCCTGGGCAACACAGTAGAGATGGCTGGTGGTGTAGGTGTAGATGAGCAGGTCTAAGGGCATGAGAATAGGAGAACTGGTTGCATCCCCTGTTGCTTTCTGCATAGTGTAAGATAGCCTGGGTAGTACTCGGGAGGTCACCCTGGTGCTGAGGATGAGGCAGTGCTGTGGATATTGCTCTGTGTAAATAAAGTTCTGATTGGCCAGTGGCCAGGCAGGAAGTATAGGCGGGACAAGAGAGAAGAGAATTCTGGGAGTAGAAGGCTGGGGAGAGACACCGCCAGCCGCCGCCATGAGAAGCAACATGTAAAGACACTGGTAAGCCACAAGCCATGTGGCAAAGTATAGATTAATATAGAAATGGGTTAATTTAAGATAGAAGAAGTAGATAACAAGCAGCCTGCCACGGCCATACAGTTTGTAAGCAATATAAGTGTCTGTGTGTTTACTTGGTTGGGTCTGAGCGATTGTGGGACTGGCGGGTAAGAGAGATTTGTCCTGACTGTAGGCCAGGCAGGAAAACTCTAACTACAAATGGCGCCCAACGTGTTTGCAAGAGTTTCCACCTAAAACCTGAGAAAAAAGATTCTAAGACGGAACTAAAAACAGCTTCCTAATTGTCTCAAGTTAGCGGCAGCCTGCCGGTTTGAGCTACTATGGCGGGTTCCTGGCGTGTGCATCTGACCTGCAGTGTGGTGGGAATGAGGAATCTACAATCGGCACTTTACTCTGCTGCATGGTGGATTTAGCCTTTGCTAGTTAAAAAAAAGAAAAAAGATTTCTGGGCTATGCACTGCTTTTGATAGAACTGCTTCTGAATAGTTTGATGGTACACATGGCTCCAGACCCAGAGCTGGCAGTAAACTGCACCACCGCCATGTTGGGAAGCTGAGGTGGGCGGAGCCAGCAGCCACAGCGGCATTTCAGGCTTACAAAGATGGATATTACACAGAGAATCTGGTTTGTCTTGTCTTTGGGATTTTTAACTACAGAAAAATATTTGATCGTAAAGCTGTTGAGTTAAACAAGTATGTAATTTTAAAGGTACCTTAACTTCAAAATTTGGATATAAGGATATGTTGCTTTGGAAAGGAGTCTCTGCTTTTGTTTCCACAGAAAACCAGAGGCTGTGGATTTGTTCCAGATTAAGATACATCAGGTTTGATCAGCCAAGACCACCTGAAAGGTCTCCGATGACACCATGGCCCAGATGATCCGACAACCAGAATGGTTTCAAGGCAACTGGCTCAGAGTTCACCCTAATGGACTACTCCATAATCCTAAAACTTTCTTTGTGTCCCCATAAGATACAGCGCCCCCCTCCAGCAGGAAGTAGTAAGAGAAACTACGCCCACATTCCCAAAATTATCAAGCTGGCTTTGGAGATGGAATTGGCTCACTCCTTCTCTAAACCACAGACGTATTTTTAAAAGAAAAGGTTAAGAGATTCTTGTGTCCCAAATCAGAAGAGCCCTCTGGTGTGGGACGAGAGAAAAACCAATATTTTTCTTTAAAGCAGGTTGATTATAAATGCGATCTCTTTCTAAAGAAGAAAGGGGATATGATATGACATAATAGGATGAAAGGGTAGATTAGGGAAGGAACTTATTTCTAAAGAGCAACAACTTGTTTAAAATGTTTTACATTGGTATAGATTTTAGTCTATTGATACAAAGTTAAAGTTAATTTTGTTATACTATGTATATATTTCTACTCCTGTTTAAGGTATTGTGTTTGTATAGCTCATTTAAAATTGTAATGGATAATTAAAAATAGATTAATAATTAATCAGCTGTGATAATCATACTCATAGCCATGTTAGTTAAGTCTTCTAGGTATACATAGAGATATTTCAGATAGATAGGTAATCTTCAAATACTTCAAAGACCTACAGAATATGGCATTTAAAATACTTTTAAAATCTAGACTTTCTGGACAGTGAGACATGTCTGCTCCTGGCAGCACCGTTTTACTTCAGAGAGGAGGATGGACATTGAAGACACTTCATATGGAGTTTATCTTCACCTTGACAAAAATAGCCATTTGGACAAAAATACTTCAAAAACCTTCAGAATATGGCATTTAAAATATTTTTAAATTTAGACTTTCTGGACAGTGAGACATGTCTGCTCCTGGCAATACCGATTTACTTCAGAGACAACGATGGGCATTGAAGACACTTCATATCTTATCTTCACCTTGGCAA